>NW_022196906.1:104005703-104022095 GCF_008632895.1 Mastomys coucha | reverse complement strand
TTCAGTGTCAAGATTATCATAAAGTAACTGCTACCTCATAAATGGAGAGGACCTTCAAGCCCAGGGATTCCTTCCCTTGGCAGAGAGAGTGAAGACCTTTACCTCCTCAACTGTAACCAAGCAGAGGCAGAGGCTGTGTTAGGAGGAGGGCCAAGGGGATCAAGTCTGGGCCAGCCTCCTGAGAGGCAAATCTGCCCAGCAGAAAATGCCCTACCAGAGGAGCCCTTAGATACTCCCAGGCCACTTCAATACAAACTTAGGTTTGAATCCTTTATTAGAAACCATGCAAACTTTAATACAAAAAATACAAGTGCAATAAGAATCTTGTGTTGATAAAATTCCCAGGATTTTCTCAACATTGCAGCCAACCCATCCATGAGCAGACCAGGCTGGGATGGCCGCACGACCATGGCTGGCCTCTCCTGCTCCTCCTCTCCAGTCACACCAGAAGAAAAGTGGGATGGCCTCAGTCTCATGCATTTTAGTTTTAAATTTTCACACCTGATTCCCCACTGTTCACAAGTGTTCTGGACCTCTGAGGTTCCCCTAGATATGAGGACTTGGGTGCCATGGCCTGCAGGCACAGGCCAGGGATTTTTGACCTTCATTTCTGTTTCTCTAGCCCTGGTTTTGTATCACACATTAACCACCGGATTCCCGGGAATGAGATAGATGCCAAAACCAGCCTCTTGGTTAGAAAAGCAGCATATACACAATGCCAACACAAGGAGTCACACTGGCCCGCCCTAGCTGTCTGACTTCACCAGGCAACAGTCCTACTTCTTCCCACAGGGCCCAAGCTGCCCAGAGTAGGGCAACCCCCTAATATCTGACAGTCTCCTCAGTGGAGACTCAGGATCTCCTTCCCTGCTTCCCTCACCACCTACTGAGAACTCTCATTTACACATGGCTTCAACCTGCAAACTATACCACCAGTTCTTAGGTTATTGGAAGGGGAAAGAATAAAATAAAATTAAGTGAGATAGCAGCTACTTAGATACAATAAGCAGTGGGGACAGGAGGACTGAACCCTGACTAATGAGACGGGGCAGCAAAAGGGCCTTTCCTGCCTACATGGTGGCCTCCACCGTGGGGTCAAGGAGGGGCCGTGGTTTAGGTGCCAGGGAGTCGGTAGGTGCTAATCTCCATGTGGAGCTCACCTTTACCAGTCCCTCCAGGTTGAGCCAGGGAAGAGATGGAGGGTTTGTCAGTTTCTTTTGGGTTTGGTCCAAAAAAACCAAACGGCCAAGGCTGGAATCCAGCTCTTCCCCCTTCCACAGAGATCCCATTAGACTCCCATCCACTCCCAACTTTCTCCATGGTGCAGTGGTGAAGTGGTGAGATAGTGCAGTTGGAGCTGGGCCCAGGAAGGGGTGGGAAGAGGTGTAAAGGCAGCAGGGCTGCCGATGCCTGGAGCAAGCGAGGCAGGAGGGAAGGAGGCCCAAAGGGGCTGCCCAGCACCCAAGAGCTTATAAGTCTAGTAGACAGCCCGGGAAAAGGAGCCCAGGGCCCGAGACCCCAAGGTTGGGCCACCAGGGAAGTGGGGAGGCCGGGAGACAATGTCAGCCCCATGGTCGGTGCGGGCCCTGGCATTTGCCCGGAACGTCAGCCTGTAGGTCTCAATCTGCAGTGACACGTGAGGAGGGATGGGAGAGGGTAACAAGGGGGGAGACAAGAGAGGGAACACAGGGGAGATGGAAGACGAGACCAGAATGTCATCATTAGATGCCTGGAAGATAAAAGGTTACTTTGTTAAAATTTCGGCCACACTCCAGTCATAACACAAAGGAGTTTCAATTTTCAGCCAGTGACAGGGCCCCTGGCTGGCCCTTAGGCCAAGCCCAGCCACTTACTTGTCTCCTGGATCTGGCTGTCCAAGGTCTGGGGCTCCCTTTGGTCACCACCCCCTGACAGGGTGGTGTGGCCACTGAGGCCACTGGCTGAAGTAGGGGCGCCAGCATCAGGCGCAGCCTCAGGGATGGCCGGCTCCTCCCCAGCGGGGGGGCCTGGACACGGAGGGGCCTCACTGCCACCGCCCTCAGTCTACAATGAAACAGTGGGGGAGACAGTGAAGGGTCAGTTGGGGAGGGAGTGGAATGGGGTGATGGTGGTGAATTTCATATATAGCCTTCCCACCCCACACACTCCCAGCAACCCAGCTCTATATCTGGTCTTTACTCTCTTACGCCAACACTGACTGGAGAGTGAGTGGAGTGGAGTTGCTGGGCTAATGACACTCTTGGCAATCTCATTATGGAACTCTGTGACTCTGAGATTGACACCAAATTAAAATAGCTACCACAACAGTCACCCTCAAGGACACACAAGAGGTCTGTGCCTGGCTGGAAGTGGGGTGCCCCTTGCCAGGCATGCCCATTGCTTTAGAAAGGGCTCTTGGTAACTAAGTAGGCTCCCTGCCTGCTCATCTGTGTGGTAAGGTCCCCTCACAGTAGAGCATATTTTATGTTGGACATCATTCTAGTGCCCATGGACAGAGAGGAAGCAAAAGAAGGTATTCAAAGAGATGTGACCCAGGAACATTACAGGGAAACCTGTGGAGCTCAACAGAAGGACATTGGATATGCAGCATGGGTTAAGCATAAAACAACAACAGAACAGTGTGAACTTTTAGAGAGCTAGACTCACTTTATCCCCCTATCTATGTCTATCTTGCCTGGAAAGCCTACCAGGCAAGAGTAAAGACAGGCATAGATAGGGGGATAAAGTAAAAAAAAAAAATAATAATAATACAAAACTTGGCACAGAAAATCTGAGTGTGATTCTTAAGCTGCAATCACTTCCTGTTGTTGTCATGAACAAGACACCAAATCTGTAATGTCCCTTTCAGACAGACAGAAGTATGACATCCTCTCAAGTCACAGAGAGCCAAAACTCTAAGAGCAAAGAGCCCTAAAATGTTCACTTAAGTGGAGCCAGACCTGGAACCAGAGGACAGGCCAGCAGAGTGAGCAGGCACAGAGGGAAGGCATGCACTGCTGCTTTGGTCCCTGATCATTTTTCCTGAAAATCAGCAGCAGCAGCATGCCTGGGAGTCTATAAGCTGCAACCTACATGGATCTCCCCAGCTGCCCATGACACAGAATGAAGGATAAATGGAATCTGGGCACACAAAAGGGCTCACAGTACTGTGGAAAGAGGTGGAAGGGAAAAGGAGGGAGGAGGAGGAGGGAAGAAGAGAGGGAGCAAAGAGGAGAGGCCCAGCCAATGTCAGACATGGAAGAGTTCGCCTGTGCTCTCACACTCTTCCAGAGGCTGGGCAGGATGGCCATAGCAGCCCCTATCCCTAGCAGTTGAAAATGATAGTCAAGGAATTGCAGGGCCCAGCTTGCTTGTCATTTGCGTTCCAACCCACATTCCCTCAGAAAGTGGATGCAATGGACCCAATGAGGCAGGTCACAGCTCTTGGGGGGTGGGGTGGGGCAGATTCTGCCACTAGATGAGGTGGCTGGGGCTCTTCGCCTCCCTTTGACTAAGAGTGGAAATGGAGACAGCAATGGCACAATTGAACATGTGACTCCTGAAGAAACTGAGGGGCGGTGACAGGCCCGCTAAGCCCCATTCCAACTGCAAGGGAGATAGCACTCTAGCTGCGTACTGGTAGCTCACTCATTACCTTCACGGCACCTCCTGCAGGCAAGTGGCCCACGTTATCAAGGGATCCCACTTTGGCTTGGGCCTTCTCCTTGAAGTTCAACTTCTGACTTTCAATCTTCACATCTCCTCCACCTGGAACAAAGGAACAGGTCACTGAGGGTGGTTACATCTATAAGCAAAGTCAGGAGCCTAGATAGGAATGGCCAGAGATGGCTTTAGTCCCTTCTAAAAACAAGGCAAATAAAGAGCTCCAGGGTGTTTCAGAGGACAAGAGAGGCAGTGACAATACCTCTCTTGGAGGGAAAGCTGCCCTCAAACCACTGCAGGCCCAGCCCGCACAGGCTCTTGGCTCCTTAGGTCTCCCAGAATCTCCTAAGGGCCCCACCAGGCAGGGCTCCAACTCCTCTCAATTGCTCCAGTTGATACTTGGTGAATGATGGCATGGGCTACAGACACTGCTTACTTGAGGCACACAGTGGGAAGAAGGAAGAGTAAGACATCGAGCATGCTCACAAGTGTGAGCTGAAAGAGGCAGACAGGATGCAGTGCTCCCTGGCTGGGGAAAGTGAAGGATACCTGCAGATCGGAGCAAGGCTGGGGAAACGCTGACAGACCAGGGCTCAGGAGAAGTATGGCCCGGGCAGGAACGACCCTCTCTTACCCACCTGATCTCGGCCCACGCCTACCCAGGGTCCTCACAAACCTACCAGGCTTCCTCACAGTAAAGCTATCCCCAGCAAAACCAGTCCTTAACTCAGTGCCACGAGGGCAAGAGCTTTCTCACATGGAAGGGGAGTGGGAAAGCATTACTTAAGGACCACACTGGACCTCACAGTCCCAACACTAGGAGGCCGAGTAGGAGGGCTGTTACAAGTTCTACTTATCCTGGGCTAGAGTGAATTCCAGGTTAGCCTGAGCTAACTGCCAAAAAAAAAAAGTCACAACAAAACCAAGAAAGTAAAACAGCCTAGCCTGGAGCCACCGAGAAAGGGAATGTGCCATGCCTTCACTCTAACTGCCCGCCCGGGGAGTGAGCTCAGGAGATGCCAGCTCTGCCAGCTGTACGCCAGCGTCTAGAGCAAGACCTCACAATGGCTTGTCTGCTCTGGCCATGGAACCGAGGCATGAGCCAAGGCAAGTGCTCAGGCTCTTCTCAGAACCCTCTGTAGGATGCTACCAGTCATGCTGTCAGGTGGAAATGCTACCACACCGCTAGGAGACCCTCAGGATCAGCCAGCATTCCGAAGCCTTCCCTTCCCCTGTTGAGGATGGCATTGGAGGCTCTGCTCGACTGCACTTGTTACTTGACCTGAAGTAAGTCCGTCCACTCCAGTCCAGCACTAGCTCCAGGAATGCTAAAGTGGGAGGCTGGTCCTGGGTAAGGGTGCCCGGCACAGAGCACACAGGATTGCCAGGGACAAGATGTAAAGATCACCAAGGAACAGCTGTGAAAATGTACTTAACGAATTGTTCCTCCAACAGCAGAGCAGTGCCCAGCTGCTATGTCTAGCAGGGTTGGAAAAGCTGTGTTGTTTCCATCAGGGACTCTGCGAGGGAAGCATCTCAAGAGTTTTGCTTCCTTCTTTTTCATGTGTGCAGTATGCAGTCATGTATGTATGTAAATGTGTGTGGTTCCACATGCTTGTCAGGAGATTTCATTGCAGAGTCTCTTGGCTGAACCTAGAACTCGCCTATTGGCTTGTCTAGACAGCTTGCTCTGGGTATCCTGTCTCCACTGCAATCCCAGGCTGACTACTATGCCCAGTGGACATTTATGATGTGGGAGCCAAGGAGCCAAAGTCGGGTCTTCATGGAGAACCTCTCTAGAAGCGGCTCCCAGCTGTGATGTCACATAGCTTCCCCGATGGAAGGCCACCAGATGACCTTCAGAGTCCACCTGCTACAGAGGTTCTCAGAACCACAGGAGAGCCACTCACCAGGCTTGTGCTTGATATTAGCTTTGGACCCACACTTGGAGGAGACCTTGGATATGTCCACTTTCTTGTTCTGAATCTGAACCTAAGCAGAAGAACAGAAAGCAGATATCCTCAGAGACAAGGCACAGGCCATGGATGAGCCCACCCTACCTTCACCAGTACCTTGGTTACTCCTTTTTCAGTCTATTCAAGGTCAAGACCACCTCCTAAAGGGCTCTAAAGAGCCCGTGACCTACTGTGGCTCTTTACCCTAACGTCATCCCCAGCCCAGGGTTTTTTCCACCCCCTAGAGCGGCTCCACTGTGAGGGATGTAAACACCACTGTCAAGGCTCTCCTCACCTATCAGTCCTTACAAGAGAAAGCTAAATTAACATGTAGACAATTTCCTCCCAGTGCTTTTCAATGCACGCCCCAGGCCAACCACACAGCCCGGGTGGTTTGGCCTCCTTTCTTCATAACACAATCACTTGCGTATCTGGACCCCAGAGGCCAGGAGAAGTGAGAGGATCTACTGAACTAGAGCTGCATAGCTCTGAGAATCAAAGACCACTCGGCAGTCCGGCCTGGTACATTTTATACATACAAGAACTGCAGTAAAACAGCGCTCTCTTCAGCTAGCATGTGCATTTTGTTTTGTTCTGAGACAAGTTCACCTTTACGAATGTGTCTTAGCCTCTAGAGTGCTGGGATTACAGGCAAGCACCATGGATAGGGCATGTGGTGATTTTTCACATTGATTTTTACATGTGCTTTCAAGCTGTGGAAGATATGTACTTTTCAAGCAAAGAGGAGCTTCAGGTGCAGTCCTCTGCAGCCCCAGCCCCTGTGCCTAGAAGTCTGTTCTGGCCATAAACAGACTTTCTTCAGGCTTCCTGTAAGCTTGCATTTATAGATGCTATGTCTGTTTACAGGATAGACTGAACTGCCTGACAAGATCATGTATACCATGGTGGCACATGGCTTTTAACCGCAGCACTCCAGGAGGCAGAGGTAGCTACAGCTCCATGAACTCTGTGCCATCCAAGGCTATATGTTTTGTTTTGAAAGATACAAGTTATGGCCTTGAACACCTGGTCTAAAATTGTCAGACTTCAGGGTACACTCAATCCTGGGAACCTCAGAAAGCACATGTTCCATGAACTAGTCCACCAATGGACTCTGAAGCAGACGTGACTTTCCGTCCCCAAGATCGCCTGATGGAAGCTAACAGAGGTCATTCTGTCAGTCTGGGGCTGAGCTCTTTCCAAAATGGGAAGTTACACTCCAGGCCTCCCTTTATCTCTTAACTTTATTACCTCAATGAAAGAAAAGCTAATAAGGGAATATTCAAGCCCCACACTAAAGGGTTTCGGGCAGTCTCATGACAGTGAACACATGACTACTGCCTGATGGAGAGAATCTATTACCTGTGAAAGTCATGTCAAATGTGGGAGTTCATGTAAACTTAAACTGATTTAAAGAAAGCTGCAGGACAAAGGAATAATTAACATTCCATACAACAGGGACTAGGGAGCTAGCTCTACAGGTGAGAGTGCTTGTCATACAATGCATGCCTCAAATCTTCAGATGTTGCATAGACTCACAGCAGCAGCACCCATAACTTACACAGAGGGAAGGGAATCCCCAGGAGCTCCCCAATTGTCTGGGGTAGGAAACAGATAAAAACAAAAGACCTTGTCTCAAACAAGGTGAAGGAGCTTATCAAAGCTGTTTTCTGACTTCTACACGTGTTGTGGTATGAGTCACATGCCACACACACATACACACACAGAGAGAGACTCTAGGACAGAATATGCAGTGCATTCAACCAAAACTAAAAAAGAATGACAAAACAAAACAAGAAAACCAATAGCTTAAACCTTGCAGAGTACAGAAAAATCTTAAGATCTTAAGATTACAAAAAGCATAGAAAGGCAGATTTCTGAGTTCGAGGCTAGCCTGGTCTACAGAGTGAGTTCCAGGACAGCCAAAGCTACATAGAGAAACCTTGTCTGTCTTTCTTTCTTCCTCTCTTCCTTTCTTTTTTTGGTTTTTCAAAAGATTAAAAAAAAAAAAAACAACCAAAAACGGGCTGGTGAGATGGCTCAGCGGTTAAGAGCACTTACTGCTTGAGTTCAAATCCCAGCAATCACATGGTGGCTCACAAACCACCACGCCCTCTTCTGGTGTGTCTGAAGACAGATACAGGGTACTTACTTATAATAATAAATAAATCTTAAAAAAAAAAAAAAACAGATCATATAAGTCAGTACTAATATATGTACCCATCTATTCTATTTCAAGGTACTCTTAGTCCACTTGCTTACAAGGCCTCACTGGTCGGCAGCTGGAGCTATCTGTAGTCAGTTTTTTCCCTCCTGGTCTAGGACATGTGTTTCCTTCCTTCACTGGGTTCCTCTCTCCAACCTTTTTTGATTTGTAGATTTTATTTATTACTTGATGTAGCCCTGGCTGTCCTGGAACTTAATATATAGACCAGGCTGGCCTTGAACTTAAGTGCCATGACATTAGACTCCTGTCTATTGAAGGAACACTCAGTAGCTGACCAATCAGAGGCTGTCAGTGTGTGGCTGCTCTGTGACATCTTACACACACGAACACATGCTGTTGAGATGAGTTGTTCAGGTCTGAGCACCTGCTCGCCACCTTACAAGGGGAAAACAGAAGCCAAAGTGCATAAAAACCTTCAGTTGGGACCCGCTACAGAAGCAGCTGAGACAGATGACAGTCAAGAAACTTCTTTTTTTCCCAAGGTTTTTGGGTGCGCATCTCGGGAGCGGGTTCTGCTCACAGCCTGGTAGCCCAGTGGTCAGCATGTGAGGTAGATGCTGTTGGGACTGCATGGTCAAACTGCTGCTTGTTGCTTGCACGTGTACATGAGTGTGGCATGCGTGCCAGTGAGTCCTTGCTGGGACTACAGGTGGGCTTTTAAGGTTGCCTGGCTTTTTTATGTGGGTACTGGGGATCTAGGGCCTGGTCCACAGGCTTGTATGGCAAGTGCCGTGGCCACTGTCCACTGCACCAAGCTTGCTACTTTCACCAGAATGCTAATATACTATGGTAGCACTATGGAGAGACTGACATAAACTACAGAGGAAAAATTACTCCCATTCAATCTCTGTCCACATGCTGTTTGCTCTCAACCTTCCAACCTGAAAACCTTATGCAGTTTTGTAATTTCCTCTCAGGATGGTCTCCTAACTACATTCACCCTTAGAGTGACCCCGCTGAAATCATGAGTAGGCAGCATTGAAAGATCACAGTGGCTGCATAGCACAGGCAATGTATACACTACACAGAACAATGAATAATTACTTATTTTTTGAGACAGGTTCACAAACTTAGGATTCTGCTGCATCCACCTCCTGAGTACTAGAATTACAGGCATGTGTCACCACACCTGGTTTATGCTGCGGACTGAACATATGGCCCCATGAATGCTAGGCAAGTTCTTTAAGATACATACTCTAAAACTTCAAAACAATAAAACTTTGTCACACACAGAAATAATCCAACTCCTTCAGAATTTCTGTTCTACCCAAGCCAAGAAGCCACAGAGAAAAAGCCACAAGGATCAGTGTCTACCCTGATCTCAGAGGCTGTCTTTCAAAAATAATTTTTTTTTAAGATTTATTTATTATATGTAAGTACACTGTGGCTATCTTCAGATGCACCAGAAGAGGGCATCAGATCTCATTATGGGTGGTTGTGAGCCACCATGTGGTTGCTGGGATTTGAACTCTGGACCTCCAGAAGAGCAGTCGGTGCTTTTAACACACTGAGCCATCTCGCCAGCCCTGTCTTTCAAAATCTTACTCATTGCAGCCAGTCTCACTCAAAGCTGCTAGTATGTGGCTAACTACTAACTGAATGGGTATATTCATTACCTCCCTGCCATAAAGAACCATAGTGGGCCTTGGCAATGGTGGCACACACCTTTAATCCCAGCACTTGGGAAGCAAACTTGATGATCTCTGAGGCCAGCCTGGTCTACAGAGTGAATTCCAGGACAATCAGAATTAAACAGAGAAAGCCTGTCTCAAAGATCCATAGTGAGTTTGAACCAGGAAGGATGTACAAGCAGAGGGTTGACTGGAGGCACATTCTTGGCTGGGTTCCTCAAAGTAAAATGTCAGAGGGTATTTGCAGACCATAGGTAGAATGGCCAGGGCATTTGGAGCAGGGGTGCAGAGTGAACTTGAGAAGGGAAAGCATAGCCCTCCAGCTAAGGATGGCAAGGAGGAGCCAAGTACAAGGAAGAAAATGGGAGGCGAGAGCAGGGGCCATGTGTGGGTGGCCTAGGAATTCATCCATTGTACAGTTCTGCCTGGGCACCGTCATAGGAACCAGTGGGAAAGAGCCACTGAACACGCTGTTTTCCTAGAATCTTCTGTGGGCTCTAATCACCAGTACCTCCAGTGTATATGCAAAGAGCTAACCCAGAACAGCCACGTGACAGCAGGAGGATGTTTAGATGGAACAGAGGAAAGGGACTAAAAGGAGGAGACAGAGGAAGCAGGAAGAGGAGCAAGCACAAAGGAAGCAGGAGTAGGAGGGTGCAATGTTGGTTAATACCAATCTTACAACCACAAGGATCCAAGTGCAGCCTTGGAGGATATGGACACCCAGCTCAGGCCTGGGATGCACCCAGGGACTGCCCAGGCACAGTCAAGCCTGTGCATTCCCAGCAATGGGGGCTTCCAGCCCTCAGAGTGGGTCTCTAACTGTGTTAGAGAAAAGCGCACAGCCTCTCACACAGTGATGAGATGAGACATCTAAGTATGATGAGCTGATTTTTAGGGGATCCTCAGAACACCCTCAAAAATAACTACGGGCACCGTTTCCTTCAGATGGCAAGACTGCTTACTGGTCAGGGACTGATTCAGGCCACTGTGATCCCTTCACGTTAGGGAAAGGACTCTCATCAGCTTCCTGTATCCTCCCACTTCCCACCCCTTCCAACCTGGCTTCTCCACCAGAACTATGGCTCCTATGACAACTGGCCAGAGCTTATACTTACATTGCCACCTCCAGGGACATGCTTAATATTGTCCTTGGAACCACACTTGGATTGAATATGGCTGTAGCTCACTTTTTTGGAGACTATCTGGACCTGGAGTGTTAGAGAATAGAAAGAGAAGGGGGAAAAAAAAAAAAACACAAAGGGAGAGGGCTAGTTAGAACTGACACAGAGCACACAGCGAGTCCACATGTGATCACAATGGTCAACAAAGAATAACTTCAACTTCTGTCCCCACTTATTAGAACAGGGGTTAAGAACACAGGGAAAGGAATGTGAAAGCAAGAAAGGGAACATCACAAGACAGAAGCAGGCTGTGCAGAGCTGTGTGGCTGCCTCATTGCTCTGGGGGCTGTGCTGTGGCTTCTATAAGACTCACACAGCAACAGGCCCCTGCTGCCCACCCAAATATGGCCTTACCTTCTTGTTGAGACCCTTCTCTGAAAGCTGGACTCTAGAGCTTTTTTCAGTAAGGATCCTGATGCACTGAACCAGTTCCCAACT
This sequence comes from Mastomys coucha, assembly GCF_008632895.1. NCBI lineage: Eukaryota > Metazoa > Chordata > Mammalia > Rodentia > Muridae > Mastomys > Mastomys coucha. The sequence continues at coordinate 104,011,018 of NW_022196906.1, read as the reverse complement.
GGGCCTGGAACAATTGCAGCCAGACTCACCCCCAGAAACAAAGGCTGCTCTAAGAATTGTTGGGCAGCTGGCTACCAGCACAGATCTGATAACAACAGGAAGGAAGACACATTGTTTATCTAAAAAGGCAACTGTCACATAACCCTGAACCTGACACCAGGGGGAGCACAAGCAACAGCCTCAGCAGCATTACTCCTCACCCCTCTGAGAAACACTGATGGAGGAAGCCAGGCTCCACTATGTAGATAAGGCTGTATACTCCACACAGGCCTCAAATTCCTGATCCTTCTGTCTCACCGTTAGCTCTACTAGGATTACGGCAAGCATATCTGATTTTCACCTCTCTGAATCCTCTAGATATATAATAATGTGTCAGTGAACAAAGAGACCAACCAAAATGGTGCTACAGTGATGTACAACTCAGGAGAGCACAACCAGGCTACACTGCAATACCCTAGCCCTGGGAAGAGTAACACAAAGTTTGTAGTTCTCAAGAAGAAAGGTCCTTCCCTCCATTGTCTCCCTCAAAACTAGAGGCTCTTTGCAAACGAAATGTGCTGTGCTGCCAAGAGAACCTGGATTCACGCTGAGGAACCCGCGTACCTTACCATACCATGCTCCCTTAAGTTTTCGACTTTTTCATGACATTAACAGTGGACCACTTTTAGCCAGACAGGCGCATCAGTCTCCATATCTAGCAGCAACTTTACAGTCAGGAGACAAGGCTCTGGGTACCACCCTGACTTTTGAAGAAGAACCTGGGCATGATGCATTTGTACGAATACTAGATGAGTTTGAGATGTCAAGGAAATGTCTGACAATTTCACATTCCCCCCATCTGGCTGACTTAAGTCTCCAATGTGGTATGAGCTCACAACTTGGTTGGCTTTCACTGGTTGCTATAACTGTCTGATGGCTGAGTCATTAACTAGAGGAAGGAACACAGGAAAAAGTAGGAACTAGTTAAGAACAGGAACAAAGTGGAATAGAAGGGAAAATGACTCAGGCTAGGAGAATGATGTACCCACTTCACCTCAGAGAGGTAAAGCTGAATAAAACTCACTTTCCCAGCAGGCGGTCTCTGTGCACTGGCAATGGAGCTGGCCGATTTAGTGACTGCATTAGGTTCAGGCCTTCCAGCTGTGGTAGCTGCCTCTGTTTTTTTCTCTACTTTGGCCTGGATGGAGATAAAGGAGGGTTGGGGGTTGGGGGGAGGGCAAGTTTCAAACCAAGATAAGAGCCCAGATGCCAAGGAAGGAAGAAGGTAGGTAGGAAAAGAAAAAAGCAAGGCCAAGATACCAGGCAGAAAGAAGTCACCCTTGCCCCTAGGACAACACACTCCTAGTTTAGATCCACAGCAATCCCTGAGCGATCTCGGAGCGAAGGGCACAGAAAGAAGAACCACAGGCCAGAATTGAAACCCAGAAGAGATCATGCATTTATGGAGAAATAGTTCAGAGGCTAAGATCGAATCAGTGTTTCTCTGTGAGCGCAGGTGAGCCTGTCATTCTAAACCACAGTGCCCTTGTGACTCTAATGCTCTGCTATGACCAGTGAATGGCCACAGTCACAGGTGACAGAAGCATGACATCATCAGGTACATGGCAATAGACAATGACCCAACACCAGCCCAAGCAAGGTACTTAGAGCCTCGAGATTCTGGAGCATGACAGACCAAGAAGAGTGAAGAGGAGGTCAGGTCATCTGAGGCCCAGCCCAGACACGGGGCTCCTGGGCCACAGCCACAACTGCTCTAAGGCCTTTGTCCCAGAATGATCTCAGTCTGTCATTAACATCTTCCAAATGAACCAGGACTCAGTTGCATTTCTGTGCCTATTCAATTTCTTTAAAATATTTTTTAAAAGATTTTATTTATATATATATATATTAGGCTCCCTTGAACACAAATTACATACAAAGGGTTGTAAACCACATATGTGGATTCTAGGAACTAAGCCTGTTTTTTAGTTTTTGTTTTTTGTTTTTTCTGAGACAGGGTTTCTCTGTATAGGACAGTCCTGGCTGTCCTGGAACTCACTCTGTAGACCAGGCTGGCCTCGAACTCAGAAATCCGTCTGCCTCTGCCTCCCAAGTGCTAGAATTAAAGGAGTGCGCCACCACTGCCCGGCTAAGCCTGGGCTCTTAACTACTGTGATCTCTCTCCAGGCCCCCTATTTAATTCTAACAACTTCAGATTAATACAATTTAAGTACCCTACTCTGGATGCTAACATAATAGTTCAAGTTGACAACAGTCAGGGTGAACTGTACCACCATTTTTTTCTACATGCTGGGTTCCCAAGGGCTGATAACACTTGACATATAAAAGTGAAACCCATGCAACTAGAATATGCTTTTTTAAAGTTAGTGTGTGTGTACAAGTATGCATATCCACACTTGTGTACATGAGATAATCTGTAGGAGTCAGCTGTTTCCTCCCAACACCGTGTTTCTGTGGACTGAATCTGTGCTGTCAGGGTTGGTGGTAGGTGCTTTTCTCCCCTTAGTTAATTTGTTGGACCCAGAATGTTCTTTGTGGTTGTCATCTTCACCCACTCCCTTTGTGTAGTCATGAAACTCACCATTTCTATAGATCAAGCTGGCCCCAAATTCAGAGATCCTCCTGCCTCTGTCTCCCTCTGCTGGAGTTAAAGTTGCACCACCACACCCAACCTCAAAGGATGGAGATTTAAATGTGTCTGATAAGACCATAAATAAATGGGGCTCATGTCCAGTGTCTCTTACTCTCATAGTTTCTGAAGCTTTCTCTCCAAACTCCCTAAGCCTTGCAGCCATGGCTTCAAACTCATAATGATTCTGTTGCTCTGTCTTCCAAGTGCTCTGAGGAACCACACATCCAACTTTCTAGAGATTTTATAAAATAGAAGACTCTACCTCCCAAAGAAAAATGTAAACCTAAATCCCAACACCATGAACAGGAACTCCTTATGGGAAGATAAAGAACAGAACCCAGCCCAGGCCTTCCCTGATATTGCAGTGCCAAGAACCCAGACTGAGATTCTCTGGCGACTGCATGTGGCAGAGCAGCAGCAGAAGCAAGAACGCTAAGACTCCTCCAAGCTCACCGACAAGCTCACGGACTCACCCGGCCTCCTCCCGGCTGGTGCTTGATGTTCTCTGTAGAGCCGACCTTGGAGCGAACACTCTTCAGATCAGGGGCAGAAACAGTCGTGGCCAGGCGGCTCACCCTGGGAGCAGAGGAGCTAGGCTTAGTGGAGGTGGGCTTCTTGTCCACAGATAAAGCCCCAGAAGACCGGCAAGGTGCAGACATGGGCTTGACTCGACTTGAAGTCATCCCTGCTGGGGATGTTGCCCCAGTGGGAGTGGTGTTTCTCTTCACAGAACTGGCAGAGGTGGTCTTTGAGCGACTCAAGTCGGCTGCAAAGAAATGAGAAGTAGCAGGAGTTCATAGGGAGAGCAAGAGGGAGCCTTAGAACTGGGGAAGGACGGCAGGGTCATTAGGCTTCCCATCAGGTGACTTAGGCATTACCTGTGGCAGACTTAGCAGTCATCCTTTTGACATCAGCAGGTTTTCCCTCAGTCTTGGTGGCTGCACAAACAAATGAGTATATTAATTATTATATACTAACAAGAGATCTGCTGAGATTCACTCATCTGACCATTACAAAATGTCCATGTTGAGCCAGTGACTTTGCTTGTTCCTAGGACACAGATTAAACAGCCACATGGAGACTGCACAAGCACACAAAGCTGGCACTGCACCCTGCTCTCAGTCCCAGTGATGGCTTCTGCTTGGTCACAGACGCAGCTTACTAAATATGCCTAGGAACTTCCTCTACCTCCCCAACCTGTCCTTCTCCTCTCTCTCACATGGCTGAGACTGAACCTAGGGCCTTGTACACACTGGAAGTGTTTTGCCATGGGGTTGGACTCATAAACACTAGGTTGCTGGGATCGATGGAGTCAATAACAAAGGGTTAACTAAGTCATCTGAGAATTCATAGGAGTCACCTTTGTTAAAGATTTTTCTGAATACACACAGCTTCTAAGGAGCTGCAGGCTCGTTAGACCCAGGGCCTGCCTGGCCGGCCATCACTGTGCAAAGCCTAGAACACTGTCAGCATTACAGCCAGAGCAAAAGGCAAAGCCTACTCTCTCCCTGCTGGTCCCACAGGAAGAAAGACTGTGATACTCACGGCTGGGCCTCTTGGGCAGAGCTGTAGCTGGACTTCTACTACTTGGTCCAGTGGAAACAAGAGTCGAGGGAGATGTGGCTTTTGAAATGGTTGGGGTGGTTTTAGGTCCAGGTCTGAGGGCTGGGGCAGATGAAGGCTTGGATGGTGAGGTCCGCTTTTCAGCAACCTTAGCTTCTGTAAGTGGCTGGAAATGGAAAGGCAAGAGTTGCAGGTTAGTGTTGGCCCAGAGGGTTTTATAAGCATGCACCAAAGACAAGAAACACTATGGACCCTTCTCCAGTGACTGACTTGAAAATAAATGGTTCTAAGATCAAGGACTCCAGGTAACATGAAAGGTGCTTGCAGCTTGTAATGTCAGGCAGAGGTAATAGGACTGATCATTACAAATAGAAGGCAAGTATTAGCTACACCATTAGTTCCAGAACAGACCTGTCCATAGAGTGAAACCAAAAAACAAACCCAACAAAAACACTCCAAACCAAAACACTAGGAGAGTCCTCCAGAGCCAGCGCCCAGCCAGATAAGAAGCCTAGTGCTCTGAAGTCAGTCCATCTACATCAATCCAATGAGGATAACTTTAAAAAGTATATCACACCACAACCTATTTTTACTTGAGATCTACTGAAACTATTTGACTGGTTAAGACTTAATAAGCATATGTACCAGAGGCTAAAATTTACACTCACTTAATTTAGCCTTTCTACTGGGTAATGTTTACCCAGAGCAGAGCGACAGGATGGTGGTATTCTTGAAGATCAGCAGCTACCAGCCAAAGTGAGCCATGAGGCTGAGTGCTAGCTGAGTCTGGACCCTAAGGCAGTGTGCCCTTGGGAAGGTCACTGTACCCCACACTTTATTTCTTTCTTTGAATAAAGAAGGTTAGAACACTGCATTGCCCCAGCCCAGCTTTCAGGGTATGATACTAGACACTGAGGATGGGAAGGCTGTCAGCAGAGAGGGAGCAATGGCGAGGAGGTCTGACCAATTAGCAGGCAAGGGATATTGTTTAAATGAGGGCCAGCTATGGTAACTTGGAAACTTAGGGGAAAACAAAACAAGGAACGACTAGCCTAGTCCATAGAGCAAGTTCCAGGACGACCAGGGCTACACAGAGAAATCCTGTCTGGGGAAAAAAAAA
>NW_022196906.1:103989965-104005647 GCF_008632895.1 Mastomys coucha | reverse complement strand
AAAAAAAAAAAAAAAAAAAATCATCAAATTAAGTCTAACTGCCTACACAGAACTTAAAGATCAGAATCAGGGACCTGCACTCTTCTATTATAATTCCTTACCACCCTGAATTTCTGTCTCTGTCTCTGTCTGTCTCCCTCTCTATGTGAGTGTGTGTGTTTGTGTTTAAGTATGGCATGCATGTGAGCATGTCTGCCATGTATGTGCAGGTATTGGCAGAGGCCCAATATGGATGCTACAAACTAAACCTGGGTCCTCTGGAATAATAGCAAGCATTCAGAACCCATGAGCAATTTCTCCAGACTCTATAACAAAGTCTGAGGACCAAGCAGAGCATGGTGACACACAATTTTAATCCCAGTGGTCAGGAGGCAGAGACAGACAGAGATGGCTGTTAGTTTGAGGCCAGTCTTATCTAGAAAGTATGTTCCAGGCTTGCCAGAGCTCCAAAGTAAGAGCCTGTCCCAAAACAAAATGTTTTGAGGATCAAATCAAACTATGACTATGATTCAGAACATTGTAGTAGAGTCTTATTATTTTGCTAGTGGGAGTAATAGTGATAAAATAATAAGAGTGACTTGTAGAATCACTCAAGAATGTGAGATGAAAAATCAGGAATTTGCTGGGACAAGGGACTCTGTTAGCCACAGTTAATCTGTTGGTTCCCATATCCTTTTCTGAATAGGTTCCCTAACTGTTTGCTTCTATAATCTACCACTTTAAGGGCAGAAGTGGCCTAAGGAGACTTCAATGAACCACTCTCTTAAGACGTTTTCATAAGCCAAGCAGTGGTGGCTCACATCTTTTAATACTGGCTCGTGGAAGGCAGAGGCAGGTGGATTTCTGTGAGTTCGAGGCCAGCCTGGTCTACAGAACAAGTTCTAGGACAGCCAAAGCTATGCTTCTCTTGAAAAGTCAAGTGTTCATCTGAAGTCTTTACCTGAAGGACAACAACAAGGACATTTTCGATGCTGGTCACTCCTTCAGGCTGTGTAGTTCAAACTAGCCTTGAACTCATTCATCTTCCTGCATGCTGGACTTGATTAAATATATGCCCACTGTGCTTAGATAAATGCCACATCTTTAAGCCAGCTCCCTATAAACTGTTGTTGAAACACTGTGTAGCAAAAATGTATTCTATGGGGCCAGACATCAGAAATGGCATAAGACATAGGCTCAAATCCTACCTCTGTAACTTATTATTAGCATGGACTTTATTTATTTAGGAAGACAATTTGACTGAGCTTAAGTATGCCCAGATTTAAAAAGCACAACTAACAATATTTATATTATGGATGGTTGAGGATATTCAAGGAGTTATGTAATATGAAGAAACTAGCATAGTATACTTTATTTTTCTGAATACAGAGTGAAACCTCACTAGACACATCTTATCCTCACCAGGCACATCTTATCCTCACTAGACACATCTTATCCGGATCTATAGACTCTTCTCCCTTGCCAGGAGCACTGCTCTAAAGGGAGGACCTACTATTCTTGATGATAGTCATTTGCCCTCTAGCCTCTTAACCAAACAACTTCCTAAAAAAACCAAAGTGGAATAAATAAGGTTCAGAAAGAAAGCCTTATGAGGTATCATCATTTCTAGTCCATGATAGAGGTTTCTTAGACAGGGTTTCAATTAAGACGACGATCCCTAGGTTTACTTTACAAGATTAAAGTAGAACACCCCCCAGGTTATCATGGGAACATGATAATGTTTCCCACCATGAATTTAAAGCTTCCAATAGGCTAAAGGTCCTACTCAAATTAAATAAAAGCTTGAGGAAAGTAGCCACAGCCTGCAACCTCCCTTCCTGCAGGAGCTATCATGCAAGCAAGTGCAGCTCTGAATGTGCACTGGAAAGATGAGCATCACAAGTAACCCAGTGAGAAGCCACCTAAGGCTGAAATCCAAGGAGCTTGTCACATGACCCTGGGACCTGCTGAGCTCAGCTGGACAGGATGGCATGTGATGGAAAAAACTTTATTCTGCAGGATGATTAAAGAGAAAGACAATTCTCTCATTAGTATGTGGAACACAGGGAACTGCTTAAGTTACAGAAACTGGTGAAGAGTAAGGAATAGTTAAGACAAAGGGAAAAGAATGAAAAAAGGTGGAATATTGCTTCCAAACAGGGCAGACAAAGGAAAAGAATAAAAGGGTTTCAAGGGTTGCACCCCTGGGACCCAGACTGACTTGCAAAGCACCACTGCTCTTCCCTGCCCTTTCCTAGTTCCATCAGTTCATCACCTGCAGCAAGAGCCTGTCTATGGACCTGAAGCTCAAGGGGAATCTTTTCCAGGCACAGTGTATGGGTGGCCACTTACCTTTGGCTTCACGTCTCTTGCAGGTAGGGTGGAAGGCCTGGCAGTAGCAGTGACAGCAGCAGGGCGTTTGTGTGGGGCAGCTGGCACTGAGCCTGAAGCGAGGCTCATGGGTTTTTTATTCAACCCACCAGAGGTGGTGGGCGCCGGCTGCTTAGGGAGAGAAGTGGGCTGTGTTTTGGCTTTCGATGTTGAAGTCTTTGCAGGTTGAGTGGTGGCCAAAGGCTTTAAGTTGATGGTTGTTTAATTTTTAATTTAAAAATTTTAAAGAACATCAAACACACAGACAAGAATAAAAACAAATAAAAATGTATAAATTGCACAGTTCAAAGTAAAATTATAAGCAATGAGGATTGATGCAACTGAAAATAAGCATTCCTTTCTTCTGAGCGCAGGAAACAGTAAAGTGAGACTAAGATGAAGTTTAAGATACTATAATTCTCTTTATTATAGTTTATTCAAGATCTTAGGCATGCTAACCACATGTTGTACTACTGAACTACCTCCCCATGTCTGTGGAAACGCTTTCTTCCTTTCTTTCTTTTTTTGTTTTTTCTTTTCTTTTTTTTTTTGAGACAGGGTTTCTCTGTGTAGCCCTGGCTGTCCCGGAACTCACTCTGTAGACCAGACTGACCTCAAACTCAGAAATCCTCCTGCCTCTGCCTCCCAAGTGCTGGGATTAAAGGTGTGTGCCATCATTACCCAGCAGGAAATGCTTTCTTAATTACAGCGCCACAAATTCCAATAGTTTGATTTCTAAACTATTTATTTTAATAATGTCTTTGTCATTAACTTTTGGTAGCTGTAAGAATTCTATAAATAAAGCCATCAGCAAAAGACTAAATTATTACTGACTGGATTTCTTTTTTAAAAAAATAGGATCTTGTTATGTTACCCAGGCTGACACACAACTCAGAATCCTCTAGCCTCAGCTGCCAAACTGCTGAGATTAAGGGATAAGCACCAGCCACACCCTACCTTTCTCACCTATGTCTTGACAACACAGCTTAACAACATTTATGCCCTAAAATGTGGTACCTATGTGTTTACCAAAAGTTTTTGAAGCCATGGTCTGCCTAAGAAACCTTCATTCATTTTTTTCACAAACAGATTTTAGGATAAGTCTACAATTGCTTCATGCTGTTAGTAAGTGAAAAGTAAGTCATTTATAAATCGACAATGGTAGACATATTAAGATCCTGTCTGAAAAAGCCATGGACACAGTAGCAGAGCACTTGCCTAGGAAGTGCATGGTCCTAGGTTCCAATCTCTAGCACAGAAAACAAACACACAGATATACTATAAAAGGGCAAGGCAGAGGATTTTGAATTAATTAATTTGGTATTGGCCAAATGAGAATATGGGATATATTTTCTAAGAGCATCTAAATTTGGAGACAAGACAAGACAGCTCAGAAAAAAAGACACTGCATTCATGATTAAAGCAATAACAGCAGAATATTTTTAAAAATTACAGAAAAGGATAACCACCATTCACTCTAGTACCTACCTTTGCTTTCTTTTCTGGGCTCGGTGGCAGCTCCTTGTTTGGTGGGGTAGTGATGTCATTTCCAGGCACACTGACAGCAGTCTTTCCTTCTTCTTGCTGGGACACTCCTAAAGGACGAAGAGATGATGGAAATTATCCTAAGCAAATGTATTTTACAACCATTTCAAATACGGAAGGCTCCGTTGAGAGTCCCATGACTGGAGCTCCATTCTGAAGAACCCCAAAGGGCTATGCTGCCGAGAATGGTCAGCCCATGTCCTCCCTGGGATCACAATTCTAGGAGCTCTGAGCACTTGTCACTGTGTGAAGCAATCAAAGGAGGATTCACCCTAATGATCAGCGCAGGCAAGCAGCCTTTAAGGTTTAGTTTCCATTTCCCTTGATACCAACAAAGAGCTTCTGTCACCCAAACACCAACTCCCTGAGAACCAAGGGGACAAAAGCCACTTCTGCCACAGTCTACCTCATAGAATAAAGGTTGCTGAGAGATGGGGCAAGAGCCAGATGGTGCAATAACCTCCCTCACTTCCTTTCCCTGTAAAGAACAGGGCTGCAGAGGATGTGAGATTAAGCTGCTCCAATTCTAACTGTGACCTCGATTTCCAAAAAGGCCAAGAGCCATAGAAAATAAAGCCACCAGCCTAAGCTAGAGAAACTCATCTCCACAGAAGGGAGAGAAGATGTCAACAAGCTATGCCTAGGAACACCACAACAACTATGAAATGTGTAGTCGTAATATGGAGATTTTCTGACTGGCATAAAAACCATAACCACAAAAAGCATAACTAAATCCAAAAGACAATTGCCAAACCAAAAAAACAAAAACAAAAACAAAAAACCTCAAATACAAAGAGATTTATATAAATAACTCCTTAAAATCAGTAACTCTTTTTTTATTACTGATGTTTTAAGACAGAATCTTTTCTAGCCAGGGTTGGCTGAGAAATCACTACACACCTAAGGATGAGGCCTGAGTCTCCTGTCTTCACCTCTGGAGTGCTAGGATTAGAATTATACTGTTGCACCGAGTTTACGTGGTACAAACAGGCTTTGGGGATGCTACATGAACATGCTACCAATTGAGCTACATCCCCTGTGGCTTGCTCTTTTTTTTCCCTGAAGACTTGCTCTAGTGTATCAGATGCTGGTCTTCAACTCCTGATCCTCCTTCCTCAATCTCCTGAATGCTGTGATTAGAGGCCTGTGCCATCATCCCACCAAGAAAGGTCAAAAGAATATGAAAATAGGTCATAGAAATGCTTGTGTCTTGAAAATATGAATAGGTAAGCATAGACATAAAATTTCAATTTTGGGAGAGGTAGTAGCAGGCAGCGTTGACTGAAGCCAGCCTGGGTCTATGATATATGAGATCCTATCTCAAAAACCAAACAAGGGCTGGAGAGATCTCGAAAGTTAAGAGCACTGACTTCTCTTCCAGAAGACCTAGGTTTGGTTCTCAGCATCTATGTCGAAAACAGATCCAGTCCCAAGGGATCCATGGGCACTACATGCATTTGATACATAGACATGCATGTAAAAAGCACCTATGAGATAAAAGTAATAGTTCATAATAGTTGAGTCCTCATGATATTATATGGATTATATGAATATCGTTTAGAATTTCTAAATTAACACTTTTGGAATTCATTGCTTTGTGCAGAATAAACTACTGAACTTTTATTTCCACTTAAGATCCTTGAACCACCCCACTTTACTTTGATTTTCTGAAGTGAAACTCATGACTTGTACATCTTGCACACACACACTACTGCTGAGCTTCATTCTGAGCACCCCTACTCCCCCCAACCCACTGTAGGTAAAACAGGCAAATGGAACCCTGTGTTTGATCCTTAGAACCCAAGGGAAAATGCCTCCTTGTAACCCCAGTGTGTAGTAAGTAGAGACTGGCCAGGCAGTCTAGTGGCAAAAAGAAGTTTTTTTTAATAAAAGGAATGATTGGCTTTTTAAATTTTATTTTATTTTATTTTTTAACAGAAACAAGAGGACATTGCAGTAGTAGGTGTTTTCTTTTTTCTTTTTCTTTTTGTTTTTTTGAGGCAGGGTTTCTTTGTGTAGTGCTAGCTGTTCTGGAACTCACTCTGTAAACTAGGAAGTACTTGAACTCACGGAGACTACCTCTGTCTGCCAAGTGCTAGGATTAAAAGCATGTGACTACAACCACTGGCTACTGTCTTTTGCCCATTTGGTATACTAGATGATGATATCTTTGAACAGCCACTGCGCCATGCGTCCTTTCTCCTCTAGAGACTCTGAAGGTAGTAGCAATGCTCAGGTTTTCCATTATTGTCCCTGTCCTTCTGAAAATCACTATTTTTTTTTTTTTTGCTATTATTGAAATGATGGAAATGAATACTTTGTATTCATTTGGCAAATTCACTAACTCCATAAAATGGGACTCACTAATCCCCATAAGGATGAGATGCACTGAGCTGATCTCATGTCTGATTCACTGGTTCTATCCAATTTTTATTGTTTTAGGGTTTTGGGTTTTGTTTTCTAGCTTGGTAGACCAGGCTGTCCTTGAACTCACTGTGTTTCAGCAGGATGAACTGTAGGCAAGCTCCTGCCTCTGACTCCTGGGATATCAGGTATGTACTGCTAAGCTGACAGGTCTGACTTCTGATGTCTCTCTCTCTTTTACAACATCTACAATTAACACTTGGTCTTTTAAAAAATAATTTTGGAGCTGGGCAGTGGTGGCGCACGCCTTTAATCCCAGCACTTGGGAGGCAGAGGCAGGTGGATTTCTGAGTTGGAGGCCAGCCTGGTCTACAGAGTGAGTTCCAGGACAGCCAGGGCTACACAGAGAAACCCTGTCTCAGAAAACAAAACAAAACAAAACAAAAAACAACTAACTTCTAGCTGGAGGGATGGCTCAGCGGTTAAGAGAAATCTGTAATGGGCTGTGATGCCCTCTTCTGGTGTGTCTGAAGACAGCTACAGTGTACTTATATACATAAAATAGATAAATCTTAAAAAAAAAAAAACAAACAAACTTCTATTTCTTTCTGGGAATTTCCTAAGTTTTCATTTTTTTTTTTTTTAATTTAAAAGTATTTTAGGGGTCAGCAAGATGGCTTAAAATGAAATCACATGCCCTTAAACCTGACAACCTGAATCCCCAGGAAGCACATGCTGGAAGTCCTACTACTAAGATGTCCTCTGATTACCCCCCCATCAATCAATCAATCAATCAATCAACCAATGCATGTAGTAAAAGTGTTTTTTAAACATAATTTATGACTTTTTAAAAACTGCTACTGCATATAGGGGTAGGATACAAATCCATAAGCTCATGCATACCACTGTGTGCCTATGGAAGTCACAGGATGACCTGCGGCACTTGGCTCTCTCCTTCTATCATGTGGGTGCCAGGGACTGAACTCAGGTTGCCAGCAAGTATCGTTATCTGCTAAGTCAGATATCTTACTCAGCCCTCATTTTTGCTTTCTTCAAGAAAACTTGTAGCTGTTTGTTAAAGCAAACTTTTATTTATTTTTAATTTATTCTTGTTTTTACAGTCCAGACTTTATTCCCCTCCTGGTCTACCCTCTGACTCTTCTATATCCCATACCTCCTCCCTGGTCTCTAAATGGATGACCCCATCCCAGAGCAAATTTTCTGCTGTCTGCTTTGAAATTCTACTATTGTACTGTAGCAGACAATCACCCTTTTATGTCTAGCTTGTAGATTCTGGCTGTAATCCAAGTGAAATTTAGTATTCAGAGCCCACGCAGTATAAATTCTGACCTACTATGTCCTTCTGGCCTTACTGAGGCTCTCACTCGGTCCATGTTGGTCCTGCCTGAAAGAACTGAAAGCAATCCCCCTGGATCACTGGGTATCACATGGTAGGAGTTAGGTAATGGGAAGGAGAAAGCATGTCCTGAACTTTTTTCTCAGGCTGAGTTGGGGGTGGAGGTGGGGACAGGAAGGACAGGTTTCTATTTGGTTTTCACCCGATGCTAGGCAGAAGTGGGACTATCAAGAAAAGCAGTTTAGCCCAGCTGTGGTGGGGCATGCCTTTAATCCCATCATTTGGGAGGCAGAGGCAGGCAGATTTCTGAGTTGGAGGCCAGCCTGGTCTACAGAGTGAGTTCCAGGACAGCCAGAGCTACACAGAGAAACCCTGTCCTGAAAACAAAAACAAAACCAAAAACAACAAAAAAGAAAAGCAGTTTATAGATACCCCTAATTCTATTACTGGTGAAGGCAGGAGGTAGGTGGGCATCCCTGAAACTGCTGCTACTGTGGTTGAATCAGGTCAGCAGCTGCTTCTGAGTGTGGAGTACACCACGTGTCATAACCTCCGCCACCACAGGCAGACTGCTCGATGCTAGGAACAGGCAGAAAAACAAAGTTTACGATTCGGCTTTTGTCAGGCTTCCCATTTCCTATCCTTTAAAATAAAAATATCATTTATTTATTTCTTCATTGTGTGTATGTGTATGGCAGGGGGCACTGAGGTATACATGTGGAAGCCAGAAGACAAACCTGTATTCTAGGTTGCAGGCCTCCAGGGGTACAGAAGTAAGAAACAAGCATCCCTGAAACCCACTGCACTATTGTCAAAACCTTTCAAGTTCCTTTATCAAAACTGTTATATACAAAGCTATGTTATATACAAAGGAATATAGTATTACATTTACACAGGAGGAGCCAGAGAAGATGACTCCATATAATCTTGACAGGAGGTTTTCTAATGCAGAGCACTTTCTCTGTGTGTGCTATTTATTTGAGCCATATGCAGTCCTAGTTTCAAATACAAAGAGTTTTAGTTGTACTGTGACACAGACTTAATACTTCTGTTCTGTAAAGCTAAAGGAAGGTCTCACCAATTGAGTCGTGCTGCCACTGACTCGAGCGGACACTAAATAGTTCTCACTGGCACAGGCAAACAGCACAGACAATGTGAACAGTAGCATCCCCATCTGTTCACATGCGCACAAACTGCTGCTGCCATCCAGATGTGCCTAGTCACAGAGGGCTCCCTCTTAGTCTCAGGGGTAACCTTACTAGGCACTCCTGGAGGATATAAGCCAAATGTTGCCAGTTTCACTAGAGAATGTCTGAACAAGAGTTCATCGTATTAATCCCTTCCTAAGGCTGCTCTCATAACTACCTGCTTGGAAAACTACGCTCAAATTTCCAGCAACCCCCTGCCCTAGCCCGTGTACCCACCATACTGGTTTCTATTTTGCTTGTTTTGTTTTCCCCTCTGTAATTGATTTTTGTGAGACAGAGTTTCTCCATATAGCCCTGGCTATACTGGAACTTGCTGTGTAGACCAGGGTGACCTTGACCTTGGACCTGCCTTCCTAAAGGCATGCACAAGCATGCCCACCATAGTCAGTTTATAATTACAGCTTTTTGATTTGTTGTCCTTTTTGAAATACTGGGGACTGAACCCAGGATCATGCAGACAAGTCTTTTATCACTAGACACATTCTCTATCCTTTTTGGTAGTGTGTTTTTGTTTTCTCTTTCAATGGTTAGAAATAAATTTAGTTTATTAAGGGGAAAAAAAAGCATTTCCGATAGTGGAAGTGGAGTATCAGCGGGGGAACCACAAAGGCTCTGGTCCTTTCTGAATTAATTTACATAGCATTTGTATTCTCTCACATTAGTACCTTGGAGGTTTTTCTAGAGCATGTCTCAGTTATTAGATAAAGCCTACATTTTGTACTTTTTTCTTATTTATTTATCCAATCATTAAGCTGTCCAAGCTAGACTTAAACTTATTCTGTAAACCAGGCTACCCTTAAATTTGCCATCCCCCTGTCTCGGTCTTCAGCATCAGGCTGGAAATTGTAGTTGTCTTACCTCTCCCAGTTCATTCCACCTATACTAGAACAGGGGAGTCTTCCCCATGTGGACCTTGGGCTGTGTTATTTGCTGTTATTGCCTGGAAACGGAGTAGTTAACAGGCAAGAAATTTCTCAGTACAGCATTTTAGTAAGACTGGATGTCCATTTCTTGGTATTTTACCCATATTTTTCCTAGATGACAACCAAGTAATTCCTAGATGGGGTGAGGGGAAGCAGCATGTATGCAGGAACAGCAGAGAAGCCCTAAGACACACTAGCCTAGATATCCATGGTTGTGAGCTGGATTCCATGAGATTCTTCTAATATTTTTGGTTGTGAGCCTAGCCTTTAATGGCTGAGCCATCTCTCCAGCCCCCATGAGATTCTTCTATATCCTATATAGAAGTACTCCTTAAAGTGAATAAAATCGGGGCTGGCGGAGATGCCTCAGTGGGTAAAACACTGACTGCTCTTCGGAAAGTCCTGAGTTTTGATCCCAGCAACCACGTGGTGGCTCACAACCACCTGTAATGACATCTGACGCCCTCTTCTGGTGCATTTGAAGACAGCTACAGTGTGTTATGCCTGAGCGAGCAGGGGCCAGAGTGAACGGGGCTGGAGCTGTCCTGAGTTCAATTCCCAGCAGCCACATGATGGCTCACAGCCATCTGTACGGCTACAGTGTACTCATACACATAATAAATAAATAAATAAATAAATCTTTAAAAATGAATAAAACCATCTAGGTTTTGAACTGGTTTCTCCTTTCCGCTGTCTCTCTTATTTTTTTCTTTTTGGTTTTTTGAGACAGGGTTTTTCTGTGTGCCCTTGGCTGTTCTGGAACTCATGCCATAGAACAGGTTGGCCTCAAACTTGTCTCTGCTTCAAGTGCTGGGATCAAAGCCTGTGTAACCTCTGCCTGGTTCCGCTGCTTCTTTCTTTGCTAGGCTGATAGTGAACTCAGAGAAATCCTCCTGCCTCAGCCTCTCCAGGGCTAGGATTAGAAGCATGCACCTCCATACCCAGCACTGGTTTCAAGCCTTTGTTTCCATGAGTTCTTCATCTGGCAGTTTTTACGTCTAAACTGTCAGCAATTCTTTTTTCAAAACCCAGGCTTAAATGTCTCCTCCAGAATGTTTCATGACTCACACACCTCTCAGCCATTCCCACCAAGCCCGAGACTACGTGGTTAAGTTGCTTAAGGATATCAACAATTTCTAGTACCCAGTCAATGACTGGCAAATGGTAGGTGTGTTAATAACTCTTTATATATCTTAGAGAATCATAGGTTGGGATTCAAATTTACAGGTGAATGAGTTAGCAGATTTGTAAGTCATTTAGTAGTTTTTCCTACCAACACAAACTTCTTTTAGAATGAACCAGCCAGGCTTAGAAGAAAAAACAACTGCAGTTCTTTCTGTGTAACATACTGAAGTCAGTGAGAGTTTTGGCAATGTGCCAAGCCATGTCTAATATAGTATGAGCTGAGACTTCATCCCTAGTATATCCCCTCAACACCCCCCAATGCCCCACGCCCCAATAGAAATGAAAGGGAGGAGGGAAGAACAATTAAAAGGAAGACAGAAAGCAAGTCTTTCCTCACTCCTGCCTAGAGGGCATGGCACAACCTCACCATGACCATCATGGGTTTCTGGGATGGACAGAAAGATTAGAGGATCCTATTCATGAGAATGTTGTAAGACCTGCTACTTCTAGAGACTTGCAAAGTTCAGGGCACCTGGGTTCTTATAATTTTACAATATAAGAGACTACAGAAGAAACATAAGGTTTTTTTTTTTTTTTTTTTTTTTTTTTTTTTTTTTTGCCTAGTCCTAGTTTTGTTTGAAATAAAAACAAAAAATCTGCTAGTGCTTACGTAAAACTGCTTGCCACACAAGCCTGACAAACCAAAAGTTCAATCCCAGAACTCACTTAAGGATGGAAGGAAAGACTGGATTCTGCACACAAACCATATGCCCACCCCAATTATAAATTTAAAATAACATTTCATTAAAATGTACTCAAGAGAATAATGAGAATGGGTCCTAGGAAAAGTGATTATTTAAAAAACAAAAACCAAACAAAAAACACAAACAATAATAAAATTTGCATTTTAAATGTCTGTTAACAAACACTACAGTGAATCCTGGTCCTTTGTGGACCCAGAGAAAACCAGCCTCTTTAGTCTACCAACCATGGCAGTAGCAGCGGGTGGAGATGCGGTGGGTGGAGATGGGGAAGGGAAGAAAAAGCAAAGAGGGCACAGAAGGCAGCCACAGGGACACAGGCAGCGCTCACCCATTCATGGGTCCAAAGTCTCTCTTCTCCTAATTTTCTTCCTTCCCCCCCACCCCCCAACAAATCCTCAAAACCCCTACAGGAAGAGAAAACTAGAAACACAACAGGGTCAAACAGGAAGGACACGGGGAGAATATTAAACAGCCAGGTATAAAAGGCTCTCTTTCCACTTCAACAAAAGTAAATCCTTCTCAAAAGCACAAGGGCAAACAGCTTCCATCCAAACTGCAACTTAGCAGTGGTTAGTACTGACAAGGCCGCTGTGACTCTAAACAAAGTAATGCATTTTACAGGCGAGTCAATTAATCAGCAGCAGTGGGATGTTCAGAGCTCAAGAATCACTTGGTTCAAACCAATGGGATCAGAGGGGGTGGAAAGATGGGGGATGGGATAGGGAGGGTGGCATGAGATTAAGCAGCTCTAGTTTTTAATGCCCACCACTTCTGCCCTCAGCCAGCCAGCCAGCCTCCACAGTTAAGCACTCAGCTTGACCCAGCCAGATTCACTTTGTTCTCCTGCCTCACTCCCAGAACAACAAGGGAATTAAGCCTTCCCCCAGGCAGTCCCAGACTCTGGGAGTGACAAGCTGCTGAAGCTCCTGTCGGTAACCTATCACTTGGCTTCTTCCTCACTGACTGCCGGTTCCCAGGGGAGGCAAAATTTAGAAACATACCATCACGTGGGGTCTCTTCGCACAGCAACGATGGAGTGCTCTGGGTTGCAGTGACCTCAATTTCTTTTTTCCCTGCCAGTTTCATCAGCTGTTTCTCGCCTCCCTGGCAGATGAAGGGACATGAACCAACTCTTGTCTCACCAGTATCTTCCTGCCCCTTTTCCTTGCCGCTTCCTTCGGGAATCTGTTCCAGCTTACTGTGAAGACAGAGCCCGGCACTACCCAGCTCCTTCTTCCCAGAGCTGTTGCTGTCATTGCTGAGGTGGATCAGCTCTCTCTCCCTGGCCACTGGTTCCTCGAAGGTTAGAGGAGTAGGTACCTGAGAAGCAGACAGGCTGGCCAGTTCCCCAGCACTCAATCTGCAGCTAGCTGACTGGTCCTCAGCCACAGTCATGGCGCGCCTCATGGCAGGCACCCCCAGCTTCCTGGGCATAGGGCTAGGCATTGGGCTACCGGTGGGAGGCAGCAGGCCAGAAGGAAGCTCTTCTCGAGCAGGCAGCTCAGGGTACTTATCGGCCAGATTCACAGCTGGGGGCACTGAGAGATGGTAACACTCAGACAGGGCTCTTCGGATTGCCTTTTTCTGCTGGGGGACTTGGTCAAGCATAGGCCCCTCTTCAGTAGAACTTAATTTCTCCAACTCTTTATCCTGGACTGGGCTATGAAAGTCTGCATTCAAATTTTCCTGAGTGGATTCCACCACAGTGACTGGTGGATTGGTGCTGGGCTCACTTGTTGGGTCTGGGTGGGTGACAGCCACCAGTAATGGGGACTTATTAAGCTGCCCAGAGTTATCACTCATCACCCCAATCACCGAGCAGCTGGAGACGAGGAGGCCATTCTCCTGTTTTTCTGGAGTTGCAGCCATTGAGACTTGAGGGCTCTGAGTCACTGAGTAAAAGTTGGGGTTCCAAGCACTGGTTTCTTGTTCCTCATTATGTTGAGTGAGAGTGTCAGCAGCCCCTGGAAAACTGAGATCTGGCTGGCTCTTGATCTCTAGTCCACTCTTCGCTGCCACCTTCCCCTGAACTGTGGCGTCTTTGTCTTGCCCCTCTGTGAGTCCCAGGTAGAACTCAGCTGCCTTCTGGTATACTAAGTTCCCCTCCGAGGGCTGGCAGGTTCCTGAAATCACATACCTGCTCTCAAGGTGACCGGAGGTTGCTTGATACGCCTTGTTAGGCTTTTCAATGTTAAGTTCTTTGTCTAGCTTCCCCTCAAAAAAGCGGAGCTTATTCTGTTCCAGGAAGCTGGAATTCTTCACAAGCCCGTCTTTCAGCTGCCCATCCATGCTGACATTCAGCCCGATTTCATTCAGTTTACCCTCTGTCCTCTGCCATTCAAATCCATGCTGACCGATTTCTTTTGGGGAGTCCATTCTGCTCTCTGGAGGCTTGTCTTTAGAGAGCTGGTCGTCCGCAGCAGCGAGAGCGAGAGCGGTAGTGAGCGCGGCTGGCTGCTTCTCTGGAAGCGACATCGTCCCTTTCACTGCTCCCCACTCACTCTTGGAGCTCTCGCACCACCCACACTCACACGGGTCTTGCAGTGACATCACAGCAAGCTCCGGGGATTCATGGTAAGCTCTCTTGTTCTCCCAGTCCCCCTTTTTCCTCAAGCAGTTGTGTGCTAGATGTATTTACCAGGTGTAGAAACGGAAGGATGAACAAAAAAGAGAAAGAATGCCACTGTGTGCTAATCTGTATATATAACTGCCTAGCTAGCACTTTGTTCATCCCTATAATTTAAAATACAGTATGGTGCCAATTTGGGCACAAAGGACAGTAATTATGTCAGCTTTCACTGATATAGATATATGTATACCCACACATTCATTTATCTCGTTCTATACCTAGCCTGCTGAATTCACCCACTCAAAAACAGTTTTTAAAATAAGCAAGGCTCATTTGCCAATTCTCTTCAGTGGCTGTAACCACTGAAGAATAATGATTCCAGAAAATTGCTCAAATTTTCACTTAAAACAAACACCTTAATGAAGAATGAGGCATCCATTCCTTGGAGGGAGGGAGGGAGCAGCTCATCACATTCTCTCAGTGGATGGGATTCACACTCACTTGTGGTCTGTAAGTATCGGGCCGCTCCCGCTCCCGCTCCCGCTCCCGCTCCCTCTCTCACTAGCCCACTCCCATCCTGAAGTGAGGTTTACTCTCTAAGGTATTGTGCACTCAGCACAGCCCATTTACAAGTCAAAGACTATCAGGAGTTGCTTCCCTTCAGCCAGGTGGTTCCAGGGATCACACTCAAGGTTATGAAGCTTTTTCACAACTGACCCATCTTGTCCACCTAACTGTCTCTGTTTCCTTATAAAATTCAAAACCTGAATTAGGTAGGATTTCCAACACCCATCAGTTCTACTGGTTGCTTTCTGTGCTGGGAGCTTAATAAAGGGCTCATTTTACACACTTTTAATCCTAGTACTAAAGGGGCAGATGCAAGTGGATCAGTGGGAGTGTGAGGCCAGCTTGGGCTACATAGTGAAGCCCTCTTAAAGAGACACCAGTGAACAAGGCTTTGGACATGTGTCCCATTAACAAGACACTGAAGTCCAACTACAAGCCAATGTCTGCTTCTTCCTGATTCCATCAAGAGCTGGGTACTACCACCCCTGCTCCTTCAGAGGCTGACAGTGAGGACATACTGACTACAGTTCATCCTCTTTTCATCTCCAGACTCAGGAACAAATCTGTCTTGGAGCTTTTCCTACTAGTTAGAACATATTGCCCCCATTTTGTACAAGCACAATCCTTTGTTTCCCTGTGTTTTCACCGATTGCAATTTAGGACAGAGTGATCATACAACACAATTCCTGGGCTAGGAGGGACCACCTTATACTGTAAGAATGTAGAGTGCACTGCTAGAACAAAGCTGGCTTTGTCATAGGGCTTGTAATTCATTACTTGTCCCAACACAGGCTCCTGTGAAATAGTCTATCAAGAATCCTAAGGAGGCCGGGCAGTGGTGGGGCACGCCTTTAATCCCAGCACTTGGGAGGTAGAGGCAGGTGGATTTCTGAGTTCAAGGCCAGCCTGGT
>NW_022196906.1:103932471-103989891 GCF_008632895.1 Mastomys coucha | reverse complement strand
AAAAAAAAAAAAAAAGACCTTTCAATGTCTATTTAATAGAAAAAAAAAAGAAAAGCTAACTCTCAAAATCTAACTCCCTAAAAGAAATTATCCCATTTGCTGAATCCCTTCTAAAATATTCTATAAAAACAGTACTTCAAGGACATGGAAATGTGCACATTGGATAGTGTAACAGTTCCTGTAACCTTATCTCCTATTTTACAAATGCTGCCCTCCCCCCCCACCCCGTCCCCAAAAAAGAAGTGTTCTGCCCAAGGTCATAAGGTGAGCATGTAACAGGAAAGCCAAGCTCCGTTCTGAGCAGCCTTTCTGCAGCACTACGTTAGTTCACTTTATTTACTCGATGACACACTCTTTGAAAAAAGTCCCCCAGCTCTGGTGCTGGAGTCAAATCCAGGGTCCTGTATTGCTAGGCAAGCATTCTTCCACTTAGCTGGCTAACTCCCCAGCCCAAATCTTCTTTTAAAGAATGGACAAAATGTGTGTGCATAAATGCACATGGGTGTGCCTGGAGGCCAGGACAGTCTTGAGTGTCATTTTCAAGAACATCGTATCATCTACCTCTTTTTTTTTTTTAATTTTTATTTGATGTATGAATTCTCTGCTGCATGTATGCTTCCATGTTAGAAGAGGACATCGGATCCCTTTATCGATGTCCATAAACTACCACGTGGGTGCTAGGAATTGAACTCAGGACCTCTGGAAGAGCAGCCGGTGTTCTAAAGTGCCGAGCCTTCTCTCCAGCTCCATCTACCTCTTTTGAGATGGGCTCTCACTGGCTTGAAGAGTGAGTGAGCTCCAAGAATCCTCCTGCTTCTATCTCCTTAGCACTGAGATTATAAGTACAATCCACCTGGCCATGGGGTCAAGGGATCAAATTCCGGCCTTCAGGCCTGCAAGGCAAACACTGAGTGAGCAATTTATTTCCCTAGTTCCTTTTCAAATCTACTTACTTTACGCCACTGCCCATCCCCCATCTCACCCCTTTAAACAAGGTCTTCTGCATAGTCCTGCCTGGTCTGCAACTTGCTATATAGACTAGGCTGGACTAGAAATCAATGGCCTACCTCTGCCTCCTAAATGTTAGGATTAAAAGTGTATGCCACTATATCTGACCAACTTATTTACTTATGAAGCAGGGTATTACTGTGCAGCCTATATTGGCCTGTAACTCAGTGCCTTCCCGCTTCAAGCCTTCCAAGTGCACCATCATGCTCAGTTTAATGGCTCTCCAGTTTAATGTTTCCTTAATTAGCAAAGGAAAATAATATGTATTTGAGACAGGACTCGTAAGCATACGATGACCTCAAACATTCTAGTCCACAGGAGTTTCACAGAACTCTTTCAAGATTATAAACCACATGGTAATCTTTTGTTTACATGCCTCTCCCCATAGCTCTAGAAGGAAGGAAGGAAGGAAGGAAGGAAAGCAGGAAGGGAGGGAGCGAGGGAAGGAGGGAGGGAGGGAAGGAGGGAGGGAGGGAGTCCTGTCCATATCTGCTGTGGGTGACCAGCACAGAGGTAGATGAACAATAAAATAGTCTCTTATAAAACTACTACAGAGGCAGAAACAGGCAGATAGATCTCTTTGAGTCAAGGCCAGCCTGGGTCTACACAGTGAATTCTAGGACAGCCAAGGCTTTGAGACCCTGTCCCAAAACAACAACAACAAATAATGCTAGTGGAAGGATAGATTTCATTCAGCAACATTTCTGTATTATTTAGTCTGATTCTCTCCTATCACTTTAGCAGCCTTCAATAACTTCCAAGAGCTTTTTTATTCCTTTCTCAACACTGGGATTTGAACCTGGGGCCTCAAACCCAGGGCTGTATTACTAAGCCCCAGTCCCAGTCCAAGAATAAGCAATGTGGAATGTCATTTGGTCAGGTGGTTTGAGGTTCTATTTTATTCAGGTTAAGTCTGATAAGTGTACATGGATTCCTGTATCTGGTCACAAGGTAGTTTCTAATGTCATGCAAGGTTTTGTATAGTCAGATGTACTGGCAGATGTTTCTGGTTTTCTGTGCCTGGGGCTGGTATTTAACCTGTTTAGAGCCTTGCAATTTTTATGCTCCATGGTTGGTTTCTCTGCATGCTCATTAGTTGCCAAGGCAACACTATATTCCAGATTGACCAACTGTTCAGTTATCGTCTCCAGGAAACAGTCCTAATAAATTATCATTACAATGAAAGTCAGTAATTCTAATTACATGACTGATGGTACTCTTCACTAATATAAACTGAAAGTTAAGAAGTTATAATCTGTTTTCTTATTTGGATATTTTAATAGTTATACAAATCTATATTCAAAACCAAATCAAAACCATATTTTACTGAATTTTAGGAACATATCTATGTACATGTTCAACTCAAGAACATCATGACTCTCCCTGATTAACATTCAAAAGTTGAGAAGTGAACAGACAGATTAAAAAGACTGAAGCTAGTAATCTGATTCATGTAAACTCAAAGAATTCAAAGGACATGAAAACTCTACCAACAAGCCTAAGGAAAAGGAATGACCCAACTAAAACCTAACAGAAACAAGACCCTGTCCACCAACTATTCCCAGATCCTGTCTATGGAGGCACCCAGGACTCCCTAGAGCCTTTAGCAGTTTATCTTCTTTTCCCCAATTTAAACTCAAAAGGCATCAGAGATTTCACTGGTTCCCCAATGACTTATCTGCAATGACATCCTAACATCTGGCATCTCTTCAGATACTCCATGCAACCGCTATGCATCACGCAAACCCTCCCATGCTTTGCTTAGGAATGCCTTGGCAACACTTCCTGGCCCATTCAGACCCAGAACTCTTCTTGCCATTCTCTGGAGACTCAGTCAGTTTGCTTCATCTCCATAGCACATGGCTCATACTTATGTCCACTACTGAAAAGCAGCAGGCAATGTTAATTTGTATGCTAAACAATTTCAAGAGTAACATTTTGAATTTCCCACAGATGAGATGATCTTCCTTTCATGGATATATCACAGGGAAAAGCAGGAAAGTCCCATTTATTTATTTATTTATTTATTTATTTATTTAGGTTTTTGTTTTATTTTGGTTCTTCTAGACAGGGTTTCTCTGTATAGCTCTGGCTGTCCTGGAACTCACTCTGTAGACCAGGCTGGCCTACAGATCTCAGAAAACTGCCTGCCTCTGCTTCTCAAGTGCTGGGATTAAAGGCATGCGCCACCACTGCCCAGCCTCATTTACAAGTGTTTACCATGTGGGAGTACTTATGTGCGAGGCTAAGCGATCAACCCCATCTCACATCTAGTCATCCACCAGTCAAAGCAGGATAACCAACATTTGCAAACATATTTAGATGGCCTCTTCAACCAAAGTGATAGAAGTATCACTCAAGTAGGATTATTTGAGGGTTAATCAAGAATTAAAGAATTTACAACAGTGCTGGGTAAAACAAATTTTCTAATAAATGGTAGTTGTAAATTCCACTAATATGCTTGAAAAAAAAAAAAAGGTCAAGCTGAGCAGAGCAGCACAAAAGTCTCTGTACGTGGGAGGTGGAGGCAGGAAGGTTAAGGCCAACCTGGCTGCAAGAAGGCACTGTGGAGGAAGCCAGAGCACAGGCAGTGGAAAGAACTACAAAGGGCAGGCAGCCTCTCAAGTTGTAAAATAGTAGCAACTCCTCTCCTAAGATTACAAATGCTTTTTTTTTTATATGCTGAGCATATTTTATTTATGTACACGGGCTCTGAAACTGTTAAGATTTCTGAGTTTATAAATTACTTCAAGTTTCACACCAAGACATTTTCTTTCCATAAACTGACATTCCCAGCTGCTAGCGAACAGTTGATGAGCTCTAGCAAATTGAAATGAAAGAAATGAAGCCAGATAGGAAGGAGAACAGGCTCTGAACAGGCAAAAGGCCTGTTTCCAGGGTCTCCAACTGTCCCATGCCCCATGGGTGATTTCCAGGGAAACAGCTAACAAGAAGTGTATATACTATAACCCACATGAAATACCCTTTCAAACTTGTGCTTCCACTTACAAAAAAGGGAGATGCCATAAGAAGACTTTTCTTTTTTTTTTGAGACATGTTGAGATCAGGCTTCCCTCATGTACCTCCATAAATTTTTTCATCCTTCCTGCCTAGAACAATATGCATCATATGCAAAGAAACCTGCTAAAGTTTTCCCCAACTTGAAAGTGGCATGGAAATGTCAAGAGAAAGAACAGGATACTGAAAAATATTTTACTTACTCATTTCCAAAGAGGCTAAGGTAATTCATTATTAATTTTAAAAAATATGTAAAACTATACACTAGATACTAGGAAGAATATAGCAGCTGGGCAGTGGTAGTGCACACCTTTAATCCCAGGAAGCAGAGGCAGGCGGATTTCTGATTTCTGAGTTCAAGGCCAGCCTGGTCTACAGAGTGAGTTCCAGGACAGTCAGGGCTACATAGAGAAATCCAGCCTCAAAAAACAAGACAAAACAAAACAAAACAAAAAAAACCACAAAGAAGAAGAAGAATACAGCAGTGACTCAAACATAAACTTAAAGGCTAACTAACTAAACTAAACTAAACTAAACTAAAAATATGTTGGGCATGGTTGCATACTCCTGTTTTTTTGTTTTGTTTTGTTTTTTGTTTTTTGAGACAGGGTTTCTCTGTGTAGCCCTGGTTGTTCTGGAACTCACTCTGTAGACCAGGCTGGCCTCGAACTCAGAGATCCACCTGCCTCTGCCTCCCAAGTGCTGGGATTAAAGGCGTGCGCCACCACTTCCCGGCAGTTGCATACTCCTTTACATGCAGAATGCCAGAATGCAAGGGAAGCATCTCTGCGTTTCAGGTAAGCCAGGGCTATCTAGAGAGACTCAAAACAACAATTTTATATAAATATATATGTTTTGCTTCCTTATCTATATTTTTATTGGGAAATATCTACAGATTATATGAAATTCTCCTAAAAAATACTAAAACAACAACAAAAAAAAAACAATTAAAATTTCTGATTAAAAAAGACTTGGGGGCTGGAAAAATGGCTCAGGGGTCAGGAGCTGGCTGCTCTTCCAGTCATCCTGAGTCCAATCTCCAACAACCACATGGTGGCTTACAATCTTGTGTAATGGAATCTGATGCCCTCTTCTGGTGTGTCTGAAGACACCACAGTGTACTCATGCATAAAACAAATAAGTAAACCTTTAAAAAGACAGGTTCAGAATTTACCTCTTCCATACCCATGTGTAATCTTGAGAACCTCCAGTAAAAGACAGTATCTCTCTCTCTCTTTCTGTGTGTGTGTGTGTGTGTGTGTGTGTGTGTGTGTGTGTATGGGTGTGAGGGGGATGAGAGAGAGACAGACACACACGTCTTCTTCTATCTACGGGTAACCAGATAGATGATAATCATTCCTCAATCTATGGTAAGCATCAATTTTACTTATTGTGTTTGTGTGCATGTGTATGCTGCAGCATTTATGTGGAGGCTAAGACAGCCTGCAGGAGATGTCCATTCTCTTCTAAAGTCCATTGTCATGCAGCAACAAAAATCAAATTCAGGTCATCTGTCTCAGCAGCAAGCACCTTTATCTACTGAGCTATCATAACACCCGGCACTGTAAGATTGAAATCCATGTGCAACACCATTTGACTACAAGACAAATGGAGACAAGACAGGTAAGGATCAATAATCTTCAATAACTGACTCAAAGTTAAGAGTAAAGATAAATTTTACTAAGACCAAATCTACCAGTCATAGACAAAACATCAGAGCATATATAGCATGGTGGAAAATGCCTGTAATCCCAGTATTATAGAGACAGAGGCCATCTACTCACTGAGTTTCAGGCCGCCCAGTGTTGGAAGCAGAAGTCCTTATGTCCAAAGAGCACCAGAGAAACCAGGATTGTTAAAGACGCAGGCTATATAACTTGTTTTTCCATCCAGAAAGCTGGGAATTGGAGGTGATTAACAGCCTGGTGATCTGCATTACCTATTAGGCTAGGTTTTATCAAGTTTTCACAACCAGAACCAGAGGTGTCTAGTAATCAAGCTCCTACAACCATGACCCTTACAGTACCTGTGTAGCCAGAAGTTCTCCCAGAAGTTCCCCCAAACTCCCACAATCAAGACCACGCAGGCTAATAGACCAAATGACCTTCATGCTATATCTGTATGACTGCAACAGGCCAAATCCTTTCTTATGCTCTTAAAGATACATAAAACAAATAAATAAATCTTTAAAAAAAATACAGACAGCATATCTCTAAAATCCATGTTTATGGAAGAAATGATATATACCTTGAGTTGAGTTTTTATGTAATTATGCTTCCTTGTGCACTAGGGATTATATTACACCAGGAAATTTTATTTTTTCAAATTATATTGTATTTAAATATGCTCACAAAAAACTACCTGGCAAAG
This sequence comes from Mastomys coucha, assembly GCF_008632895.1. Lineage (NCBI taxonomy): Eukaryota > Metazoa > Chordata > Mammalia > Rodentia > Muridae > Mastomys > Mastomys coucha. The sequence goes on along the minus strand of NW_022196906.1, from coordinate 103,983,495 downwards.
TTTGGTCCAGTCTGACTAAGTCAAACTGAACCAAGTGCTCACTCTCACCTCTTTGCAGTTCATTTCCCTTCTTGACATCCCTACCCCCATCCCAGAATTGCTGTAGTAAGACCTGCCTAAAACATGAATATAACTATACAGACTGATACGTTTTTAAGAAAGGTTTCTTGTTTTTGTTTTTGGTTTTTGAGACAGGGTTTCTCTGTGTAGCCCTGGCTGTCCTAGAACTCACTTGGTAGACCAGGCTGGCCCTGAACTCAGAAATCTGCTTGCCTCTGCCTCCAAGGGCTGGGATTAAAGGTGTGCTCCACCACTGCCCAGCAAATTTTATTATTCTTAAGCCTAACTTCTCTGGAAGGACATGTACAATACTGTTAAGAGTAGGTTTTATCTAAAAAGAGAAAAATTTAAATTGCTTAATGGAAGGAAAAGATACCATGCCCATTCCCTTGTACCCTGTCAATGTGTTAATTGTATTAAAAAGCAATAGCTTTGGGAAGCTAGAGTAATGACCATACTCATAAATGTAAAATAATAGAGCTAAAAATATTTAACAATTTTCATGACTTTTTTTGCAGGGTGGGGTGGGAGTGGGAAGGGTCTCATGTATCCCAGACTGGCCTTGAACTCCTGATCCTCCTAGCTTCATCTCCCAAATGCTGGAATTATAGGTGTGAACTAGAAGCCCACCTCAGTATAAAACCTCTGTTTTTAACTATTCAAAAGCATCTACTGATCCTAAAGGTAGCGACCGTTAGAATTTAGAGACACAGCAATGAATTCTACTCAGTTCTCATTATACTCCCCTCATGTTTTGTCTCATGCGTCCTCGGCAAGGACATTCCCTAACACACACGCTGAGCTGGGGCTGAATTGGTCCAGAGAGCTCTGCAGGTTTTAAGAATAAACCCTCTTTCTAGAATTCTTTGCAAACACTAAACATTTCTTTGAAAATCCTGACAAGGGTCTTACAAAATTTACCTGTTACCTTTTAATCACTTACAAAACTAAAGAATATGGTAGAATTCTGGAATCTATTCTACTTAATTTTCACTGAGAAGGAGAGAGCACAAAGATGAAATAGCATGTGTCCTTCCCTTACAGCACAAGTATTCCACTCCAGGTGCTCATTCATGCACGGCACCAGCTTCCCCAAAAGGACAAGTCCACACCATCTCATGGGCTGCTTGGCCTAAAACAGTGTCTTATGTTTAAATCCATGCAAACTTGTTAAGAAAGAACCATTTGTTGGCTGCAAAAATCTTCAAATGCAAGGAAATATTTTCTAAGGTTGGTTCAGGGAAGGTATAACTAAATATGTACTGGTGGAGGGTGAGGGATTACATGATTAATCTCTAAATCTTAAGAAATTCATCTTAAACTCAAATCAACTATTTGATCTATTAAAGTCCCAAAGGGAAAAATTAGGAGGAATTTTACCATTATAAGCAAAGTTCATGAACTGTTTAATGAATGCAGGCTATGCCCAAATTTTAATCTATATACAACTATTGATAATGGCTGTAAGCAGCATAACTGATTAAACCCGTCTAGCCTACCTGGTACCTTGAGAGGTCACTTCCCAGCTACTAGCGACATGAAGTCTGTGCCTCCCATTGCTAGTCAGGACACAAGAAGATGAAGGCATAGCCTTTTCATTGATCTGAAAGCAATCTGGATACTCACTCCCACTAGCTCAAGCTATTAATATACTATAAATAAACAAACAAAAAAATAGAGCCAAGTCTCATATACTCAGCCAGACTTTTTTCTGCTGCAAATATTTACACCAATGTTCTCTCCTCACCCCCACAACTTCCAATAACACTCAAGATTCAGTGCTGAATTAAAAAGGCATGCAACCACACTGTCAGTCTCCTTAAGCTGAACACAAGGCATGCATGCTTTGGCTGAAAAAAATACATAAGTAGCATGCCAACAGACTAGCGAACAACGGATTAGAGTCTGGATGGAGCCAAGGCACAAGCTGTTTTCAATGCTGACTCAAAAGCCACACGGAACACACTTCCCCATGGCATGGTCATACCACTGGACGTGAGCAGCTTGGATCTCTCTCTCTCCTGACTTGCAGACTTCGGCAGACGTGGAGTGAGTCCTCGAGACTTGGTGGGTCTCATGTAGCCTTTCAATGGCTCTGCCATTCTGCCTTTATCTTCCTTCTTCCTTTCACCCAGTACCTTCAGTTCTGACATGCCTGTCATCTTCTGAGGAGCTTCGACCCCATTACCTTTGAATTCTGGGACTTGAGGATCCTTGTAAGCAGCCACCACTACTTTACGTTCCCCCTCAACACTGTCACACGAGAAATCAGACTGAAGTTCTGTTGTTGACATGGCAATGCATTCCAATTTTGTGACTTCACATGACAGACTAGTTTCTTTTAATTTATCCTTTTCATTTTCTGGAGACAAAAGTGTGTTATCTATCTTCTTATCCAAACTCTCTAGGTCCTTGGAATCTCTCTCTTTCTCATTTTGGTCGTCAGACAAACTGAATTCCTGTGTTTTCTCTCTAAGAGGGTCAGGGTTTCTAACTGGGGTCGAGTCTTTCTCAGCTCTCTTCTCTTCCTTCCCCAGAGGCAGATCTCCACTGTCTGCATGTGCGCCTAGGACTCTGACTTCTCCTGAAAGGAGCGGTCTTTCTGTGAGCACACCAGGAAGGAGGTGCCCTTTGGAGGGCTCTGTGGCATGCTGGGCTGAATGCGCAGAGGACCTGTGCTGCTCTGACTCAGGTCTCCCTACCGCATGCCTTTCGGGGGTTATCCCTATTTCATTTTCCCTGTAATCAGTAAGCCCACCTTCATTCTTAAGAGAGTGATCTCCGAGACTGCTAACCTTCTCTTGGGCTTCTGTAGAAGTCCCAGCAACTCCTTCTGTACCAGTAGAGGGCACAGCAGCAGGGCAAGTCTTGGGCCTTTTTTGACCTGGGAGTCCATCTCTGCTACACTTATCTTGTGTGAAATTTTTGAAATTATTATTTTCTTGCTCACTTTTTCTGGAATTATCTGGGAAGGAATTATCTTCCTTTCCTATTTGAGGAGAAGGGCAGGGCAGCATGTCACAGCCTGCTGATCCCATAGCCTCTAGAGGAGCTGACTTACTCATCAGACCCAACGGTGCTCTCTCAGAGGTAAATGTAATATTTCTATTTTCATCCACATATCCAACTCCCTCAATTCTGCAGTCTCCTGTGGTTTCCGTGGGATTTGTTGTATCGGTCTTAATCTCAGGAATGCTGCTCTGAACCCTTCTGCATTTCCCATCATTGCCCCTTTTGTTAGGTTTCCCTGGCACTGCAGCCTGTCCCTTGGCTACATAGGTCTTGTTTTCCTCAGTTCCTACTGAGGGAACAAATCCTGCCCCCTGGATTGCGTCTGGGGAGCTCACATATGTCACCTTGGCAGCTGGGTCAGTAGTAACAGCAGAACTTTGGGCTGAGTTTGTTTTATTCCCTAAAAGATCCCCAAGTTGAACAGAATTCGACTCAACCTTCTCACTCTTGGGGTCAGCAACTTCTGTGGCTGTACCTGATGCATATGTTTTCGGGGAAACCTGCCCTAGTTCACTGTTTTTATGGGGAACATTACCATCATCACTGTGCTTCTCTACACAAGGTGGGCAGATGATCTCCTCCCTGCCCTCCACTCGGCTAGGCTGTACAGGGTAACTATTTTTAAACTCTCTCTTCCTGCCTTCATTGCCTCTCTTTTTAGTCTTCTCAGAAATGCAGGGAGTTGACTCACGATCCACCCAAGGGCACTTCCCTTCCTTGCTCTGGTTACTGATACCCGTATTTTTAACCTCAGCTCTTCTTTCTGTCCTAGCATCCAAAGTCTGAGTCAAACTTGACCCACTTTCCAAAGGCATTAATGGCTGCATGGTGCCTCCTACACCACCATCAGCCACCCTTGGCGCGGCCTCAGTGAGGTCAGTAATGGCCCCTGGTTGCTCTGAAGACTCCAAGCATAGCCCTCTTCCGGGACCCTTAATACTCACTACCCCAGGTTCCGGGACTGGCTCATTTGGCAGAGGCACAGCGCTCCCCTCCCTGTTGCTGTTCAGGAGGAATGGCACCTCGGCTTTAGATCCTGACTTCCCTGAGCCTGCTCTGACTTTCCCAGGACCCCTTCCCTTCCTGCTTTTGGCATCACTTGTCATTTTCTTCAACAGCTCACTCTCTGGCCCAGGAGCTTGAACTAATTCTTGGTCTCTCAGCTCCTTGGAAGCAAGCAGGCTGGGTCCTAGTCTTTGCTCGGAGGCTGTGTCTGGTCTCAGCTCTTTAACATCCCGGACTGCATTAGGACACACCTGCAGTGCAGGTGCCCTACTTCTACCACTCTCTTCCTTCAGACTGTCTGCTGATAAAGCGAGGGTCAGACTTGGCAGCACTTTATCTGTTGTGGGTTTTGGAACTCTATTCATAATTTCTTGGCCCAATAAAGGGGAACAACCCCCTCGAGGAGCTGTCACACTGAGTGCAGTGCTGTCAACTGGGGTTCCTTTCAAACTAGATGGACTCACTTCCCTGCCTGTATGCACTAAAGGATTCGGGTGTGATATAGCTGGACTCACTTCCCTGCCTGTATGCACTAAAGGATTCGGGTGTGATATAGCTGGGGCTCTCTCTCCCTCTTCCTGCAGCAAGCTCTTGCCTTGGTTCTCTGATAGTAGGCTTTTATCTCTGTGGTCGGCTTCCACTCTCGGCTTGAGCTGAGCTTTTACCAGGGTTTCTGGAGGCTGATCTGGACATGAAGTGACCTCACGACTCTCTGCAGAGTCATGCTTCCAGACTTCTCTGGATACAAGTCCACATTCTGTGGGGCCCACACCTGACTTCAGGGGCCCATGAGCAGCAGGATGATCTTGGCGCTCATCTGTAGTATTGTTATCCCAAGGTCCCCCAGCTCGGGACTGAGGATATCTTTTCTGCTTTGGTTTTTTCTTCTTTTTCTTCATCATCATTGGCATGTTCTCTGTATCCCTGGCTTCCCTGCCATGATCTCTCTGGGGTAGGAATTCAGCATGAATAACTTTTCTTTGGTTCCCGTGCTCACCACCGGAAGATGAACCAGAGACCCAACCCAACTCAGAAAATGGGCAGGGGCCCAGCCTGGGATCAAGAATCTTCCATGGAGGAGAACCTTCCAACAGCTCAGGAGAGACCCTGGCAGGCTTAGACCGGGCTGACCTGCGGTCACTTGTTCTGCAAACGTGTTTACCTTGTGAGGAAGGGAAACCTGCAATACATGAACTTGGCTAAAATTCTAAACAGCAATTTCCTTCTTATCACCTCTATAAAAAAAGTTTAGTGATTCATTTAAGTGATTCACACCATTCATTCATATAAACCTTTTCCTAAACACTTCTTATCCTTAGCTGGGTTTATCAAAGATCATCATCACAAGTCAAAATTTTTTCCAGATATATTTATAAAAAATTAAGACATTTAAAATCTTCACTTTAAAATAATTCATTATAACATAACAGGAAACATGTAAGAAACCCACTTTCTGCCTAAAGAAAAGGAATATACTGAAAAAACAAAATAATGGACTTTATAAACTATACTGTTAATAATGACCATCACACAAGCAACAACTAAATACTGTCCCATCATCATCCCATCACTCCTGATGCTCACATTCCAGGACTCACCTGAGCAAAGCTCAGAAGGCTGGCGGCCAGATGTCTCCTGCTCTAACTTCTCTAATGCAGAACCTTCATCTATTGGCAAGGGAGACTTTTGGTCTGCAGCTTTGACTGGTTCTAAAGGTAAGAGTAAAATTCATGTAAGCTTCAGAGAAATAATATTTCAGTTAATTTTTTATGTACCATAAAATGGAAATGAAAATGTATTTTGAAGAATTCTTCTGTAATAATGTAGAGAAAATGGGAGGGGCAGTTGGAAGGCAGAATAGATAGGGTTCCCTGGTTTTTCTTCCTTTTTTTTTAAAAAAAAAATTATTTATTTATTTATTTATTTAATGTATGTGGGTACACGGTTGCTGTCTTCATACACACCAGAACAGGGCATCAGATCTCATTACGGGTGGTTGTGAACCACCATGAGGTTGCTGGGAATTGAACTCAGGACCTTTGGAAGAGCAGTCAGTGCTTTTGACCACTGATCCATCTCTCTAGCCCTTCTTTGCTTTTATAAGTAATTTTATTAATATTAATTGTGTGGAGGAACAAGTGTGCCACAGCCAACATGTGGAGGTCAGAGAATAGTATGTCAGTTGGTTCTCTCCGTTCACCATATGGGTTCTGGGGACTGAAGTTAGGTTGTCAAACTTAATGGCTGATGGCTTTACAATGAATGAGGCATCTTACTAGCACTACTTTTACCTTTGTAGATGAAACAAAAACCAAAACCCAAACATTTCTGAAAGCAGTGCATACAGACACAAGTCAGTATGCAGATGGGAATGATGGGCTGTGGGTCTTACTGGTTCACTTTCTGCAAGAGAAGCAATGAACACAGAATGGGGTGAGCCTCCAGAGGAAGGCGAGGGTCAGCACACTGACTAGGAGAAGCATGAGTGGACCTGAAAAGCAGGCTGTATCTTACCAGGAGTGACAGCTGTCCTTTAGTCTATACCCCGGGAGAGAGAATACTAAGAGGAAGCAGAAGCCTGTACCTGGTGAAGCCGTGGAAAGAGGTACTGCTGACTGTCCCTTGTGCTGCACAGATTCCAAATGGGAGTCTTCCTGTAGTTCTTCTTCGGTCTGTACAGTTTCTTTGTCTTTAATTTGAACTGTTGCTACTTTTGTTTCCAAGGGTAGGGCAAGATCTGAGGCTGGAGCCATGCTGTTGTCCACAGTCAACTGTGTTCCTGAGTGCGGATCAGCATGCTGAGCTGGGGGAGCCTCCGTTTCTGGAGACAGAGATGTGTCCTTGATTGAGGCTACCTCTTCTTCTGAAAGTGGGGTCACACTGTTAAACTCAGTCACCTTTGTTTCTGCAAGTGCAACCACGTCCTTGCCCAGAGCCACTTCTGATTCTGGGAGTGGAGCCATGTCTTTGACCATGCCCAAATTTGTTTCTGTGGGTAGAGCTGTCTCCTTGCCCAGGGTCATTTCTGTTTCCAAAGATGGAGTCATGTCTGGAGATGGAGTTATGTCCGTCACTGGGGGTCCCTCTGCTTCTAAGGGGAGTGGCATATCCTTTTTCAGCATCATTGTGGGATCTGAGGGCAGTGTCACCCCCGTTGCCAGGACCACCTCTGTTTCTGAGGACAAGACCATCTCCTGAGTCACGGGTATTTCTGTAGAGGACTCATCATCCTTTGCCAGGGCCACTTCTATTTCTGAGAGTGAAACCAAGTCCTTGGCTGGGGCTAGCTCTGTTTCTTTGGGAACTTCCATATCCTCAGGTGGTACTAAGTCCATTTTTATTGGAACTGCTGTCTCTGTTTCTTTGGGGAATGTCATATCCTTGTCTGGGACAATTTCTTCTTCCATAGGTGGTGCCATATTCTTGGCTGAAGATACATCTGGTTCTGTAGGCAATATGGTATCTTTAACATGGGCTGCCTCTGGTCTTATGGGTAGTTCCATGTCCTGGGCCAGGAGCATATCTGATTCAGTAGATGGCTGCGTGACATTTGCCAATATCACATCTGGGTTGGTGATCTCCTCTATGTCTTTAGCCCACGTTACCTCTGTATCTGGGCCTGGTGTTCTGTCTGTGGATAGAGATTCCTCTGTTTCTTTGGATGGCACCACATCAGTGGTCTGTTCTGCCATCATTTCCAATGCTTTAGCTGGCAGCTGCTCTTTTACTGATTCCACTTCTACTGCCTTGGATAGCTCTAAGAAAAGTAAGTTTAAAAAAATTTAGGACCTATGCTTGAGAGATAATGGCTCAGAAATGAAAAGAACAATATGTTTTCCCAGAGGATTTGGGCTCAATCCCCAGCACCCACACGGCAGCTCACAACTGTCTGTAACACTAGTTCCAGAGGACCCAACACCCTCACACAGACATAAATCAGTGCAAAATGGCATCAAATCCCCTGAAGCCGGAGTTACAGATGCTTGTGAGCCACCATGTGGGTGCTAGGAATAGAACCAGAGTCTTCAGAAATAGTAGTCACTGTTCTTAATTGCAGAGCCATCTCTTATATTTTTCTTGTGAAAAAAAAATCGTTAAAAGAAAATTAGGACCTAGTATCATTCACCCATAACCCTGCATTTAAAATGTACTTTCTGAACCTGGTGTAGTAACACAAGCCTTTAATCCCAGCACTCAGGAACAGAGGCAGGCAGGCCAGCCTGGTCTACAGTGTGACTTCCAGGACAGCCAGGGCTATACAGAGAAAGCCCTATCTCAAACAAAACAAAACAAAACAAAACAAAACAAAACAAAACAAAACAAACTTTGTGGAGCCAGGATGATAGCTTAGCTAGAAAAGGCATGCTGCTGCCAAGCCTGATGGCCTGAGTTCAGTCCCAAGGAGCTATATGGTCAAGAGAAATGACATCGAGAAGTCATCTTCTGATCTTAAAAAATATAATAAAAATAAATAAAAGTAGAAATAAAAAATAAAATGACAAAAAGATATTTTAAAAAAGAAACATTCTGGGCTGGAGAGATGGCCCCGCAATTAAGAACAGTGACTACTATTCCTGAAGACTCTGGTTCTATTCCTAGCACCCACATGGTGGCTCACAAGCATCTGTAACTCCGGCTTCAGGGGATTTGATGCCATTTTCTTTCTCTCCCTCTCTCTTTTTTTTGTTTTTTTGAGACAGGGTTTCTCTGTGTAGCTCTAGCTGTCCTGGAACTCACTCTGTAGACCAGGCTGGCCTTGAACTAAGAAATCCGCCTGTTTATGCTAGTCAAACTAGGAAACTGTAAAAGTCATGAAAAAAATTAAATAAATGAAAATCACCTTCTAATTAATATTTGGCTTTTAATGAATATAAGGTTTACTTGTTCTGTTTAGTTGGTTTTTTAAACAGGGTTTCTTTGTGTAGCTTTGGCTGTCCCAGAACTGTATGTATAAACCAGGCTGGCCTCAAATTCACACAGATTTACCTGCTTCTGCTTCCTCAGTGCTGGGAATAAAGGTGGGGGCTACCACCGCCCAGCATGAGTACAAACTTTCACTAACTAAAAAGCTGCAGAGGTAATGTCTAATGTCTACCTTTGGCAAATACAACATTTTAAAAAAATGAAACAATGCTAGGAAGACAAGTCACTCCTCCTGGCCTTTTGGCTGAGATCAAGTGCACTAAGAACACAAGATGTGGAGTAGACATGGCCAGGGGAAAACACATGCTTAAATAAAAGGACACAGGTACATAATCAAGTTAGAAAGGGAACTAGCGGTTAGCAGTCATTCTTCTCATAGATGTCATGAAAGGGTACACTGTCTCAGGCCTGAAGTCTGGCATTGCGTAGGGCTAGGCAGGAAGAATACCATAGGCCAGCATTGGTTACTTTCTGAGACAAAACATTCCAGTGTTTAAAAATCTGCATCAAGCATGTCTTCAACACAGCACTCAAGAGACAGAGGCAGACAAGCTTGAAGCCAGCCTGGTCCACATAGTATGTTCCGCTCCAGGTAAGATTCTGTCTCTCCCAGGGCGGTGATGGTGCACGCCTTTAATCCCAGCACTTGGGAGGCAGAGGCAGGTAGATTTCTGAGTTCGAGGCCAGCCTGGTCTACAGAGTGAGTTCCAGGACAGCCAGGGCTATACAGAGAAACCGTGTCTTGAAAAACCAAAAAAAAAAAAAAAAAGATTCTGTCTCTCTAAGAACGATAAAAAGAGTGTTTATCTGTATCTGCTTTAGACTGCTGAGAACACTGGAACACTGATTACTGATGCCATAAACATGAAGTACTGAAATCGTTTCTGAGAACTTACCTGTTGCTGGCTGTAGAGCTTCTACAGTAACCTCTTGGGAAACCCAGGACTCTGAGTGTGGAGAGTTTGGGGCTCCTACAGAACACTCCTGAGATACAACAGCCGTGGAAGCAAATGAGTCACAGGGAAGCATACCTAATATTGAAACACAGTTTTTAAACACGCTCATCAATATCAGAGGAAAAGACATTGACATATGTTGTCAAGAAGACACAAACCCTAAGACCAATAAACATAGACATTTGCCAGGTGGTGGTACTCACACCTTTAATCCCAGTATTTGGGAAAAATGAAAGGCAGATCTCTGTGAGTTGGAGGCCAGCACAGTCTACAGAGCTAGTTGTAGGAGAGCCAGAGCTGTTACACATAGAGAGAAAAACCGTGTCTTGAAAAAACAAAAAAAGGGTTGGAGAGATGGCTTAGCAGTTATGAACACTGACTGCTTTTTTGGAGGTCCTGAGTTCAAATCCCAGCAACCACATGGTGGCTCACAACCATCTGTAATGAGACTGGATGTTCTCTTCTGGTGTGTCTGAAAACAGCCACAGTGTACTTACATAAAATAAATAAATAAATACATAAAATTATTTTAAAAAACAAAAACAAAAAACTAACAAAAAAATTTTACAGTAAGATCTGCTACCATTTTCTGCTTAGGGATAATTGCTGTTTATATAGTGTCACAATAAAGCTCTGGCTGTTCTGGAACTCTCTATATAGATAAGGCTGGTCTAAAACTCAGTGATCTGCCTGCTTCTGCCTTATGCCATGATTAAACATGTGGCCCAGCATATTATCATCTTTAGTTTATAAGCACATACATGGTGCATGCCTGAGTGTGCATGTATTCATGTGCTTATACACAGGTACCTGCATTAGAGCCCTTGTCGGTGCTAGATCCACCTCTGGTCTTTGCAAAGCCAGCAAGTATTTCTCTTAACACCTGAGCAACCTCCAGCCCAGGTTTGAAATAAATCGTTACCAGGCAGAGTAGTGGTATGTCCGAGTAGCAACAGGAACCAATGGTTATAGGTTACATTCTACTGGGATTTTAGAATACTGAAGAGAGAGCATTATCAAAACCACCATCCACAGAACTCAGTGGACAGCACACTATTGTGAGCCTGCATTTACCTATGAAAAAGATTAGAATCTGCCTTTATAAAAATGCCTAATAAATTATTAGCAAGGTGACAAAATAAAAGGATTATGCTCTTCTATGTCAGACACAATGTGAGATTTAATATCATAAGGCCTAAGCCATTACCAACTATTAAGTATCCTTTTTTTTTTTTAATGTATGTGAGCACACTGTAGCTGTCTTCAGACACACCAGAAGAGGACATCAGATCACTTTACAGATGGTTGTGAGCCACCATGTGGTTGCTGGGAACTGAACTCAGGATCTCTGGAAGAGCAGTCAGTGCCCTTAACCACTGAGCCATCTCTCCAGTAAACTCCTTTTATGATTATTTTGAAGGAGACAGAATCTCATATTGTCTAGGTTAGCCTTACACTCGTGAGCTCTGGTGATCCTCCTGTTGTTAGCCCCCCTTAGTACACGATCCTACAGGCATAGTACGTAACACCACATCCAGAAAGATGACTGCAAGGCAAAATAGGTGCGCAAATAACAAACAGTATAACAGTATGGACTAACTGCTACAGGGATGTAAGGACTTTGAGGACGAGGGTATCACAGACGGTCTCCGAGAGAGAGAGGAAGAAGAGGAGAGGAGGGCTGTCAACAGAAAGACTTAAGAGCCCTCTTAAAAGAAAGCAGAGAGACATCAACAAGACAAGAACTGCTACACTATAAGAGCAATCTTATTCAAGTAGGTGTTGCATAACCTACAGGGCAAACAGGACCATACAAACCATGGGGAAATGACTTGAAAATCAAATCATAAATATTCAAAGATTCAAATTAATCAGTAACAGCAGGATATTAAAAATGGGCTACAAAAGACTAAAAGGCTGACTAGACTAGTGGAGTGATCCAGATGTGAAGGGACTTAAAGTAGAGGAAAGCAAAGAGGATATAAAAGAATGCAAGGCAGATCCTACAAAGAAGATGGTGGCACACACCGTAATCCAAGCTACTGGTGAGGCTGCTTGCAAGATCATGAGTGTGAGCCCACCCCAAACAGAACAGCAAGATTCTGTCTAAAAATGAACGGAGTATCACTTCAAAAATGAACGGAGTATCACTTCAAAGGAGAGGAGGAGAAAAGAGGATAGTCAGAGCAACCGAAACATAAAGATGCGGGCACTGGTAAGTGAGAACTGTTGTTTACATTGGACCTGACACAATACTATCTATTTAACCTCTATCATCAGCACCTCTCTACAGTAGGAACTAATGCTGGCTCCACTGTATAGATTTAAAAGGTCAGTAAGGAGGGTTGAGCTGACTCAGCTGGACTGCTTGCCCAGGATGCAACAAGAGTGACCTGGCTGTGATTCGGTGGCTCACAAACAGACTCCTGTGGCATCCATAATATATAATCTCTGTACTCGGTAAGAAGAGACAAGAAGAGTAAAAGAGGTAATTCTTTGCTAGATAATGAGTATTAGGCCAGCCTAGGATATATGAGATCCCATCTCAAATAATAAATGAGGAATAAGAAACTGAAATCTAGGAACTAATTTCTTCTAGACCATGAAAAGTAAAATATGGACAAAGATCTATCAAAGTCTTACAAAAACCTCAAATGTAAACTTCCTAATTTGCTACTGGAGACCTTAGAAGTCCTTACCCTTTCTGTTTTTCAATTTCAAGGTACTATTATGTAATATATTGATTTAAAGCTATCTCTTAGGTCCATGAATGCCTGCCATGTTTGTGTATGTTTATGTATATATTAATTATATAATATTAATTATATGTATATGTTTATAATAAACATGCATATATGTGTATGCACACATGTAAAATTCATGTTCCATAATTTCACATTAGTTCAGATGTAATGGCCCCAGTAACTTGGAGGGAGAGAAAGACAATTAGGAATTCAAGGTCATCCTTGGTTACATAGCTAAAGCTAGCCAAAGCAGATTTCTTATGTAGAATTTACCTTAAAAAAATTGTATTTTTCGCTGGAGAGATGGCTCAGTGGTTAAGAGCACTGACTGCTCTTCCAGAGGTCCTGAGTTCAATTCCCAGCAACCACATGGTGGCTCACAACCATCTGTAATGGGATCTGATGCTCTCTTCTGGTGTGTCTGAAGACAGCTACAGTGTACTCATATACATAAAATAAATCTTTAAAAAAAAAAAATCTCACTTAAAAAAAATTGTATTTTTCTCTTTATCATTTGTCATTCATTGTATGGATACCTACACAATAGATAAATGATAGATCTGACATAATAAATCTATTTGAAGCCATACCATAACTGTCTTCTGAAGGGTTTTTTTGCTCTATAAATGCAGAAGCACTTGTGGGCCCACTGGAAACAAAGAGCAGATCTGCCAGACCATCATCATGGTGCACGTTATAGGGATCTAGAATAAAAAAGAGCCAAACACACACACAGTGAACACAATTAGGAAGATAATGATCCCTTGTTTCCTATGAATGTTGATCTATTTCATTTGTATTGCCAATAATAAATTAAATAACATGACTACATATGATGAAGCAACAATAAATATTCACTAACTCACTTGGTATAATAAAATGTAATCCATAGTTCCCCTAAACTTTGATTATTTAAGAGAGGAAGCTAACATAAAAGTTCATAATACTCCACTTTAAGATTCTAAAAAGTACAGAGGGAACTAAAAATTTCAATATGCTAAGATACACTTTTAAGATTTTAAAACAAACAGAAAATGGGGACTATGTGATGGCCATAAAAACCTAAGTTAGATTCCCCAGAGCCCACAAGAAAGTCTGGTATGGTGGCAGATGCTTGTAATTTCATGCTGGAGACAAAGATAAACACAGCACACAAAAATTAAAATTAAACAATAAAATTACGCTGGGCATGAAGATTTATGAGCTACACACAATGAGATTCTATCTCCAAAAAACAAACCAAACAAACTCAACTAGAATTTTATCTGTAGAAGAAGCTTAAAAAGTTGTTTTCATGTGAACATGTATGAAGAATGTAGAATTCCAAATGCTCACTGAGATCAGTGTGACATTGAATGCTTTAACTCAAGAGTTCTCCAGAGTTCCAGTCCAGGCCAGCCAGGGTTACACAGTGAGATGCTGTCTATCTGAGAGTCAGCTCTCTGGCACACAGTAAGCACCATGATTACTGCCACCCTTGACTGTAGCAATCATGGTGACTCGAGTGCTGAGGGGCTGCTGAACCCTTCGTTTGAATGTACATAGATATGATACAAATATAAGTAATAGGTTTTTGTTTTTAAGATTTATTTATTTTTATTATATGTAAGTACACTGTTGCTGACTTCTGACACACCAGAAGAGGGCATCAGATCTCATTACAGATGGTTGGGAGCCACCATGTGGTTGCTGGGAATTGAACTCAGGACCTTCAGAAGAGCAGTCAGTGCTCTTAACCGCTGAGCCATCTCTGCAGCCCCAGCAATTGATTTTTTAAAAGATAAAAAAAAGTGCTTCTAAAGAAAGGATAAACAGGGCTGGTGTGACTGACTCACCCCTGTAATCCTAGTTCTTTGAAAGGCTGAGGTGACTCACCCTGTAATCCTAGTTCTTTGAAAGGCTGAGGTGAGAGGCCTGCCAGTGTGGATTACTGTGTGAGAGGCTATCTTAGAGAAAAAAAAGTGAAGGATAAATAAAGATAATGGTCTAAGTAAATGTGTTCTGGAAATGATTATACTTTCTTTCGCCATGCCTTGTTGAGCTATTTTGTAGCTAAAATTCTTTATCTTGATGAAGTTACAGCCTTGTCACCTATCATCTCACAGGTCACATTTAGCTGTCACACACAGCCTGCACTTACCAGCCTGGTTAGTCTCTAACACTTGCTGAGGCTGGAAACAAAAGCTTGCATCTTCTGGCCAGTTCTGGCTGTTGTGATAATCCTGATGGTCCACCTTCTCTCTGAGGAAGTCAGTTGGAGACCCTTAAGATTCAAACAAAATAAATTATAAGATACCACTGTTTTCTAATCTACTAATATTTACAAAATACTACAGATAGAACAATAAAACACAGTCACATCTAATAAACACTTTTCAGGGGAAAATTTTTTGCTTTCTGTATTTTACAGACAGGGTTCTCCCTAGGTAGTCCTGACTACTAAAGAGATTCCACTACTTCTGCATCCTGGAATGCTGAGATTAGCAGTGTGGGCCAAGCCCAGTAAGGGGTGGGTGTGTGTGTGGTAAGGGTGGGAGTGGGGTTAAAGCTAGAAGGAAATGGAATGGTATTCCATGGTCATGAATGATTCAGTATTAAGATAATTCTTGGGCAAGCAAGATAGTTGAATGATAAAGATACCTGCTAACAAGCCTGATGACCTAATTTCCATTCCTGGGACTCTGAGGGTTGTCAACTCACCTCCATAAATTTACCACATTATGTACTTACTCACACGCGCACACGCGCACACACACACACACACGCGCGCGCGCGCGCGCACACACACACACACACACGCGCGCGCGCACACACACGCACGCACACACGCGCACACACGCGCGCACATACACACACAATTTAAACAAACAAGACAGTTCTAAAACTGACCAATAGATACAAGGCAATTATTGAATTTTGGCATTCTGGATAAACTCAAGTTTAGATTCAAAGCAAATTAAATTTAAAACCACCTAAGTTTTAAAGGCTATATGTTGTATAATCTATACAGAAGGTTTTTAAAGGAGTATAACCACAACAATTTTGAAAAGAAAATAAGTTCAAGGGCTTATAGTGCCCAATTTCCAAAGTGGTTATAAGTTTAACTCCCTTTGGTACTGAGCAGGCATTTAAAGGCTCTAACTTGGCTCGTGACCAAAAATGAACACCAAGCATTGACATTCAAAGAAAAGATAGAAGAAAAAAACGAAACAAAAACATCCCGGTCAAAAACTGACATGTAATTGTTCTTGTATGAAAGAACTGCAGGGACAAAAATGGAGAGGAGTCTGAGGAAAAGGAGGTCCAGCAACAGACCCAAAGTGGGACCCAGCTCAAGGGGAGACCAAAAGCCTGACACTATTACTGAGCGCTCAACAAAAAGGGACCTAGCATGATTGCTCTCTGAAAGACCCAACAAGCAGCTGAAAGAGTCAGATGTAGATATTTGTACCCAACCAATGGACACAAGCTGCTGACCCCTATGGTTGAATTAGGGAAAGGCTGGAAGAAGCTGAGGAGGAGGGCAACCCTGTAGGAAGACTAGCAGTCACAATTAACCTGAGATATCTCAGACACTGGACCACCAGCAGCATACATCAGCTGATATGAGGCCCCCAACACACACAGTAGAGGACAGACTGATCTGATCAGAGAAGATGCACCTAACCCTCAAAAGACTGGAGGCCCCAAGGAGTGGGGAGGTCTGGTGGGATGGGGTATATGTGTGGGGGGACATCCTCCTATAGACAGTAGGAGGTACAGGGGGGAGGTATGGAATGTGGAACAGTCAAAGGGTAGACCCAGAGGGGTTATAAAATCTAGAGTGAAAAAAAAAAGAAGTCAACTGGTAGGGCTCAGCTGTTAAGAGCTCTGACTGCTCTCCCAGAGGTCCTGAGTTCAAATCCCAGCCACCACATGGTGCTCACAACCATCTGTAATGGGATCTGATGCATTGAGACTATCTTCTGATCTCCACAGGTATGACTGCATGCATGTGTACACACACAATAGCACACATGCACACATGTGAACATAGAACATAAAAGATCATAAATCTGATAAAAATATTATGTGCAGAAAAGGTTAAAATCAACTATAATTCAATTATAAAGTCCTATTCAAAGCTGGAGAAATGGCTCAGCAGTTAAGAGCACTGTCTACTCTTACAGAGATCCTGAGTTCAATTCCCAGCAACCACATGGTGGCTTACAACCATCTATAGGGAGATCTGATGCCCTCTTCTAGCATACAGATGTACATACTGAAAGAGCACTCATAAATAAAATAAATCCATCTTAAAAAAGAAAAAAAAAAAGAATGGACATTTCAATAAAATGTATACATGAGATAATACAGGAGGAAATGCAACTCGTTATTATTTGCCCTTAGGGATATGTAAATTAAAATGGGAATAAGGAGCCACAATATTAGATATTAAAAAGTGGATTATTGCCAGGCAGTGGTGGCGCATGCCTTTAATCCCAGCACTTGGGAGGCAGAGGCAGATTTCTGAGTTTGAGGCCAGACTGAGTTCCAGGACAGAGTGAGTTCCAGGACAGCCAGGGCTACACAGAGAAACCCTGTCTCAATAAAACAAAAACAAAAACAAAACAAAAAAAAGGTAGATTATCAGCTAGGGTATAACTAAATGGTATACAGCAATTGTCTACTAGACACAAGGCCCTGAGTTTAATCCCAAGCACTGGGGGAAGAAGGGGATTGAAGGCTGGAGATATGGCTCAGAGGTTAAGAATAAGAGGATACAAATTTGCTTCCCAGCAGTATCCATGCTGGGTGACTAATGACCACCTATAATTCCAGCTTTGGAATATCTGATACCTAGGGCCTCTGTGGGCATCTGCACTCACATACAAACACTAACAATCAGGAGGCAGTGGTAAGCAGATCAAGAAAACCCTGGAGAAATTCCAGGCCAGCCAGGGCCACGTAGTGAAACCTTGTCTCATGAAATAAATTTGTAAAAATTTAAGCCTATGTTCACTAAAGATTTTAATGATGAGAAATTTGGAAACTTCCATTTACAAATGTAAAATGTGGGCTGGAGAGATGGCTCAGCGGTTAAGAACGCTGACTGTTCTTCCAGAGGTCCTGAGTTCAATTCCCAGCAACCACATGGTGGCTTACAACCATCTGTAATGGGATCTGATATCCTCTTCTGAAGAGAGCAATGGTGTACTCATATACATAAAATATATAAATAAACTTAAAAAAAAAAAGAATGTAAAATGGGCCAGGTGGTGGTGGCACATGCCTTTGATCACAACACTCTGGGAGGCAGAGGCAGGTAAATCTCCGAGAGGCCAGACTGGTCTACAGTAAGTAGATGATACAGGTAAATTTGGGAACACTTGATGGTTTCCTTTTGTTGAGTTCAACATTTATTTGAGCATGTTTGAGTATGAGTGAGAATGTGAGTGTATTTGTGGTGGTCAGAGGACAACTTGCAGGAATCTGTTTTCTTACTTCATGAGGGTCCTGGGTATTGAACTCAATCATCAAGCTTGGTGGCCAGCACCTCTTTACCTGTTGTTGAGCAATCTCGCCAGAGTTCCTTTCTTTGTTTAAATAATTTCTTTACAGTGACATTCACCCTTTTCACATCAGTATTCAGGGAGATTAAGATGTTGACAGAGATGTGCCAGGTCTTACTTTGGAGCATTTTCTTCTTTCCAAAGAAAAATCCTTTAATCTTTTGCCCAAGTCTTACCCTGCCCCTGACATCAACTTTGGTACTTACATCAGTTACTTGATATAAGAAACTGACCTCTTTCATTTACAGTAACAGTTTCAAGGTTCTGTTTTATCATAACTCAGAACCCATTCCTTTCCAAATGGTACTCCATTGTGTGACTTCCTCACACTTTCATCTACTGCTTAGCTAAGGTTTGGTTGTTTTCACTGCTATAAATAATCCATGAACACAAAAACCTATATTCTCAGATAGACTCCAGAAGTAGAACTGGAGGGTCACATAACAATTTCATGTGGAAGCTTTTGAAGAGCTGTGAAACCTTTCTAAAATGGCCAAACTTGGTTGGGTGGTTTCAACAATGTTATGTAATTGCCCCCCCACCCATGTACTTATCAGTGACTATCTTATTTTAGCTATCCTGGATCTGGCCTTGGTACAAAGTATTATATTCTTCTGTTGTAGTTTTTTTCCTTTAAAGATTTTTCTGGGGATTGGAGAGATGGCTCAGTGACTAAGTGTGCATGCTGTTCTTGCAACAGACTTGATATCAATTACCAGCACCCACATGGGGTGACTACAACCACCTGTAACTGCAGTTCCAGAGGAATCAAAAACCTCCAGCCTCCTGAACACTGCGACACCTGTACATAAAACTGAAACAAAATTACTTTTTTTCTTTTTTTCCTCTTCTCTTAAACTACTTTTCTTTTGTTGTTTAGATCTGTACTTCCTTATAAACATGTTAAGTATCTTCAGGTCTCTAGGTATCTTTATTATATGCTGACTGGTTTATGGGCATCTTTTTCCTTTGTTTATCAGCCATTTATATCAGAATCTCTACAACACTGATAAACACAGGAAAAAGAAACATAATGAATCACAGAGTCATACTTTGGTTTTTCAGACTCAGTGAGAGAAGCCTCTGCCTGTTAGCCATCTAACCTGTCTACCCTCTAATGCCTCCTTCCCATATCCACATGCACTGTGTATTCAGATGCTGATTTCTATGTCCTCATATCTGGTTGCAGTTCTGATGTTGGCATGCTCAAGCATCCCCAGTCTCAATGTTACGTAAACATTGTTTTCCATCACCTCTTATTGGTTAATAAAGAGCGGATCAGCCGATTAGCTGGGCGGAAAATAGGACTACACTTCTGATCACAGTAAGGGGGTCAAAAGAGAGACCAGGGAGAGGGGGGTGGGGGAGAAGAAGAAAGGTATAGAGAAAACATGTGGAGGGACCACAGGAGGATTAGACATAAGGTCAAGACAAGATGAGTGATCAGCTGTGAGGATACACATAGACCAGAGTGAGTCAGGTGAGACCAGATGGCAAATAACAGGTATGTGGCTGGAGAGGAGCAACTCAGTCAGGTTAGAATAGCTCAGTACCCAGCTTAGTGCTTGCATCTTGTTATTAAAAATACCAGACCTCACCGGACAGGGGTGGCACATGCCTTTAATCCCTGAGTTTGAGGCCAGCCTGGTCTACAGAGTGAGTTCCAGGACAGCCAGGGCTATACAGAGAAACCCTGTCTCAAAAATAAATAAATAAATAAATAAAATAAATACAACAACAACAACAAAAAATCCCAGACCTCTTATGTCAATTATTTGGGAGCTAAAATGGAGTACATAGCAATGCCATGACTTATGTCTCAGAATTTCTGAAGAGCATCTCATAGCTCTAATGCTCATTGTCTCCTTTTTTTTTCTAGTTCCTAGGAAGGAAACAAATTGGTCCCTAATTAACTAGCTTTATATTGGCCTTTAAAACAGTTCTCTTAGTTTACATATATTAGTATACAGATTCAGTACTCTCTTTAAAAAGGTAAGACAGGTCTAAGTTTAATTAACACACAACTTCTGACCATGCGTTCTGATTCCTAGTACTAAAGAAAAAACTTTTAACAACTGTGTTTTTACAACTTTGGTTTGTTTGTTTGTTGGTTGGTTGGTTGGTTGGTTTCATAATATTTGTGCAAATACATAAATGTGTAAAATACTATTTAAAAAAAGTAAGTTATTATCAGAATTGCCAAAAGGAATTTGGCTGGGCATGGGGGTGCACACTAATCCTATCACTAGGAAGGCAGATCTCTGCGTTGTTGCGGCCAGTGATTTCTAGGACAGAAATAGTAAGACCCCATCTTGAAAAAAGTGGCAGGAGGATCACAGGACATTTTATGCTAATGCTTCCACACTATACACCATCTTCCTGGAAACTGGTCTTCATTCAGAATGAAAACGGTACTTTCAGACATTGTTTCAACAATTCTTTAGAATAAAAGTGTTTAAGGAGTCCGAGGAAATCAAGCATTACACGAAATTTCTTGGTCTTTGCTAGGAAAGTATAGTTGTAACTCACACTTTCTGAAGAAGCCACATTCAAGTGTGATAGGTAGGCTAGGCCTTTCTAGAAGGGAGCTGCGGCAGAGCCCAAAGCAGCTCTCAGGAGCCTCATTCAGAACAAATAGCATCTAGCTGTCAGTATTATTAATGAGCAGCTTTAACAGAAACTCACTCCCACGTCCTCAGCAGTCGCAGCTGACCTAGATTTTGTTCTTAAAACTCGGCTAAGCAGGGAAGCTCCTCTGCAGGAACAACAGCATTCAGCCTAAATTTATTTCTTTTTAAAGACAGAATCTTACTCTATTGTCCAGACCGGTCTCAAACTTTAACAGCTTCAATACTGGTTGTGATTATAGATATGAGCCATCATGTCTAGCTTTGTTTTTTTTCCCTTGTTTTGTTTTGTTTGTTTTTATAGTACAATTATAATCACTAAGAACCTATTTTAGTAAAATAATAAAAAATAAAGCTGTAAACAATAATTCAATTTACTTGAGGAAATATAAATGATCGTATCCCTATCATTAGTCACCTTTAGAAACCTTGGTTTTTCCCCTAAAGCAGACTGGTTGGGGCCAGTGAGATAGATGGCTTTAGTGGATTAGGCACTTGGAGCAAAACTCTGGTGACCTGACTGGGAGAGTTCCAGACTTAAAGGGAGAAGAGAATTGACTCCATGAAGCTGTCGCCTGACCTTCAGACATGTGCAGTGACACTCATACCACAACCCTATGCACTCACAACAGCGACATCAAAATTACAAAATGGCCCAAAGAGGTAACTCGGTCGCTGAGCGCTTACTCTCTGCCTGGGGACCCAGGTTCAGTTCCCACATGGCAGCCCACAACTGTCTGTTACTCTAGTTCCAGCGGGTCTGATGTCCTCTTATTATCTCCAAGGGTACTGCATGCATGTAGTGCATATATATATATACACCCAGGCAAAACTCATACGCATAAAATAAAAATAGAATTACAAAATAGGAGAGAATAATAGGTGACAGGAGGCAATTTCCATGCAACTGAGCATTTACCAGAGAAAATAAATGGCTAAATTTTAGTAAATACCAATTAGTCAAATATTCCATCTTTGTATCAAAGCCATAATTCTATAACATCAAGCTCAAGTGCATTAGTTTATTTTACTTTTTAAAAAAAAAAAGATTTATTTATTTATTTTATGTGTACAAGTATACTGTAGCTGTACAGATGGCCATGAGCCATCATACAGCATGGCTGCTGGGAATTGAACTCAGGACTTCTGCTGGCTCTGGCCCTGCTCTCTCCGGGCCTCACACTCCAGTGGATTAGAGTGGATTACTCCCCACTCGATCTGGCGTAATCCACTGTAGCTGTCTTCAGACGCACCAGAAGAGGGCGTCAGATCTCACTGCAGATGGTTGTGAGCCAACCATGTGGTTGCTGGGATTGGAACTCAGGACTTTATCAGTGCTCTTATCCGCTGAGCCATCTTGCCAGCCCTACTTTTGTTTTTTTGAGTCAAGATTTTCTTATTTATCCCTGGCTGTCCTGGAATTACCTCTAGACCAGGTTGGCATCTGTTACGAATAAAGGTGTGCACCACCACGCCTAGCTTAGACCCTGGATTTAATATAAGAGCATACAATTTTCACTGCTATGGTTTTAAATATACATTGCAAATAACCTTTAAGAAATTACCACTTGTCCAACTATCATACCAAATCAAAGAATACTCCATAATTTAATACTCCATTTACCAAATATTTACATATGTGAAAACAGATTTTCCTCATGTACTACAACCCAAACAACATCTGAGGACACACTGCATAGAGTACCACCATTTATATTACACCTGGGACCTAACTGGTATCCAGAAAATGGTGTTAAATAAACAAGTAATTACAAACAATTGGAATTTCCAAGGAAAAATGTCATCTGGAGAGAATACCAACTGGCGGTCTGCAACTAAGCCACCGCTCCAAAGGTAGAGTAGGACTTGTATAGCATTTCTTGCCTTTGTCTCTCTTTTGTTTTGGCAGTGACTGCATATCCCATGGATTTAATCCATGTGCCCCAAAATGATTTTGAACTTCTGATAGTCCCAAGGATTCTTTCCAAGTGCTGGAACAACAGCGATGTGTCATCGCACTAGGCTTATGTGATGCTAGGGATTAAAGCCTGGCCTCCTGCATGCAAGGCTAGCACTGCTGCTGTTTTCCTACTGCTATTTTCCTGGCTGTTCTTTCAGGTTTTTCCTAGAAAAAAAAACTTGGAGCTGGAGAGATGGCTCAGTGGTTAAGAGCACTGGCTGTTCTTCTAGAGGTCCTGAGTTCAATTCCCACCAACTACAAAATAACTCACAACCACCTCTTCTGGCATGTAGGTATACATGAGATAGAGTACTAATATACATTAAATAAATACATCTTAAAACAATACTATTATACAAGAGGATTTACATTAAACTAAGCCAATTCATAATATAACTTAAATCTGCCAGTTCACACAGTGTAAAATATGGAAGAATAAAAGAAGTAACTACAATCAGGTCAGGAAAACAGGCCGAATAAGCCAGGACTATCGTCTCTGATATGATGTATAGCCATCTTAGAGGAAAATAGAAACTAGCACTTTTCTTTTTTTAGACGAAACAGGAATCAAAACATTTCCTTAATGTACCAGTAATTCAAAATGAACTCCATTTCTATTCTTACATTCCATTAAAACAGGTTATATGTTAATAAGTATTTTGAAGTCAGGGAAGAAGTCAACAGGATTTAGTATAAAGTCAGAAATTTTGATTATATATAGTTATAATCAAAATTCATCTGTGGTAACCACATGTGAACATTAAACTTTATTTCTTGCACATATCCCATTTTCAATGGCTTCTATTATTTCTACCAGTATACTCCAAGCAACTATAGACCGATTGCCATCTGTGCTCTATAACAACAAAACAACAACAAAAACCCCTACTCTCCACAGTGGGGCAAATTGTCTAAGGATATTTACTATTTTCATTATAAAAGCTTACTTGAGGAGACAGATCTCTGAATTGCTGAGGCCAGCCTGATCTACAGAGTTCCAGGAAAACTAGGTTGCACAATCTAAAACTACAAACAAAAAACTCTGGAACCCCACTGGACAAAAATCAACAGCCAAATATTGACTTTCTTCTTGTTTCTGGTCATCTCAGACTTTGCTGTGTTAGTGTATTAGCTAAGGATTGGCTTGGTTTTCTACAACTTTCCCATCCCTTCTTTCTGGCACAGAGCTGACCATGTGGCCTGATAGTCTGACCAGGGAAGTAAAGTATTCAGCCAGGTGGGCTTTGGGGTTCATTTAATTAAAAGAAAAAAAAAGCCTTTAATCCTAGCACTTGGGTGGCAGAGGCAGATGTATCCCTGAGTCTGAGGTCATCCTCATCCCCAACATCTCCAAAGAGACTTCCAGGCAAACCAGGTTAGTGAGCCATACAAGCCTTGATAGCTTTGGCTCGCGGCGGCACGTCCAGTCACACTCAGCTCACTATGTAGCAAAGGATGGTTGTGTACTTCTGATCCTCCTGTCTCTATCTCCCAAAATGAGTCATCTTGCCTGGCTAAGGTCCAGAGCCTCCTACTGTTAAGCAGGTACTCAACTAACTGAGCTAAGGTCCCCAGTCCTGTCTCTAAAATTCCTGGTTGATCACTCGACACACAACCTTAAGCATATTGCCTTCTTACTACAGAACAACTGAGATAAAACAAGAATTCTAGATGATAATCTGCTTCCAAGCTCTACTAGCACCCAATAAAAGCACATTACTGTACACTGCACGCGATATACAGTACTATGTCTTTCAAACATACTTGATGTAATCCTACCCCACTATGCCTGTTCCTGAAGGTTGTCTTTTGTGGCTCTGGGAATTGAACCAGGGGCCCAGCTCATTAAAGGCAAGCATTCTATCACTGAGCAACACCCCTAGCCTTTTACAGATAATAGTCCAGTCAAATATACACCACGTCTTAAAAAGATAGATCAATTAATTAATCCCCTAACAGGTGATCATTTTTCCTTAAACATAATGTAAGCTAGGTCTAATGACACACAGGACTTTTGAGGTAGCTCTAAGATCAACATATATTCCACAGGAACTCTTGAGGCCAGCTTGTCTGAAAGCAAATAGAATAGAGCCAAACAAAAATGGAAAATAAAGAAGTCACCTTTTGTGCCGGGCGGTGATGGAGCTTTAATCCCAGCACTTGGGAGGCAGAGGCAGGCGGATTTCTGATTTCGAGGCCAGCCTGGGATACAGAGTGAGTTTCAGGACAGCCAGGGCTACACAGAGAGACCCTGTCTCTAAAAACCAAAAACCAAAAACCAAAAACCAAAAAAAAAAAAAAAAAAAGTCACCTTTTAACTCAACCATTCTGATTTTATTTATTTGAAGGAAGGGGAGAACAATTTGCAGGACACAGTTCTCTCCCTTCACCATCTGGGGTCTGAGGAATGAACTCAGGTCATCAGGCTTCATGCTTAGAAGTACAATCTTTTCCTGCTGAGCCATCTCAAAGGCCCTGAGGATCATCTTGAATACTATCTTCCTGCCTCCACTCCCACATCCTGAGATTCATTCATCCCCATCTTTTTCCTATTGGCTTGTACTGGAGACCAACTGCCTAACCATGAGAGATAAAATACAACCCATGGTCCTGTAGTCCAGTTTCTCAACATGACCTCATGTTAACAACCTACCTAGCAAGGCATGGACAGTACCCATCAAGTAGAAATGGACTGAATTCAAGCAGATGAGTAGGTTACACAGCAGAGGATTCAAACTGCTGCCTTCTTTTGCTTCTCCCTAGCCATGACCCTCTCCCTCCCCAGATTTCCACATGGCCAACTGAGGAAGGAAAAAACATTCCACAGCATTCCAAAGTGGGAAGCTAAATCAATATTGCCCTACTCATAGGTAACACTGACAGACAGAGTGCTTGCTTGACAGATCCACAGCTGGTAGGTTGGGTTGACTATGATGGCAGTGCGTGGACCTAAAAAAGAGTCTTCTGTTACGGACATCAGACTTCACCCAAGCTAGCAAATATCCACAGAATACACCAACAATGAGACCAATTATGTCACCTTTCCGCAGGTGGAACTAGCTAATCACCTGGTCAGCTAGTCTCAAACAGGATGTTTTCCAAAATAGGAGATGAACTTTACAGGAGAATGCCTAAATCAAAATCTTGACATCTCACACACCTCTGTTTCTAAACAAGTGGGGGATGGGCATTTTAACAGCAAAGAATTGCAGAGTGGAGTTCATGTTCTGTGAGGTGTACCAGTTTTGATCTATCCCATCCCCATCCCCTAGAAGGCCTAATTTAGAAACAGAACTGCTTACTGTTCAGTTAGGAGACAACACTTTGAAAGAAGTATTGATGCACTGAATCAGAAGTCTTACATTGTGCTGTCTCCCCTACTGCCAGAATACACACATTTAGAATCAAGGAGAAAAATAGGTGGGTTCATTCTCTTATTTATTTATGCCTAGGTTTGAAAACCCAGGGCCTCACATGTGTTAAGCACACACTCTACCTCTGAGCCATACCCTAAGTCCTTGCCACTCATCATTCTAGAACCTAATATTCTACCTTGCCAACTGAGTTCTACTAATTTGGATGTTTTAGTTTCCCAAAAGGAAATCACATCTACTAGCCTACACAATCAACGATGCAATAAAATTAGAAGATGCAAGTGATTTCTAATTTGTTCAACTGGGACTCTTTATGCCACTGAACCAATAGGCAGAATCTATGGGCTGAAAGGACTGGGTCCGACTAATTATAAAGAAAATCACTATATAATGAAAGCCAGGAAGACTATCTGGAACCTAGGGGATCCTCTGAAACACCTCTTCACACTCCCTTTCCAAAAATAGTAGAAAACTCTAAGAACCAAAACTAGGCTAGACTAAAGAATCAAAGTTTGAGTCATTTCACTAGATAAAGAAATTCAACTAGCTCAATTTCTGATTTAGGAAAAGAAAATATAAAATTTGGTTATTTAAAAAGCCAAGGCACTGTGCTTGCTACACATGTTTAATCCCAGCACTTAGGAGGCAGAGGTGGGTAGAACTCTGTGAGTTTGAGACCAGCATGATCTACATAGGCCAGCAAAAAAAAAAAAAAGTCAACACCACCCTTGTGACTAATAATTACACATATGAAAACTACGTGTCAGGTTTCTTTGAGAGGGTCCCTTTATGACATCTTGCCTGTCCTATAACTATGTAGACCATGCAGGCTTCCCTGGTGGTGTCAGGGAGGCCGGGCACCACTCCCTTCGTCTGAGATTACATGAACTGTGCCTCCTACAGCCAGTTAGAAACCATAATAGTTTTGTTTGGGGGAAATATTTTTGGGAAATATATCTCAGGCTAGCCTCAAATTTGCTATGTGGTGAGGATGACTCTTATCATTCTACTACAACCACTTCTACATTAGAAATATAGGTGTGTGGTCCTTAGCGGGTTTGTTTTAGATGGGGGCTCATCATGTATCCCAGGCTTGATCCTGAATTGCTATGCAGCCAAAGATGTCCTTGATCCTAAGTCACCAAACCTAGTTTATGTACGTACTACTTTCTTCCCATTTTATGAATTACTGAATATTAATTTATGAGCTTAGCATGGTGGTTCATGATTGTAATCTCATCAGCATGTAGAAAGCAGATACAGGAGGATGTCAGAAAGTATAAGCTAGCCTGGCACATACAGCAAGCATAGTACCAGGCTTACAGGGCTACATAGCAAGATTCTGTGTAACTTAGTTGGTTAAGTGCTCATCTAGCATGGACAAAGTCCTGGTTTAGTCCTCAGATGAGATGGTACACATCTATGGTGCTAACTCTTAGGGGGTAAAGTGGCTACAGACCCTGTATTTAAAAATCCAGAGAGAGAGCAGAAAGGACTGATGGTTCAGCTGTACTTGCTCTCAAGCTTGACGACCTTAATTCAATCCCTAGACTCCATGTCTTAAAGAAGAGAACCAATTCCTGCAGGCTGTCCTCCGAGCTAAACAGGTATGCCAATATACAACCCAATTTTGAAAAATTATCAGACCCACCAAGACAGTGATAGCTCAAACTAGGGAGGGAGGCAGAGGAAGGCAGGTCTCTGTGAGTTCTAGGACAACCAGGGCTACAAGAAACCCTGTCTCAAAAACTCTAATCAGTCCCTGAGCAAGTGAGCCACTGACTGCAGAGTGAGCATCTCCTCACTTTAGGGAAAAGGTCGGAGCTTCTTCATCATATGAGGGAGGCAGAAACACACCACTCAGTCACACAGACTTCAGAGGTATGTAGAAAAGAGCATCTGAAAGCCAAGTGGCCGATCGCCATTTACTGCACCCCAGCTCCAGATGCATTATCAGATCTGTTGACATTTCCTCAGGCAGCTGTTAAGCACACAGAGTGTACTGAGAGAGGTGCCTCTTCTTTTTTTTTTCTCACTTTTTTTCATTTTATTAAACAGTAATTAAAAACCCCATCACAGGACAATATTTGGAAAACACTGGCCTATCTTGATTCCTGTGTGCTTTCTATTCTCTTCTTCCGTGGGGTTCTTCTGGTTTGAAGAACACCAAGTAGAACTTTTGGTAAGCACCACTGTGCGCATCTTCATAGGACACTTCAGCCAGTATTCCAGGATGACTTTCAGGTAACTTGGTAGCAACCCATAATCTGAAGGAACTCAGCAACATCAATGAAGCCAACTGAACAGAGAGAGGACTAGAAATGGTCAGAGGGATGACAAACAAAGCAATCCAAAACCCCAACATGAGCTATGTGCAGGACCACACCAGATAGATATATTTGAAACTTCTGTGTACTACGTAAGTGTTTGGTGCCTTCAGAAGCCAAGAGGGCATAACATTCTCAGGCCTATAGTCACAGCCAGTTGTGAATCAGCACGTGACTGCTGGGAATCAACCCCGAGTCCCTGGAAGAACAGCCAGTGTTTTTCTGAGCCATTTCTCCAGTCCCCCACATTGGATATTTTTAAGAATATACACTACAGCTTGCAATCAGAAGAAACCTAGGAAACTAACTCAGGAGACCAAGATATAAGGAGGGGTAGAGTGCTACCTGTTTTTTCCCCCCCTGAAAAACTAGATGTGGGTAAGAGAAATTAGAGAAGACAGATGTTTCAGCCTGCTTGCTAGCTAAAATGGTAATCTGCTTTTAATGAGATGGGGAGCAGATGTTTTTTGTTTGCATTTTATTTATTTATTTATTTTTTGCATGTGTTAAGGGAGGGATAATGAGTTCAGTTTAGGACATCTCCAACTAGATGTGAGTTCTACATCTAACTGGCAATTTCAATTTCTAATCTTCATGAGGGTTATATTTGTCCTTACAAAAACGTTCCATAGTTGTCTAGCATTTAAATAGTATTTACATATTTATGTATTTCTCTCTACAACTTTTTTATTTTGCAAAACTAAAATCTGTAGCCAAACACTAACTCCCCAGCTCCTAAGAACTGCCATTTCATTTTCCATTTCTACCAACTTGACTCTTCTAGGTATCTGATATAAATGTTATGTTATAGGATTTGTTTTCTCTGGTTGGCCTATTTTCTTTGAAGTGTTAAGGATTTGAATGTATGCTCTTGAGTATTCCAGGCAAGCACCTCTATCCTACATTCCCCAGCACTTAACCGCACCCCTTTCCATTAGTATTCAGTCTCATGTTGTCATAGCCGTATCAGAAGTCATATACTACATTTGATTTACTCACTCCTGTGTTCACAGGACACCTCAGTTGCTTCCATCTTGCTTGGGTAATGTAAACAGTTCATCAATATATATGGGAGAACAAAAGTCTGTTCTGCTCAAGTCCCTACTTTTAATTTTGTTGGTAAATATCTCTAAGTCAGATAGTCTTTCTTGTTACTTTATTCTTGAGATAAGGTCTCACTATGTAGCCCAGGCTAAATCAAATAGTAGATTCAGAATCTTACTGCCTCAGATTCCTAAGTGTTTTAATTACAAGCTCAATAAATCTTTTTTTTTTTTTTGAGTCAGGGTCTTTTATATGCTTGGCTAGCCACAGACCCGGTATGTAGCTGAGCCAAAGATGGTCTTGAAACTTCTGATCCTTCTGTGTGTGCTACATTCTCCTAGCCCTCAAATAACAACCACCTGCTTTTCCCCACCACTATATTTCTTATTTATTTATAATAAATTTATAATTTAAATTTATTTATGACAAATAAATAAATTTATAAGACTTATTTATAACTTCCCATGACCCATTTCTGCATCCTATATGCTGGGAGCAACAGGTACAAATCTACTTTTAACTAGTTCTTGTATATGGTATAAAAGTCTAACAATTTTGTGACATTTATTATTATTTATGAATATTGGTATTTTACCTGCATATGTGAGGAGGCCAAGAGAAGACATCAGATGAACTAGAGTTAAAGATGGTTGTAAGTCAGAAGTATGTGTTGAGTTTTGAACCTGGGAACTCTGGAAGAGTAGTCAATGCTCTTAATTGCTGAGCCATTTCTCCAGTCCCATAACATTTTTTTTATATATGAATATCCAGACTTCACAACACCATTTGTTGAAAAAGCTATAATTTCCCTAACAAATTATCTAGTCATCTTTGTCCAAAACCATCTCACCATATGTAACAAAGATTTATTTCTTGCCTTTCTGTTCTAGTCTTTTTTTCAGGACCAGATTGATTGGCTTTTGTTTACATGAGGGCCTTAGGTAGCCTAGACTAACCTTAAGCCATGGTCCTCTTGCTTCCACCACCCAAGCACTAGGATTACAGAGATGTCGTACTACTATGCTAGCCCCTGAGGATCACTTATGTTACCACATAGAGAAAGTTTAAACTTTCAAGTTGCTCTTTTTCAAGACTGTTATTGTTACTCAGGGTTACTTCTTGGGATTTATGTGAAATTTCATGGCCAGTTTTTCTGTCCTTGCCAAAAAGATGGCTATTTGAGGAAAATTATTTTCTAGAATGGCACATTAACCTTCTAACATTTCACGGCCTCTTGGAAGCTCCTTTCAGAACTTCAGAGCCACACTTTTCATCTCTCTGCATCCTTCTGATATAGGCTCCAGCACTGTTTTTGTAACTGGTTTTGTTGGTGATGGTTGGGGTATGTTTGTATGAAGGCCAGGACAACTTCAAGTGTCATCATCAAGAACGTCCCCCCCTGCCAGGAGTGATAAGACAGCACATATCTTTTGAGAAGCAGGAGTGGTGGATCTCTGTGAGTTCAAGGCCAGCATGGTCTACGTAATGGGTTTCAGGATAGTCAAGAGTTGCATAGCATGACCCTGTCTCCAAAACAAAAAGCCCTTTACCTCCTTTGAAACAATGTCCTGGAGCCCATCCATCAGGCCGGCTGACCAGTGAGTTCCGTGCCTTGGGAGTGGAGACTCTAAGCAGCCAGAGTGCAGACAGAAAGACGTGGTGGGAGTTGCCTACCAGCTACAGGGTTGCATGTTTCCAGAGTCCCAGTGGAGTGGGCTTTCTAGTGCTGCAGCTACTTTTGAGCTATGCTTGCTTTTTGTTAGTAATTCCAATAAAACTAGCTCAATGGACACTGCTACCTTGGTCTGTTGTGAGCTTCGTTTTTGGGTGAGGACATGTGTGTTGTCTCTCCTCTACCCAGAAAAAGTCAGTCATACAATTCCTCCACACCCAGCTTTTTACATGGATAAACTTTTTGCATGGGGACTGAACTCAGTGAGACGAGCATGTCACTACTGCCTTAGCTGTTTTCTTAGCCCATGGGCCCTTTAAAGGGCCCTAAGAACCCTAGAATTTGGTACTCCTGCCTTGGTACTTCTCCCTCTTGGGAGCTCTTTCTCACTTTAATAAATCTACATTTTCCTAAAAACAAGACAAATGAACAAAAAAACCCTAGAAATTTAATTAGTCCTAGAAATTCAGAAAGTTAATTTTCTATGTACAATTTCCTAAGAAGAAAATTTATTTGCATCAGAGAACCTTTAAGAAACTACAGGGCTGGAGAGATGGCTTAGCGGGCAAGAGCACTGACTGCTCTTCCAGAGGTCCTGAGTTCAATTCCCAGAAACCGCATGGTGGCTCTCAACCATCTGTAATGGGACCCGATGTCCTCTCCTGGTGTGTCTGAAGACAGTGACAGTGTACTCACTTACATAAAATATAAATAAATCTTTTAAATAAAGAAAGAAGGAAAGGAAAGGAAGAGCCTGACGGTGATGCATTCCTTTAATCCCAGCACTCAGGAGGTAGAAGCAGGTGGATCTCTATTAAGTTCAAGCTAGCCTGGTCTACAGAGTGAATTCCTGTATATTCAGGGTTACACATGGAAACCCTGTTTCAAAAAACCTAAATAAATAAGGAAGGAAGGAAGGAAGGAAAGAAGGAAGGAAGGGAAGACCACCATCACAGCTTTGTAAAGCATTGATTGGAAGGAAAGAAGGAAGGAAGGGAAGGAAGGGAGGAAGGAAGGAAGGGAGGAAGGAAGGAATGAAGGAAGGGAGGGAGGAAGGAAGGAATGAAGGAAGGGAAGAAGGAAGGAAGGGAAGGAAGGAAGGGAGGAAGGAAGGAAGAGGAAGGAAGACCACCATCACAGCTCTGTAAAGCATCGATTGGCATGTTACTGGTATTTTCCATATAGTTGGCTTATATGTGGAGGGTGGGGAAAGAACTGAACTTCTAAGATTTATGGGGGAGAAAGAAAAACAAGGATGGGTTTTATCATGTAAATATTTAGGATAATAATATAACATTATACATCTGAACTTCATTTATGACATGTCAGTTCATGGATTGGTTGTAGACCCTGTTCATATTAATCCTTTATGTTTATCTGATGAGACAAGTGACAGCAAAAAAAGCACACAGCACAACTTCAATTTTAGAATCTTCAAGCATAGGAGTTACACTATTTTGAGGTTGGCATAATCTTCAGGGCAGATATCACATCACAGAAAAATTATTACAATAAACTTTACATGCATGCACACCTGAATAAACATGTACATTCACATCAAACACACACACACACACAAATTTTTAAAGAAATATACTCATTTCAATTACAATAAAAATAGCCAGCAATAATGATGGATAATACAGTTTACATATAGTAGCGCTCTGGACCTGTCATTACACATGGCGATGTTGACTGGCACACCCTCCAGCCTCCTGGTCCCACCATATTATTATATTAAAATATTATTATATTATTATTATGGTGAATTAGAAGGAAAAAGGAAGTCATAGGCAGGTTTCATTTTTCCATCAACAATTATTCCTGCAAGCCAGGCAGTGGTGGCACACGCCTTTAATCCTAGGATTTGAGAGGCAGAGGCAGGTGGGTTTCTGAGTTCAAGGTCAGCCTGGTCTACAGAGTGAGTTCCAGGACAGCCAGGGCTATATACAGAGACCCTGTCTCAAAAAAGCCAAAACCAAAACCAACCAACCAACCAACTGAACAAACAAGAAACAAACAAACAAAAATCCAAATTATTCCTGCAGGAATTGTTCCTGCAAGATATGGTGGCATACACCTTTAATCCCAATCACAGGAGGATGAAGCAGAAGAACTGCTGTGCATTCAGGGCTAGCCTGAACTATACATGAGTATAAGACCAGAGTATGCAAGTTGTACAGACCTTTTCTCAAACGTCATCATCATCATAAATCTGTGCCATCACAAGCAATTTTTATGTGAGATGTACCTATAAATGTTAGTAAGGACTATCAAATAGTCTTTAGGTTAAAGTCTATACTGAGAGCCAATATGATGACACATGCCTGTAACTCCAGCACTCAGGAAGAGAAGCCAACAGGATCAACATACATTCAAAGCTAGCCTGGGCTACAAGTTAATTTCTTTCTCAAAACAAAATGAAAACCTATAGCGAGCTTTCCTTTTTCTGCCCCATTTTCAGTCAAAATCTTGCTATATATGCCTCGATTTCCTTTTTTTTTTTTTAAGATTTATTTATTATTATAAATGAGTACACAGAAGAGGGTATCAGATTTCATTATGGGTGGTTGTGAGCCACCATGTGGTTGCTGGGATTTGAACTCACAACCTTCAGAAGAGCAGTCAGTGCTCTTACCCTCTGAGCCATCTCACCAGCCCCCAAAATTTATTTATTATATGTAAGTACACTGTAGATGTCTTCAGACACCCCAGAAGAGGGCATCAGATCTCATCATGGGTGGTTGTGAGCCACCATGTGGCTGCTGGGATTTGAACTCATGACCCTTGGAAGAGCAGTCAGTGCTCTTAACCACTGAGCCATCTCTCCAGCCCTGCCTCGATTTCCTAAGTGCTGGGAATTACAAGCAAATACCACCGTCCCTGGACTCCTTTTCCGTGTCTTTATTCAGTGAACATACTACATTTACAAACTTATCTATTGTACAAATACAGCATTCTACACTCTATACTTTATTAAAGTTGCCATATTAAATATTACTAAACATAACAAATTTTATTAGATAAGCCCAGAATGCATTTCAAGAACACTGTGGATATAACTTTTAATATGGTACTATAATTACCAATACGCCCTTTGGAAGGCCCTTTTGCCATCCTGCCGACTCAGCAGGTGCTATACCTATCAATAGTCAACTGAGCTTTGCACTGTTCAGATCTGGATAAGTGTAAGTGCTTGACAGAAGTCCATGCAGTTACAGAATTGTTATGAATGGGATTCAAAGCTTTGTTAGACTTTTAACTCAGATCTCAAAGCACCTTAGTTGTATACTTCAATAATTAAGACCCCAGCCAACATCCAGTAATACGGTGTTAATGTACAATGTTTATTAGTTTAATTCATTTAGCACAATGACACAATAAAATGTCCCAATATACAAACTGTTGAAAGTCTAAAGTCACAAAAAATACAAATGAAACTATAAATTTGTAAAAATAAGCAGATAAACAAATAAATAAATAGGCTTCTACATCTTCATTATTGGGTAAGGCAGGTGTAGAGAGAGAAAGTGAGAATCATCACATTTAAGTAGAGAGGCGCTGTCTGGTCCGTGACTGTCACAGTAACCACTTTTTCTGTTTTCAAGGGACAGACTACTTCCTAAGTAGCTATATATGAAACATTACCTTATTGCTTTCAAAGTAAAATATCCAAATGCAAGTTAACAAACTATATTAAATTTCATCTGGCTAAGAGCAGAAAATCAGAGCATTTATAGAAACTCATAAAACACATTAAAAATTTTTAAACAAAATAAGTATGACAAGTGGAAATGAATGTGGAAAAAAAATCAATGTTGATCATGAAGTTTGAGTGTTTATTGCCTAGCATCTCCATCTCTCAGAAAAACTATAGACGAGTTTAAAAAACAAACAAAAAACAAAAAGCAACAAACACACCAAACATGATTTTAAAAAGCAGATGGTACCCTTATTTTTTAAAACTTCCCTTGCCAACTCCACTGGCCCCGATAAAAAGGGGGGAAAAAATTAAAAGAACATCTTGGAGGATGAGCTATACAAACCTCAGCCCCTCTAGCCCTTCAGGGAGCACTTAACAGAGACGCCAGCCGTGTGGTCAACGGCAGGGACTGCCAGGACATCCCTAAGCCTCCAAGCCCTTCTGACTTTACCTTGTCGAAGCACTGGGTGTGGGGAGTGTTTACTTTTGAGAAAAGGTTTCACATAGCTCAGAGTAGCCTTAAACTCACTATGTAGGTCAGACAGGCTTCCTACTTCTCGAAATCCTTGACTCTTCTTACAGAAGTCTTGAAATCTCAGGTAGAAGTCACTACACCCAGGTTTCAAAAGTAGTTTTCGGTCAGAAGATCAAAAAGAATATGCTCTGTAACTTTCCTCAAATACAGTATAAGCTATTTCTTTTCATCTCTAATGAGCAGTACCTTGAAGGCTGAAATACCTTCAGAAATATTAACCAAAAGGACAGAAATAAAAAGTATTTTTCATACCCCAGTTCTTATATCAGAATTCCTCTATGATCTCAAATATATCCTGGGATTTATGATCTTACTCCTAAAACCCCAAAGCTTAACCAAAGTTTCCCCAGTACTTATCCTAATTGTTCTAGCTTTTACATTGTTTTAATTTTGCTTATTTCTTTGGAAAAATGAAGACTAAAAAGTACCAATGAAACAGAATATAAATTCCCTATTCATGGTAAAGGATTTTACACACAGGGCTTCATATATGATCCACCAATTCTATTGGAATGTTGCAGAAAAAAGCACTTTGGAGCTCAAGCAGCCTTTAATCCAACACACACTTTGACACAGTCAGACAATTTCTCAAGAAGCCAGGCATAGTGAGACTTGCCTGTAGTCTTGGCTAGTAAAAGTAATGTTTCAAGGCCGGCCTGAGTGACACAGAAAAAATGTGGGCTGTGGCTCCCGGTCCAGGGCTGGGGTGCGGCAGCCTCGGCTCGGGCGCTCTAGAAGCTTGCTAAGGGGAAATTGCTTTTTATCCTGTCACTGTCAGCAGCACTACTCTACTGCGGGGTCAAGGACATTACAACTGTGCTCAGGTTTAACTTCCCAATTCTTACTATGATACTTTATGATTATGTTCAAAAAGTAACCGGTTATTTTAAAAAATCAATATACAATAATTGTCATATTTTCAGAAGAGTGTAAGACAATTATGTAATATAGTTTATGATTTAAAAAACAACAACAACAAAAAACAAAAACAAAAAACAAAGCCGGGAGGTGGTGGCACATGCCTTTAATCCCAGCACTTGGGAGGCAGAGGCAGGTGGATTTCTGAGTTCGAGGCCAGCCTGGTCTACAGAGTGAGTTCCAGGACAGCCAGGGCTACACAGAGAAACCCTGTCTCGAAAAACAAAAACAAAAACAAAAACCAATTCGGCCCACCATGCAAACAGCAAAGACATTGGAGGAAAAAAAGACTGAGTGTCACTGTAGCCTGGCCAGCTGGAATTCATAGAGAGCAGCCAGCCTCTGAATGCTGAACTAAAGTCACTCACTACAACACCCAGCACAAGTAACAATTTCACTCAGAGAAATAATTTTTCAACTGGAAAACATTAATTCAGATTTTAGTAAGGTGGAGAGACACACTGGTGGCCTGAAAGCCTAACCTTTGCTAAAAGCAAGCCCACAGAGGGAAACAAATGGGAGGGGCAGGAGAGGGAGACTCACTGCAGCTAGGTGGCCTCACCTAGCTTTATGAAAGCACACATTCTCATTTACTTTTTACAATTACGCTGATTCACACTGAAAATGCAAAAAAAG
The DNA here is from genome assembly GCF_008632895.1 of Mastomys coucha. NCBI lineage: Eukaryota > Metazoa > Chordata > Mammalia > Rodentia > Muridae > Mastomys > Mastomys coucha. The sequence goes on along the minus strand of NW_022196906.1, from coordinate 103,946,447 downwards.
GACAAGGCCAACAAAAAAAATGTAAAAATGATAAAATGAATCTAAAAGAGAATAATGAAAAGAAACAACATTTGATGACCTTTATAAAAATAGTAAAAGAATTCATTTTGCACACTGTGCTCACAAAGGGAAAGGAGGCTCCATCAAGCCCTGCAGAACACAAGAGGCAGGTGGCTCGCTCAGGCATCGGCAGAAATAGCCCCGAAGAACTACCCTCAGCTTCTTCTACATGGTGTCCAGGAAGGAAAAGCAAAGCTGCAAAATGCTGAAGGTTTTACAAGTGTAACGGTGCTTAGGAAAGATCACTGGTCTGGTGTTGCAGCAGCCCCAGTGTTGAGAGACACTCTAGTCTTCTAGGAGGAGAAAAATAGAAAGGGAGGAAGAAACAGGAAGGGGGAGGAAAGGGCGGAAAAGCACAGGTCATTAGTAAACAGCAAGTTCAATTCAGCAAGATGCTCATACACTCCACTGTGTGATTAGTGGGGCTGCTCTTCTCTCAGCTCTACAGACAACTTGGAGTTTTTAATTAGAGCACTGAGCCAGATGCTCTAATTAGTGATGGCCAAATGAGAAGCAAGTCACAAAATGCTTCCCAAAAACATGCATACTTTATTTCCTCCCTCCTCCAATAAAATCTGTATACTCGTTAAACACCTGTTTTACAAAGCAATTATTAAAGAGATCAACCTCAAAACCCAAACAATCCAGATAGGAACACTGAGTTTCACCTAAGTTAGAAAAGTTATTCAAAAGCAGAAAGACCTGCTCTTATGGAGCTAATGGGCAAGTCACTAAAGAGCAGGGTTCCCCTTTGTCATAGGAACTCTTGATATGTCAAGACTGTGTGTGTACTAGCTGCACAGCCCCGCCCCACCCACTGTACTATTGAGAATTTTTTAAACACTAAGTCTCAGGGCTGGAGAATGGCTCAGTGGCTAAGAGCTCTTCCTGCACTTCCAGAGCAACATCTGACTGTCACCACCCACAACAGGTTATTTACAGCTGCCTGACACTGCAGCCCCAGCTACCTCCTCACACCCCAACACACACAGTTAAAAAACAAAACAAAACAAAACAAAGCAACAACAACAAAAACCCATTAAGTCTTGTTCTGGTCTGGCTTGAAATCCTGTTGGAGCAGTCTAGCCTAGATTTGACAGCTGTTCCCTTCCTGTGTAAAACAATACCTACTTGTTCCACACAGCTCTTCAGAGAGCTCTCCTCCAACCCTTCCTTCTTCCAGCACTAACTCCAGGTTAACTAACTTAATATACTTGTTTGCTCTTTGCTTTGTTTTTAATTGTGTGTGCAAGTGAGAGAGAGAGAGAGAGAGAGAGAGAGAGAGAGAGAGAGAGAGAGAGAGAGAGAGAGAGAGAGAGAGAGAGAGAGAGAGAGAGAGAGAGAGAATGGGTGGGTGTAATGTACCTTAAGTCCAGAGGCAGATTCCCTAGAGCTGAGATGACTGATGGTTGTTACCCATCCAACAACACCCTGCTGGAAATAAACCCCGGGCCCTGCAAGGGCAATACAACTCTTAACTACTAAGCTGTCTCTTCAGTCCTGGCTTGGTTTTCTAGAAAGGGATTAGTTACTATAGTCTGAACTAGCCTGCCTCAAACTGCCTGCCAAGTATTGGGATTACAGGTGTGAGACATCACACCTGGCTAGATGCATTCATGTTTAAACCACTTTTTCTTTAACCAAAGGAATATTTGCAAATCATATCTTTCCTTCCACAACAGGAGTATAAATGATAAATACACGAAAATACAAATATCAAAGTAAAAATTCAATTCACGATTACATTACATCACCCTTGTACTTGTTTATAGTTTTCCAAATACAGTATTTATGAGTTGCTAGTAAGAAAGTTAATTTTATGGAGTAGAACTTACATTTACAAAAAAGAACCTAGATTCCAATTACTTTGGGTATACAGATATGTACACTTTTTTGGTTTTAGGGAGTGGTTCTGGAAGTTGAACCTAGGACCTCATATATGTTAGGCAAGTAATTCTATCACTAAACTACATCCCTAGGTCTTTTATTGTGAAATAAAGTCTTAATAAATTACCCAAGCTAGCCTTCCCCAAAACTCACTCTATAGAGAAGGCCTCAAAACTTGTGCCTCACACTTCTGCCTCTGCCTACCAAATATAAGGGCTAGGCCCAGGCCACTAAATTCATCTGATAAGATTTCCCAAGGTAAGAAAATAAAGAGTCAGAGCTGGAGAAATGCCTCAGCAGTTAAGAGTACTTTTGGTTCTTGCAGAGGACCTGAGTTCTGTTCCTAGCACCCACGTGGTGGCTCACCGCCATCTGTAACTCCACTTCTATGGGATTCAATACATTCTTCTGCCTCCCACACACATGGACACTGATACAAGCACGTACATAGAGCAATTAAATTAAAAAAAGAAACAGAAAGGGTATAATTTAAGGAACTTGTTACTGCTTTTAAAAAAAGGCTTTTGGAAAGATTTAGAAGTGAACAACTCTACAGTGGTTAAAGGGAAGGTTTTTCATAGTTCAAGCATATAAAAATTGAAATAAGTACATTTTGTGCTTGCCTCCAATATACTGTGAATCAAACTGCTCTACCCCAGAGTTAAGAGAGTGTTCTGATACAAAGAAACATGTATTCTCCTTGAGTGCTAAAAGCCAAACTCATTTGGGTCAGCAGCGTCAGACTGATCACAACTGCAAATAAGTGCAGTTCTTTACAAGAACACAATGCATGGCTCTCCCACAGGCCCCTGAGAAAAAGTCTTATATAACACAGCACACTCCACGGGCGCAAACTCCCGCTATGGCTCTGGCAATTTTGCTTACTATAAATACACCAGGGGTAAAGGGTAGGGGGTTCATGCTGTTTATGAGGTAAATCCCTAAAGAAACTCAGTGCTGAAAGACTATCAGAGCCTTAGTCTGGACTAGGAGTTAAAATCAGAAACAAATCCCAAAAGGAACATTAAGTGGAAAGATAAAGGGAAAGAAAAAATGAAAGACAAAACACAAAGCAAACCACTTTAATTTATGGTTATGGGTTTCTTTCTTTCTTTTTCTTTTAGTACTGACTTTTGAAGAAACTAAGTACAGAGCACATTCAGGTTGGAGATTGCCTATCAGGGTATAGAAAGCAGGGGGCAGGCAAAGGCCTCACTTTTCGGAAGGTGATAGCTTTTCTGCATCTATTAGGGTTCTTTTAAGATTCATCCAATTCTCATGTGGTTCACTTCCAATAAACATTCAAGGACTATGAAAATAAACTTTTCTTTCTATTGTTGAGAGATGTCATGGGTTTAAACAACCATGGAGAGCAGCAATGTTCTCAGAAATAACATATACTTTATTTATAATACTTAAAAGGTGCTTGTCAAGATGTTCACTATGGAAACTTTCACATTTGAGGAATTCTAGAGACCTCTTACCGGTATTTTTATTCCCCTCCATTCCATGATCACCATTGGCTAGGAGTGTTGGTTTAGAAGATGGGATATCTGCAAAAATTACAAAGAATAATTACTAATTGCAACAAAAAGGAAAAAATTTGATTGTGGAAATTGTAATCCTTTTTGTAGTATTAAGCACATCTTTGTCAATCTTCAGTAAAAGCAAACATATTAACTCTGGTCCCACTCACACCTTTCAGTACTATCACTACGAGAAAAACTTTCTATTTTTCTCTTTCTTATATGTATTTATTTTATGTACATGTGTGTGTGTGTTGCCCAAGAAGGGAGATGGATCTCCAAAAGCTGATGGATGTGTATAAAGCCACCAAATGTGAATATTGGAAACCAAACCCAGGGCTAATCTAGAGTAACAACAGCTCTCAGCCACCATCTTTTCACCCTGAAAAAGTCCTAAATGGTTTTGTTTGTTTGTTTATTTGTTTTGGGGGTTGGGGATTGAGACAAGGTTTTCTCTGTGTAGACTTGGCTATCCTGGAACTTACCATTTGACCTTGAACTAAGAGATCTCCCTACCTCAGGATCAAAGGTGTGCACCACTACTACCCCAGTGCTAAGTGGTTTTGCTCTATAAATTGTCAAAGATTACTAACAGATTCTATTTTAAAAAATCCAAAAAGTCCTTCAGGTTAAATAAGCATTTTTCTTTCACTTGAAAGGATCCAGGGACTTAGGGCACTCCTCCAATAAGAAGCTTTAGAATGCCAGCTGGGCAGTGGTGGCGCACACCTTTAATCCCAGCACTTGGGAGGCAGAGGCAGGTGGATTTCTGAGTTCAAGGCCCACCTGGTCTACAGAGTGAGTTCCAGGACAGTCAGGGCTACACAGAGAACCCCTATCTTGAAAAACCATAAATAAATAAATAAATAAATAAATAAATAAATAAATAAATAAATAAATGAATAAATGAATAAATGAATAAATGAATGAATAAATGAATGAATGAATAAGCTTTAGAATAAGCTTTAGCATTATTGCTCCTGGTCAAAAAGACTATACAGAGACTATTTTATCTGTTTTATTTTGTTTTGAGAAAAGGTCATATAGCACAGTTCAGCCACAAGCTTGTTTGTATATATATGAAGTCTGCATAAAACAGAGCATGGTGATACACTTAGATGTGAGAGGGGAGAATTATTAGATTCATGATCTTCAACTATAAAATAAGTTTGAGGCCAACCTAGGCTACATGCAATCCCGCCTCTGAAAATAAACCAATTAAAATGTAGGTCAAGGTTTTGTAGTTTTTATAACTGGTTACCTAACTGTTCAGCATTCTCTGCTGAAGAGACTGTCTGTACCCTATTGAATTCCTGATGCAGATGTGCGACTGTGGAAATCGACTGCCATTGTTTTTCGTGTTGGTCTTTGCCTGGCCTTTCTATTCTGTTGGTAGTGGGTTTTTCCAGGATGTGTATGTGCATCCAACTCAGAGCTTTGCACTTTCACTGTTTTGCCCTTAGTAGCTTAAGAATTTTATTCCAACCCTGGGATTTCCATTCTCTGCTTTTTCATAGATTTTTAAGTCTAGGAATTCTGACATCATATAACCTTGGTAACAATAACAATTGGTTTTCTTTCAGTTTTGGAGGCCACAGAGAATGGACTCCTCTCTCACGACCAGCTTTGGACACTCTCACCCATCTCCCTGGTTACACACATATTAAGAAAGAAAAAATCTTCAGAGCTATTTTTCACAGATACTTTTCAAAGAAAAAGAAAATCAAGAAGCTACACTATTGAAATACAAACATAGGCTTTTCCTTTGGAAGGTCACACAGCCGAGCTCTCCCATGTTCAGAGCAGAAATCTCTGATAACAATTTTAATTGAAAAGACTGCTCTGTTACCTCCGAGGAGCAAGAGGAGCAAGGTGTATCAGAATAGAAATGAGAAAAAAAGAGATTAACAGGGTGAAAAGACAAGTTCCATTAAATATGCACACATAACATGTGCCTGCGCATCCTCACAGAATGCACTGTCCTTTTCCAGAGTGATGCCAGATATGTTCTACCCCACACTTGGCATAAGGTCCCTTTCCTCAAACAAGCAGCACTTTAAGATTCATCATGCCTAGTTTAAGAAAGAGTACATATTTTCTAAAATTCTGTCCTGTTTTAAAATGTAAATTATTTAAAAATGGAAATTTTACAAAAATTTGGTTCTTTTTTTGGCCATGAAAGTGGTGAAATTACTTTATAATCTGGTAACAGCTACTGTGACTAAAGGGTAGAAAAACAGAAAATCTCATTTTAAATAATTGAAATAAAATTTGTAAATAGTCAATTTATCAAGTGAAAAATAACATGTCAATTTATTATCAGTATTTAATTCATGAAAGAAAATAAAAACATAAAATATATTCATTTATGTTTATATTAAAACAGTACTGTAACATTATTTAAAATAGCTAATATCTGTGAAAAGATTCACCATAGAGTAAAATAACTCTGAGAGTAGAATAACTCTGAACATGGACAGAGAGGGAATAGTTCTCAGACGTTATACTTAATCATATGAAATGCTATTTGGGGGCTTGAGAGATGGCTCATTAGTTAAGAGCACCGCTTGCTCTTCCAGAGGTCCTGAGTTCAATTCTCAGCAACCACATGATGGCTCACAACCACCTGTAATTGGATCTGATGCCCTCTTCTGGTGTGTCTGAAGAGTGGTAGTATATTCACATGAAATGCTATTTGGATAACTATTTTCACTCCACTAATGATTCTCTTCCTGATAACACTATCTGTTTCTAAGAGTACTTCTCAGAGCAAGAATGTGATGTCCTATGTCCTAACCAATCATATTTCCTGATTAAAGAACTCTGCCAGAAACTCTGATGTCTGTGGCTTCAACAAATAAAACCTGGGCTGGGTGATGGTGGCGCATGCCTTTAATCCCAGAAAACAAAAACAAAAACAAAACAAACAAAAAACCCAAATAAAACCTGGATTTCAGGTTTGGTCCATATTGTTCACCTCCACTAGAGGTAACAGTGGGTACATGGGCATAGTCAACTCTTTTTTCTTTTCTTTTCTTTTCTTTTCTTTTTCGAGACAGGGTTTCTCTGTGTAGCCTTGACTGTCCTGGAACTCACTCTGTGGACCAGGCTGGCCTGGAACTCAGAAATCCACCTGCCTCTGCCTCCCAAGTGCTGGGATTAAAGGCATGCGCCACCACTGCCCGGCTACATAATCAATTCTTATCGGTAAGATATTGCCAATAGGAATTCTACAGGATTCTGGAAAAAATGTTCTGGTATACATTCCAGCCAACTACAAAATTACAGGAGACAACAGGGACTGTTAAAATGGCTGACTAAAAGAAGCCTGTGTAAGTAGAGCAGTGGCCTTTAGCTACAGACGCTTAATGCACCTGGAGGCTCAACACACAGAGAGTCACCAGGCCATGGAATTTCCCCGTATTTCTTATAATAGAGAATGTTAACAGATTTGAGGGCTCTGACTAGAGTAATCCAACCAATGGGTCTGTTACAGCCTAGAGTTCCTTTACCTAAGGTATAGTAATTGATTTAAAAGACTGCTCTTTTAAATAAAAAAGAGCAAGATAAGGAAAAAAATGGCTTCACGGTGCCTACATATAATAATGTTCAACCTGAACCAAAAAAGATGTCATTGGAAAGTTCTTCCACAAGGATGTTAAATAGTACAATTGTATTTTATGCAGCAACCACTAGAAATAATTCATAGGCAAGTTCCTCAATCCATTATTTATTATTACATAGATATTTTGTTGGCTAATTCTGATGCAGATACTTTAGAGAAAATGTTTAGTGAAACAAAAAGAATTTCACCTTGCTGGGGTTTACAGATTGCTTCTGAAAAAAGCAGAGTAGAGATTCAATCCCCTATCTGGGTTATATAATAAATCCAAAAAAAATAAAATAAAATGAATTTCAACCATAGAAGATACAGATCAGTTTCAAACAATGATTTTCAAAAATTAATGTGAGTTATTAATTGGCTACAGCCCACCACTGGCTGAACTACTAAAGAGTTAAGTAATTTGTTTCAAATGTTACAAGGAGATTCAGAGGTAGATAGTACAACCTGGCTAGAAAAAGAGCAGAGGAAGAGGTAACTTTAGTAGAAGGGTGCACAGGATGCACATGTGGATCATCTAGGTTGCAAGCTGGACTGTATTTTGGTTATTTTGCCTTCAGCTCAACAGTTGTGTGCAATGCTTATGGCATTACTACATTTTCCTGAACCTCTTACTATGACTACTGACTCTCAACGTGCAGGAAGAGTTGTTTTGCATAAAGATACTCTCGGGTTTATTCCAGATACTTGTGATTTACACAGCTGCAGCAGGCAATGAGAAACAGAAAGTGTCCATCATATATCACCCATATTTGGTCTTAGACAGGCTTGCCAGGTCCACTACTACAAGGAAATGAAACTAACCAATTATTAATCTAATAAGAAATGTATTAGCAGCCTCAAGATTTCATGAAAAACACCATGTTAACTGTAAAGGTTTAAAAAAAAAATGCCGATCACCTGGAAACAAGCCAAAAAAGTTAGAAAACATCTTACTTATTCTTTGTATAATCTGTGACTTTTAAAACAAAAATCCCAGCCATTTGATTACACCAATGAAGACTCAGGAACTTAATGCTGTGGTGAAGGCATGCTAGCTTAAGAGAAGCAAGGAAATCACCCAGCTGATCTTCATACTCATACTTCACAGGCATCCCAGAAGGAAAAGGCCTCTCTCCTTCTCTGTGTTGTCTTAAATACCCTTCAACTCAAAGAAAGGCCCTCCTTTCTGTTTACTTATGTTCACTCCCTGTCAGCTGGTTGCTTGTTCTGCCTCCTGACCTAGCATTGTTTAGCTCTCAAAAAGGTGTGTGCTGGGGCTGAGCCAAGCACTAATACGTATTTACAAATACCAGAAAGCTCCTGGGTTAAAAGTGTGTGCTGGGGCAAAGTCACACCACAACAAGGCTTACAATCTTGAGGGTCACAATGTGTTCAAATATCTTGCAACATTTCCCTTTTTTTTGTCTAAATAAAAAATTCTCTGGCCAGACAGTGGTGGCGCATACCTTTAATCCCAGAGCTTGGGAGGCAGAGTCAGGCGGATTTCTGAGTTCGAAGCCAGCCTGGTCTACCAGAGTGAGTTCCAGGACAGCCAGGGCTACAAAGAGAAACACAATCAACAATCTACACAAACAAACAAACAAACAAATCGATAAACTATATATACTATCGGGTAAGAATTACATTCACAATGCCTGTCCATTTGTATTTGGCAACCTTGGAGAAAGTACTCTACTATATATCCTATCTTGGTAAATCAAAAGTTCTCTGCCTAAATCATTTCCTATCATAACTTGCATTTATCAACATAAAAACATCTTTTTAGACCTTAAAATATTTTCTTAAATCCTAAACAACTTAAGCTTAACTATGAGGCTCTAACTGTCTAGTCTTCACCCCATCAGACCTGAGAAAGCTGAGTATTGCCTGACTACGAGGGAGAGCAGAGTAAGCAGCTGCCAGAACTACACAAACGACAGATACTGCTAGCTCCCAGTACAGTCACCCAAAAATTCTCTGCAGATTTGGACCATCCATATCCTTTGGCCTACTGGCCCAGAATATCTCACAGATTTTTTTCTGTGAAGCAGGAGTCATGAAGGACTTCTCTACCCTGTCCTGGCAGACTTGGCAGTTCCCTTTCTTTGCGTCCTGCTTATCCACAGCCTGGACAGCATACAGTCAGTACTTTGAAGCAAGAGCAGTTTCTTGCTCAGTGGCAGCTTGCCGCATTTGAAACAAACTCCATAAGGATGTTCTTCAATGCTCATTATCTTCTTTGAAGTTGTATGGGGGTGTTGCCAGAAATCTGACATGTCTCATTGTCAAAAAAGTCTTAAACTAATAAAACATATTTAAATGCCATCTAACTATCTTAGTATATTTGAATAGGCAAATATTACTTGTTTTTAGCTATTTACTATCTGATTAACTTTGAAAACATCTGTGATAAGCTAAACTAATACCTAACAAAACTATAAGTTTGACTATTAACTTGCATTTCTTAATTATCATAAACAATTTGTAATGGTAGCTTTCAAAAGGATAAGAACTTATTTATTTATTTATTTGTTTACTGTATATAAGTACACTGTAGCTGTCTTCAGACAGAAGAGGGCGTAAGATCTCATTACAGATGGTGGTGAGCCACCATTTGGTTGCTGGGATTTGAACTCAGGACCTCTGGAAGAGCAGGCAGTACTCTTAACCGCTGAGCCATCTCTCCAGTCCCTACATTGCAATTTTAAGGTATAATATCTTAAAAGGAGTTGATACATAGTATGTTGTAACTAAAATATAACCTTAACTTTGTATCAATATACAAAGATCTATACCAATGTAACTAAATATAACCTTAACTTTGTATCAATATACAAAGATCTACAATAATGTAACCAAATCTAACCTAATTTCTTTTTTGTTTTTTATTTTTTTATTTTTGTTCTTTGAGACAGAGTTTCTCTGTGTAGCCATGGCTGTCCTGGAACTCACTCTGTAGACCAGGCTGGCCTCCAACTCAGAAATCCACCTGCCTCTCTGCCTCCCAAGTGCTGGGATTAAAGGCTGCCCTGCACCTTACTTCTTATCTACAAAGATCTATATGAGTAGATTCAATTATCTACCTTTCTTCCTATTATTCCTATATCCCTAATTTTTGTCTTAAAAAAAATCCCAGAAGGAAAAAGTCCATTCTCTTCTACAGCTACCTCAAATGCCTCCCGACTCAATGTCTCTCCTTTCTGTTTACTTTGTTGACTCCTGTCAACTGATTCTTGCTCCCCATCTTAACCTAGGGTTGACTGTTTAGCTCTTGGGTTAAAGATGTGTGCCAGGAGGAAGGGAGGGAAGAGGAAGGGAAAGGGAGAGGAGAGGAAGGGAAGGGGGGAAGAAAGAAGAGTTGGGGGAAGTGAGAGGGAGGGAGGAAGGGGAAGAGGAAGGTAGGTAGGTATGTGCTAGTGCTGAGCCGCAGTACCACAAGGTTTTTCTAGTTCACAATCTTGGTGTTCACAATGTGATCAAATATCCTATAACAATAATCAAGCTCTATTACCTATAGGAAGTAACCCTAAAAGCAACAAAAGAAATAAATGAAATCTGGCCAAGAGATTGTGGAAACTGGGATCCAGGAGGGGGTGAGAGAGACGGAGTCTCAAACCCAGGAAACAGACTCCAGAGACCAGCACTGAGGTGCAGATCTACTGTGCTACACAGCAGCAATAGTTTTTATACAGCCTTTGGACTAATGGAGAACTGACAGAAGCTCTGGAATAGCCAACCATCTCAATGGCACTATGGGGAGGTGCCAGGCTACCAGCACCCAAGAGGGCATCCCTAAAGATGGAGGGTTGGGTTTGAAGCATCCATTGTCCCGTTTCAGGCCCATTCTGAGGCTCCACTAGTTTGCTAGGATCCTCTATTTTGTGTGCACAGTGTGCCAGTGGACATGGGCACTTATACTACTAGAGCAGCTTGGAGGCTTTGCTTACGATCCACTAGGCCACATCCAGGGGCCTCAGCAACCACAAGACGGGTTTCATTTTTCAGAACTTAGGAAACTAAAGTTTCTACACCATAGCACTGATTATACTCAGGGTTTCAACATGTGATGGCTATGAGTTTTGAAAAAGCTCATTCTAGTGCTGGAGAGATAGCTCAATGGTTAAGAGCACTGGCTCTTCTTCCAGAGGTCCTGAGTTCAATTAACAGCAAGCACACGGTGACTCACAACCATCTGTAATGGGATCTGATGTCCTCCTCTGGTGTGTCCAAGGAGAACCACAATGTGCTCACACACATAGAATAAATAAGATCTTTAAAAAAAAAAAGGCACTGGAGAGACGGCTCAGCGGTTAGGAGCACTGACTGCTCTTCCAAAGGTCCCGAGTTCAAATCCCAGCCACCACATGGTGGCTCACAACCATCTGTAGTGAGATCTGGTGCTCTCTTCAGGGGTGTCTGAAGATAGCTACAATGTATTTAGATTAAATAAATAAATAAATCTTTAAAAAAAAAAGCTGATTCTGTAATATACATTTACTGGAAGTAATCACTATTATAGGAATTCCTATACAATACCCCCACATATGTCTCCAGTAAAATCAAGCAATTCTGTGCAAATTATAATATAATATTACAGGTATACCACACAATCATATAGGACAGGCAATTATAGAAAGATCCAATTGTACCTTAAAAGAAATGCTTATAAAACAAAAAGAAAAAATAAAGACCCTCTGGGTTAGACTAAATAGTACTCTGTTTAAATTTCCTGAATGTTAATGAGAAAGGAACAACAGCAGCTGAGAAACACTGGGTTTTTTTTTTTTAAATGTGGAATGAAATCAGCCTATATACTATAAGGATGTGTTAACATCAAAATGGAATCTGAGACATGGATTTGTTTATCTTTCCATAGGAAACAAAAAGCGTGGATACCATCAAAACAAATAAATCTCAGAGTTGAGCAGGAGATCTTATGAAAAGATAGCCTGACCAGCCACTGCCTTCACCTGAGAGCCAAAAAAGCCTGGTCAAGAGACCTTCAATACCTAACCACTGACAGGTCTATGAGCAAGACTTTGGTCTCCTGCAATACAGAGACCATCTACAATGCAGAGAAACAATATAGGCCTATATGCAGAACTTTGAGACAGACTGCTGAATACCACATCCTATGTGCCCAAGTCGGAACTACAAGCCAAAGGTTCACAAAACTAAGGGCAGAGAGATTAAGAGATTTCGACAAGGAACTCCAGAAAACAAGATGCTGGAAGATAAGACAGTCCAGGAGTATAAAAGGTCCAAGAAGTACCTAAGTTATAGGGAAGAAAAACATTGCTATGAGGTTTTTGTCTCAGTTGTGGATGATCCTAAGAGATCAACAGAAAACACATCAGACACCTGAAAACCTTGGAAAAGACATTGGTAAGAATGGAAAAGCAAAAATCAACAGCAGTAGCATGGCTACAAGAAACAACCAGAGAAGCTTCAAGGCTGTAATATATAGTAGCAAAAACCATTGGAGGAAATGTAGTATAATTGATTCATTTTTTTGTGCCTGGCCCTTTAAAGAATACCAAATGGCCAGTCAACTGACTCTTTGGGAATGCTTAGCCATTAGAATTGCTTGACCCTATGACCTTCATAGAAGAGAATATAAAAAGGCAACAGAGGGGCTAGAGAAATGGCTCAGCAGTTAAAAGTATGACTGTTTGTTCTTCCAGGGGCCTGACTTCAATTCCCAACACCCGAATGGTGGCTCACAACCATCTGTAACGGGATCTGATGTCCTCTGCTGGTGTGTCTGAAGACAGTGTACTCACAAACACAAAATAAATTTAAAAACTTAAAAAAAAAAAAAAGGCTAGCAGAGACTGAGAGAGAGGTAAAAGTATTGGAGGAAGACTGGAGTAAGGCCAGAGAAGAGTAGGGTCAGAGTACAGTCCAGGTGGCAGAAGAGTGTGGTCAAAGAAAGTGAAAGGTGACAGTTGAGCTGAGTCAAAGAACCTACATAAAGAGAGAGAAAAGAGAATATCTGTATTTCAGGACAGCCAGGGCTACACAGAGAAGCCCCGGCTCAAAAAAGCAAAAAGATGAGCAGCAGGTGTGTGTGAGGAAAAGAGCCAGGAGAAAGCTTCAGGCTAAATGAAAAGGCTGAGCTCAGGCTCAGCACAAGGGTGTGCAATTCTGCACTGTCAGACTCTTGCCAACATCACCCTCTTGTGGCAAATTTGGCAGACTGCATTAAGACCAAGTCACATGAACTCTGTAGTCTGTAGTCTATTAGCCTGTCCAGACCAACTTACATCCTCTAACCCAGGAAGCCCCAGGGCCTAGCCTCTGTACTTTGCACATGACCTGAAAACACTAGTACAAAGGCTCATCTTTGAGGAACGCTGTCCTAGACTAATTTCTTTATATTTTTTATGTAGACCAGGAATCCACTATGTAGAACAGGCTAGGTCGGCCTAGAACTCAGAGACCTATCTGCCTTCCAAATGCTGGGATAAAAGGCATGTACCACCACCTAACTTTTTAGTTTACATAAATAATAGCATCAAAGAACTCAGTTTTAATTTCTATCTTACAAATGGGACACAGAAAACCATCACAAACTGGCTAACTGCTTTGTGAAAGCTACAATGAAGAAGATACTCACTGGCAAGATACTCACAGAATCTGTTACTAGTATTTGAAAGGCATGCAAGGGCCAGGCACAGAGTGCTGATAATGAACTCCTAGGCACTGGGCAGAGTAATCAGGGAAGAGCAAGGCATGCCGGAACAATTTCAAATGCAGTAGACGACGGCAAGACACTGCACCCACTCGTGAAATGCATTCCTCAATTTAACAGAAAAGGATCTTAGAGGAGCTGGTGACATCGTGTTTATTACAAAAATTGTACACAGGGGGAAAAAGCAACTTTCCTATCATGATTT
>NW_022196906.1:103903131-103929408 GCF_008632895.1 Mastomys coucha | reverse complement strand
CATGAGTGGATCCTAGACACTGGACGGTTAGAGTTCGATTTTGCTTTTGACTGGTATTTTTCCCTCCTGAAGAAAGAAAGTACTTTAATGGAGCCCACAGTTAAGACACTTTAAATTGTAGAAAGACTTTGAATTTTAAAAGAGGTTGGATCAATCTTTCAGACTCTTGTGGTAGGAGGCAAAATCTGATTCCCATATGATATCCTCTGATTTCCATATGATTACATATGCCATGTTATATGCATGTACACAATGAACAAAGTTTTGAAAACAAAATTCAAGACCTGTCAGAAGCCCTAGTTCAGTTCTCACTCCTGAAAAAAAAAGAGGGAATGATTCTAAAAACCTTCCTCCTCTTGAGGTAAATCACTCAAGATGACACACTGCCAGGTGTTGTGGCATACACTTTTAATTCCAGCATTCAGGAGGTGAAGGCAGAAGGATCTTTGTGAGATGGAAGCCAGCATGGTCTATAGAGTTCCAACAAAATACTGTCATATAAAAACACCCTGATTTGGGCTAGAGAGATGGTTCAGTGGTTAAGAGCACTGACTGCTCTTCCAGAGGTTCTGAATTCAATTCCCAGGAACCACATGGTGGCTCACAAGCAACTGAAATGGGATCTGATGCCCAAAGACAGCTACAGTGTATTCATATAAAATAAATAAATAAATCTTTAAAAAATAAACACCCTGATTCAACAACAACCCTCACCACCCTGCAAAATAAGATCAGTCCTCAACTGGAGTATCAAACAGCTGTACAAAAACAGAAAATTAGGAAATACGTACGCTTCTTCAAACTCTGAAAAGAATCAGTTAGTTGAGTGGGAGGTGCTGCACTCACTCGTTTACCCAATAGGTCTACAGTATCAGGGTTAAAACGTGATCACGGACAAGAGGCATTATGACTCCAAAGGGAGTTTGTCTCCTGGGTATTTCAGCCAGTTGCTGGAATCTCCTAACTTAGATGTGTTCCAGATTGATCTCTGCTAAGTCTGTGGAGAGATCTGCATGCTTTCTTTATTCAGGCATAAAGAGGTGCCCTAAGAAATATTTTGTTACAGCTAACACTGAGATTGAACATTATTCCCTGGCCTCCACAGTGTTTCAAATAATCCTAATTGATCTCCTAGCTGTAGTTAAGCTTAGAATTTCTACAAAGGAGCTAGCTGTCTTATCAGACAGAGTGCCTCCAAAGTTAGAGATAGCAGTTAGGCACAAATCATCAGAGCAGTCCCAAAAAGTTAGAGATAGCAGTCAGACACTAATTTTTAAGAGCAGTCCCACACGAGGCAAAATTATTTTACTGACTAGAGAGAAGTTATAGGGCTTCCCTCACTAATTATTTACCTTACAGCCAAGGAATGCCAAAATACGACCCTCAGATGCTTTCCTCAAGACAGACCCTGAGATTTTATCTTGGGGATGCCAGGACAACCCAGTCTGTAGAATGACACCACTGCTCCTCTGCCTTGCACCTGGCTGATTGATTATACTGACCTTGATGTGACCACCTCCTGCCTAAGTGATTTCTGTAATTTGTCCTGTTCTCTGTATTCTATATAAGCCTGATTTCTACTTTGTACAAATTACATTCAGTTTCAGCACTCCCTTGTGTCTGTTTCTGTTTGTCATTTCTTCGCCAATGCCTTGTCTACCTGACTAGAACCCTGTTCCCCCCACAGGTTGAGGGAGGCCTAGACTGGCCGGCCTGTGGCAGGAGGAACATTACAGCTACCATTAGCTTCCACAATAGTTAGGCCTTACCATTTCCTTCCTTCCTATTGAATTTCCTTGATATGAGTCAGTCAAAGGACCATTGTGAACTATTTTCCATTAAGAAATCCAACTTTCTACTTGGGGCAAATATTTATGTGAATATGATAAGATCTTATACTCTCAATTCTTCACCTGATAGAGTGTACGTGTCCCCATAAAGTATACACAAAGCCAGCAGGTTATAAAAAGTCAAAAGTGATATGTCACTCCCACATCAACACTGAAAAGACAGCAGAGGGCTAGGGGCTGGGAAGACATCCCAGGTGGTGACATGCAGCAGAGGGCTAGGGGCTGGGAAGGCATCCCAGGTGGTGACATGCAGCAGAGGGCTAGGGGCTGGGAAGACATCCCAGGTGGTGACATGCAGCAGAGGGATAGGGGCTGGGAAGACATCCCAGGTGGTGACATGCTTGCCTTGCAAACAAGAACCTGAAGACACGAGAACCAGTGTAAACTGGCAGGGGAGGGAGGCAGAATAGGTAAATTTCTAACACTTACCAGTCTGCCTACTTGGTCAGTGGCAAGCCAGTAAAGGATAGTGTCTCAAAAACTACAACAACGCTGGCCCAATGAATCAGCTAAGTGACGAGAGACACTTGCCTGAGTTCAACCTCCAAGATCCACAAGATGAAAAGAAAACATTGGCGCCCCTGTAAACTGTCCTTTGACTTCTATATGGCTTGCACAAAGGTGTTTGAGAAACAACATCCAACATTGTCCCATGGCCTCCACATGCACAGTGTACACACCACCTACCTCAAACGAAAATATACATAACCTGAATAGTACTATTTCATCCTCCTCCTCCCTCAGTCACATGTAGCTCAGTCTTGGAACCAGACAAAGCAATCTTCAAATTCCAAAGTTCTGATCCTCTGTTTTCACCTCCAAGTACTAGGATTACAGGTGTATTGCTACCAAGCTAGACACATGGGGTTCAAACCCAACCCAGAGCTTCATATACTGTAAGCTCAGCTAATCCCTAGGCACAAACTAAGCTCATATAGAATTATTGATAACTTTAATCAAACAATAAAAAAGAAAAATATCGGGCTGGAGAGATGGTTCAGTATAGGCTGCTCTTCCAGAGGTCCTGAGTTCAATTCCCAGCAATCACACGGTGGCTTACAAACATCTGTAATGGAATCCAATGCCCTCTTCTGGTGTGTCTGAAGACAGAATACTCATATATATAAAATAAATAAATCTTTAAAAAAATAGTATTTAAAAAAGGAAGGGAGAAAGAAAGAAAGAAAGAAAAAGAAAGGGGGAAGAAAGAAAGGGAGAAAGAAAGAGAAGGGGGAAAAGAAAGAAAGAAAGGAAGGAAGGAAGAAAGGAAGAGAGAGAAAGGGAGAAAGGGAGAAAGGAAGAAAGAAAGAAAGAAAGAAAGAAAGAAAGAAAGAAAGAGAGAAAGAAAGAAAGAAAGAGAGAAAGAAAGAAAGAAAGGGAGAAAGGAAGAAAGGAAGAAAGGAAGAAAGAAAGGAAGGAAGGAAGGAAGAAAGGGAGAAAGGAAAGGAAGAAAGAAAGGAAGAAAGGAAGAAAGGGAAAAAGAGAAAGGGAGAAAGAAAGGAAGAAAGGGAGAAAGGAAGAGAAAGGGAGAAAGGAAGAAAGAAAGAAAGAAAGAAAGAAAGGAAGGAAGAAAAGGAGAAAGGGAGAAAGAAAGAAAGGAAGAAAGGAAGAAAGGGAGAAAGAAAGAAAGAAAGAGAGAGAGAGAGAGAGAGAGAGAAAGATATCAATTTTATATAACTATTCTAGAAGACAGGCATTAGGGAACACATGCTCTGCTGTCTCCAGCTCATGCTCTGTCTGCTGATCTATTTCATGGGGCTTTGTTTTATTTTGCTTTATTTCATTTCAGACACAGATTAAGTTCTCCTCAAACTTTCAATATTTCTACCTCAGACTTCAATGGCAGCCAACTCATTTTTGAAGTCTGCATGATTTCAATTCTAATACCAAACAAAAGAGCATTCTGACTCACACTTAAAATACTGCTCCATAAAAGAGTGAAGTTGAAGATGCCCATGAGTTCAAAGCTAATAAAATGGGGTAGATAATGCAGCTTGAGTAGCAGCATTTTGATTCTGTCTCAAAATAAATCACCAACCATATATACATACAAATTACTAGAAAACTAAATCAATATTCCTCTTAAATATAGATATAAAAATACAGCCAAAAATTAAATAAACAAATAAATAAATAGCTCACAGCCAAGTATTAATAAAGCAGCCCTTTCTTTTTTTTTGTTTTTTTGGTTTTGTTTTTTGAGACAGGGTTTCTCTGTATAGCCCTGGCTGTTCTGGAAAAGGCGGCCCTTTCTTAAAGGCTTTAAGTGTGTTTTACTCCAAACATGGGATCACCCCAACAATCTGATTCTCACATTAGCTGGAATATGAGCACAAAGTTAAAGCATTTAACTTCACAAAGCTAAAGCATTTAACTTCACAAAGCTATGTTCAAATGAAAGAATCAGCAAATTTTGAATAGAAGAAATTATGAAGCAAGTTAGATAGTAGAACAGTATGGAAGATTAAGTCATCACCAGCTTCATCAACACTGATTTAACTAAAGAGAAATGTGTCCTCATTCATTTCTTTTTCTTTCTTTCTTTTTTTTTTTTCCTAGACAGGGTTTCTCTGTGTATCCCTGGCTGTCCTAGAACTCACTCTGTAGACCAGGCTGGCCTCAAACTCAGAAATCCGCCTGCCTCTGCCTCCCAAGTGCTGGGATCAAAGGCGTGCACCACCACTGCCCGGCCTCCTTGATTTCT
Organism: Mastomys coucha; assembly: GCF_008632895.1. Classification (NCBI taxonomy): domain Eukaryota; kingdom Metazoa; phylum Chordata; class Mammalia; order Rodentia; family Muridae; genus Mastomys; species Mastomys coucha. The sequence continues at coordinate 103,924,854 of NW_022196906.1, read as the reverse complement.
TTCTTCCTCTTTCTTTTTTGTTTTTTGTCAAGTCAGGGTTTCTCTGTGTAACCCTAATTGCCCTAGAACTCATTCTGTAGATCATGCTGGCCCTTGAACTCACAGGGATCCACCTGCCTCTGTCTCCTGAGTGCTAAGACTATTCCTGATTTCCAATAGAAACTTCAAGTGACTAGTGCACATCAGAACCTCAGTGGTGACAAGTCAGGACCCAATCTGCCTCTGAACATCTGTTTCAGCTTAAACACTTACCTTCAACCTGGCTAGTGTCTACGCATGGTTTCTTTTTGGACTCTGAGTTCCCAGTTTTCTCATCACCATCCAGGAGAGGAATAAACTCAGTTTTCTCCACAGTTTCTCCCACAATGTCATCATAGGGCTCTGCCTCCAGCGTGGCCATGAAGTCTCGCTTTATCTCTCCTTCAATTTCTGGAGGTGGTTCTGTCAATGCATCCACAAGACTGAGGTCAGCCATTCTGTACCACTGTGACTGCCTGTTAGGGGCAAAGAGAAGTCTCACATGAACACTGCAAATGAAAACACACTTCTAGAGCCTCTCATCAGGTTTTTTTTGTTTTGTTTTGTTTTTGTTTTTTTGGGTTTTTTTTTGTTTTTTTGAGACAGGGTTTTTCTCTGTGTAGTCCTGGCTGTCCTGGAACTCACTCTGTAGACCAGGCTGGCCTCAAACTCAGAAATCTGCCTGCCTCTGCCTCCCAAGTGCTGGGACTAAAGGCGTGTGCCACCACTGCCCAGCTTAAAGCTATTTTTATAATGTGTTTTCAAGAGAACCAAATTATAAAACTTTACATCCAGCAAACGCTTTTTAGATGGTGAGAAAATAAAAGCTCAGGACCAATCAATCACCCACGGTGAGTCACTGCTGCCGACACAGTCCACACCTCTCTCCACAGCAGAAAAGTCAAGGACTATTTTGTTCTTTTTACTTATTTGAGACAGGATCTTGCTACATGTAGCCCACGCTAACCTAACTCACAATGACTCTTCTGTTCAGCCCCCTACCAGGCAAAGCAACAGGGCAAAACTATTGTAAGGTTTGTGGCCCATTCCACAGAAGAAACTCATACATGGTACTGTAAACTTGGTAAAAGCCTAAGGCAGATGAGCTCATAGCTCTAGTGGGAAAACTAAAGCTGTTGTTTTAGTAACTAGACAGGCTATACCTGCCAAATTGCCTGAGTATTTTTAGGCAGAGAAGCTTCCTTTTTCAATGGGTAGCTATTACTACAGAGACTCATGCTGGTCAAACTGCTGGGAATCAGTGAGTGCTGACTGCTCAGCCCTGCAGCATCAATATCAACCCCACGAGGCTCAGGGAACGTCAAGGAATAGGGGGTAGAAAGAAATGAAAGAGCTGTAGAAGAGGGTACAATCTTGAGAGTGCTGTCTTCCGGGCACCCCCAACCCCCATCTGCGGGATTTCCTGCAGAAGACCTGCACAAGGTCAAACCTCTCAGCTCTCAGGAGGCCACACCACTTCTACAAGATTTATACACAGTTAGTGGCTTTCAGGGGTAGGGGTGGAAGCTCCTGAAAATTGCCCATGCTCCTGTAAAATTAACCTCTCATGCAGGCTCCTGTAAGTAATCAAATTCATTGGGTCTTAAAATTTTAAACTAAGCAGAAACTACGAAGATCTTCTAACCCATTGTTAATTTCTTAGACAAAAGAAGCATTTTTATCAGCATGTAAAATGCTGGAGGTTTATCTATATACAGAGAAAAACATTAATTATATATATTTTTATATTTTGTAAGGAAAAATAACAAAATTAATTTAGTATTTATTTTATTGGGGGATATCGACATTGTCTCACACAGCTTAGGCTAACCTGGAACTCACAGAAATCCTCCTGCCTCAATTTCTCAAATGCTGGGTGGGATTCCAAGTATTATAAGCCATGATGCCTGATTTATATAGACCTGCAAATAAAATCCTTCCCCCTACCCCTACCCCCCAAAAAGGCGCTTTAGGGCCTGGAGAGATGAAGTAGCTAAGAACATAAGCTGTTCTCATATAGGACTGGGTTCTGGAGCACCCATATGATGGTTTACAATCATCTATACCTCCAGTTCCAAGAGGTTCTACACAGTCTCTTCTGACCGCTGCATGCTGGGCACACACATGGTACACATACATACATTTAAGCAACTAAAACATTCATACATATAAAATAAATTTAAGAGGACTGTTTCTCATTCTTCTCTCTCTTCCTCTCCTTGCTCTACCTCTCCACCTCTTCTTTCCTCCCTCCGCCCCCGTGTGTGTGTATACACATTCTGTGCAGATCAAAGGAAATATGGGGTGTTTTCCTCTATTGTTTTCTGCCTTAAAATAAAACTGTTTGCTTAAAACAGACTCTAGCTGTCAAATGCTGAGGTTACAGCCATGAACAGTCATGCCTGGCTTTTTATATAGGTGCTAGGATCTGAAAGAATCTGAACTACTAAGGTCACCATGCTTGCATAGCAAGCTCTCTCCCCACTGAACCATTCTCTCAGCCCTTAGCTTTGTTTTTGTTTGTTTGTTTGTTTGTTTGTTTTATTTTGTTTTGTTTCAAATAGACCAGACTGGCCTCAAACTTGCTATCTTCTGTCCTGCCTCTGCCTCTCAACTGGTAAGATAAGAGGTATGTGCCACCATGTGGGCTTGTTTTTCTTTCTTCCATCTATATATTATAGCCTTTAGAGGTATTATGGAAAGTACTTATAAAGGACCCAGAACATGATGGCACATCTATAATCCCAGTGAATGGCAGCTAAAGCACAAAGGCCTGAAATTCTGAGATTACAGGATTCCAGCACCACATCTGTGTGCATGTTCTACACGATACTTCTAAACTATCCTCATGCAGATGATAGGCTAGAGGGGCTCACAGCTCAATTTCAGAAAGGGAAAACAGTTAAGACTAAATTCTAGACGAGCCTAGGCTACATACAGAAGTTGTATTTCATCACACACAAAATCACTACTTGTAGAAAATAATTCTATAAGGGAAATTATAGTATTATGTTAGTAAAATTAACAACTATTGAAAGTACACTTTATTTTATAAATGAAAGAAATTGATTTTCTAGTAGTTTTTTATTCTAAAATATGTACACATAACAGATTCTTTAAGTGCTCAACAGATCTGTCAAACTGTTCTGCAAGTGTATCTATAACATGTATCTATAATAATTTTACCTCACACATACAGAATGAAGTTATTTAACAATAAATTATGCCTCAATGTTATTTTATGTTTTGTGAACAAAAAAAAAAAAAAAGGTACTACACTGGACCAAGCATGTGTTTAATCCCAGCAACTGGGAGGCAAAGGTAGGTGGAGCTCTGTAAGTTCAAGACCAGCCTGGTCAGCTGAGCATAGGAGCTCCAGAACACCTAAGGCTGCACAGTGAGACCCTGTGTGGGAAAGAAAGATTCAGCACAACACAGCATTTTTCTCATATCAAGACATCAAGAAGATAAAAGCCTTATTTTTAAAACTGTATTATAAACCCTGTCTCAAAAGCAAAAACATCATTAGCTAGGCTTCTTAGTGCATGCTGGCAATCCTAGCTCTCAGGAAGCTGAGAGTGAAAGACTGAGATGTCTTAAAACATCCAAACCAGCCAGGCACCAGTGGCGCACACCTTTAATCCCAGCACTTGGGAGGCAGAGGCAGGTGGATTTCTGAGTTTGAGGCCAGCCTGGTCTACAGAGTGAGCTCCAGGACAGCCAGGGCTCCACAGAGAAACCCTGTCTTGAAAACCCAAAAAAAAAAAAAAAAAAAAAAAAAAAGAAAAAACTGAAAAAAAAATCCCAAATCAAAAATAAAGACAGGGAAAAAAAAGAAACAAATGAAAAGTTATTTTTTATTGGCCATTTATTCATCAATCTATATAGATAATAAAGTTAATTTAAAATGGATTTATGGGGGCTAGTGAGATGGCTCAGCGGTTAAGAGCACTACCTGCTCTTCCAAAGGTCCTGAGTTCAAATCCCAGCAACTACATGGTGACTCACAACCATCTGTTATGAAATCTGACGCCCTCTTCTGAGGTATCTGAAGATAGCTACAGTGTACTTACATATAAAAAATAAATAAATAGGGCTGGAGAGATGGCTCAGCGATTAAGAGCACCGACTGCCCTTCCAAAGGTCGTGAGTTCAAGTCCCAGCAACCACATGATGGCTCACAACCATCCATAATAAGATCTGATGCTCTCTTCTGGAGTGTCTGAAGACAGCTACAATGTACTTACATATAATAATAAATAAATCTTTAAAAAAATAAATAAATAAATAAATCTTTGGGCCAGAGCGAGCGGGGCCAGAGAGAGAAGAAAAAGTGTCTGAAGATAGCTACAGTACAACCATCTGTAATGAGATCTGATGCCCTCTTCTGGGGTGTCTGAAGACAGTTACAGTGTGCTTGCATATAATAAATAAATTAATCTTAAAAAATAAATAAGTAAATAAAATGGATTTATGAGTAAGAAACAGAATCTAAAAATTAGTCTGATATATATATATATATATATGGTAGTTTAATTTGATGCCAGAGTCTTGAGTAAATCACCTTTGGAGTTTCTCTTAGTTTTGTGGACCATGTCTTTAATTTAATTCCCGAGACAGGGTTTCTCTGTATAGCCCCGGCTGTCCTGGAACTCACTCTGTAGACCACGCTGGCCTCGAACTCAGAAATCTGCCTGCCTCTGCCTCCCAAGTGCTGGAATCAAAGGCATGCGCCACCACTGCCCAGCATGGCCCATCTCTTTAATCCCAGGCTAAGCTAATCTACAGGAGTTCCAGGACTCTGTGTCAAAAACAAAAAACAAAAAACAAAACCAAATAAATAAAAACATTGTGTCTATCAGAAATAATAGGGAAGGTATTGCCTTAGTAATGTGGTTTCCTAAATGAGACCTAAACAAAAACAATCCCAATAGACAAGCTAACATGAAAGGTTGAAATCTCATAGAGGTTCCACCAGTACAAAGTGACTGTTAAGAGAGAAAGAGTCCATGGCTGAGTCCCCTTAATGCTTATCCAATACAAAGTAAGTAACCCTGAAAACACATACACAGGAGCATCACTAAACAGACTCAGCAGGTTAAATTTATATATTTATGTATGTGTGTTATAAATAATAAGGAAAAAGAGACCAACAACTTGAAAGGAAGTATTAGATAAACATGAGAGGGGCTGGAGATGGGGTACATAAGAGGAATTAAAGGAAAGAAGGGCAAGGAGGAAATACATTTTAATTTTGTTTTATATTGTTGTGGTTATTTTTGGTTTGGGTTTTTTGTTTTTTGTTTTTTGTTTTCTTTGCCCTGAGATAGATGGATGGATGGTTGGTTGGTAGGCAGGCTCATTCATTTTCTTTCCCTGAGACAGAGTCTCTCTGCATAGCCTTGGCTATCATGGGACTCACTATGTAGACCAGGCTGACCTCAAACTCAGAAGTGCTTCTTGCCTTTGCCTCCCAAGTCCAGAGATTAAAGGCATGTATCAGCATACTTTGCAAAATAAAATTTAAAAAATTAAAAATGACTCTCTAAATCAAAAGCTTTATGAAAAGTATTCTCAGTTTTATGGCTTGCTATAAGGAAAAAGCTTTGATGGAGAAAGGAAGGAACTAAAAAATGAACTCAGTGCACTCCTGAACCAATCTTACTGGAGTTTAAGACACTCCACTCTGCTCTAGGTAACAACATCAACAGAGACTTGATACCTCACTGTCAGAAAACCTCATATGGTCTAAGTAGGCAGGAAGAACACATGTTCTCCAGTACAGCAATCTGGACATCTGATCTTTCTTTTGACCACATGAAATTATCTGGTTACCAAGATTTTAATAAAAACAAGTAAAGTAAGGCAACAGAAAACTCTGTGACATGATGACAAAGCACTGGAGAGAATCTTGGTCCTTTTACTCTTCTCTTTACTATTAATAGCTGTGTGCTCATAAATAATAAATAACACAGGATGAGATCATAAATGCCTTCTGTGGTGGCTTACTTTAGATAACTCACAAAGTCTGAGACTACAGACTTAAGAGTATTTTGGGGGACAAGGTCTATATAGATTAAAAATATTTATATCTGGGCTGGTGAGATGGCTTTGTGGTTAAGAGCACTGACTGCTCTTCTGAAGGTCTTGAGTTCAAATCCCAGCAACAACATGGTAGCTCAAAACCACCTGTAATGGGATCCGATGCCCTCTTCTGGTGCGTCTGAAGACAGCTACAGTGTACTTATGTATAATAGTAAATAAACCAAGGCTCACAACCATCTGTACAGCTACAGTGTACTCACATACATAAAATAAATAAAAAATCTTTAAAAAACATTTATATCGAACTGCAATAAACAGTAGTCTGGGCAACTAGTCTGTTTTGTTTTGTTTTGTCAGGATCTCAGTGCATAGCCTGTAGACCAGGCTATCCTTGAACTAACTAAAAAGATCTAACTAAAAAGAGGTAGATCTACCTGCCTCTGTTTTCTAAAGTACAGAGATTACAAATATTTCACTTTGCTTGGTTTGAGACAATTTTTTCTTTTTTTTTTTTTTTTTTTTTTTTTTTTTTTTTTTGGTTTTTTTCGAGACAGGGTTTCTCTGTATAGCCCTGGCTGTCCTGGAACTCACTCTGGAGACCAGGCTGGCCTCGAACTCAGAAATCCGCCTGCCTCTGCCTCCCAAGTGCTGGGATTAAAGGCGTGCGCCACCACCGCCCGGCAATTTTTTCAAACATAGTCCTCTAAAAACTGCACTTGTGTGTCTGATGTGAAACTGCCACTCTAGCTTACTAATGACAAGTAGCTACCTCTGGCCAAGCTGGTTCCTGTGTTTGCTTGTGAAAGAAAAGAGAATGAGACCAGAAGCCCAAACAGTGCCACCATCAATCAATCAAAAGTATTGTTCCTTAACAACTAGTGTCTTCATTTCACTCTGAATCCTAGACACTAGCCTATGACACTATGCCCCCTCTAGACTCCTATTTTAAATGGGTACAGGACACACCTTCCTGGAAGGACCACTGTTCGCACCCGGTGTAAATTAAGATCTTATCAAATCACTTTCTACCTCATCCCCAAAACAGGTTTCATTCAAAGTGTTTGGGTTTTAGTGTGAAAGGGAAGAAAAATAATTTAGCAGCCAGAACACAGCAGATACTGTTTCAACATGGTGGCAAGTCTGATAGCTTTCAAAATTTTGTGTATTGTCACTTTTAAATAAAAGCATCTCTTTTATTGCCTTGTACTACTTTTTTAAACTACCACTTGCATCACTGTTTCCCAAATACATTTCTTTTTTTTTCTTAAAGATTTATTTATTATATGTGAATACACTGTAACTGTCTTCAGACACACCAGAAGATGGTGTCAGATCTCATTACGGATGGTTGTGAGCCACCATGTGGTTGCTGGGATTTGAACTCAGGACCTCAGGAAGAGCATTCAGTGCTCTTAATCACTGAGCCATCTCTCCAGCCCCCAAATACATTTCAAATAGTAAATTTAATTTAAAAATTTTTTGACAGAGTCTCACCATGGTACCTAAGATTGGTCTAGAACTCTTGAACTCGGTTCCTGAGTACCCAGGACCATATGGAGAGTACTACTTACTCTCTGTGTGCTATTACGGTTAGTAATTATACTGAAAACCATCTGTTCTTGTTACTCAGTTAAACTGTTTTGATAACATCATGCCTAATTCCAGGGATCCCAGTGTTGTAGCAGAAATGTAGATAGCATGGTTAATATTGTCTTCCTCCACTCCCCCTGACCCCACTCCACCTTTCATGGCTGGTTGTTTAAGTGACACAGGATTCTGAAGCTGACACTGAGCTGCTAGTGTCATTACAGAGAATGCTGTTACCAAAATGGATTCTTACTCCTCAGGCTTGGAAAGAACTCAGCATCCCAGGCAAGTCCCAGAGATCACTTGTATTCTGACAGGCTGAATATAGCCGGCATCCTCATGTGTTCATATTCAAAAATCAAATATTTTTTTTCAAGTTTGCCTGGCAACTTTCGGCTACTAAACTATAACTTTATTTCCCAGATTTGTTTTCAACGTATTTATTTCAGAGACTTATTATATATCAAGCTGAATCTTATTTCTGTCTTGACTGTGTGGTTTTTTAATTTATTTAACAAAAAAACTTGACTTCTATAAATATGGTATTTCATTCTAAGTAAAATAAATCATTAAGCAAAGCTCTCTAGAGAGATCAGCTACCACTTTTCACTGGCTGTAAGATTCCTTAGGCATTTCTAAATTTCTCCTGCTTTATTGGCAGAGACTTACAAATGGCAATACACAACTTAGTGGAATCCTATCTTAAGCAATATCCCTTTGAAGAGTATTAACCTTCCATCTCCAGGTACCCCCCCTTTACAACACAAGGACAACAGCTGTACTATTATGAACTGATGAAATTTCCAGGGTTGGCAGAGTTCTATTCACAGCCATTTGTTCTGTTCATCACTGGATTCTCAACAAAGAGAACCTACGATCACTGGACTAGCTGAGGCTGCCTATCACCCAGCTAAACTCCTTCATTAAACAACTTACTGGTAGAGGGTAAAAGACATTCCATTTTACTTCTAGTTTCCAAAACAAGTAGCTCCTTTTCCCACTATTTTAGACAGCCTTTCCCTTAAATATAAAAACATTGCAAACATATGTACACACCACATTGAGACACATTAAATACCCTTGCAGCACCAAGTTCAAAACCAAACTTGCTTACTTACAAGAACAATGCAGGCAACTTGGGTTCAGTTATGACTGAATGTAATTTGGATCTACAAACAAACAGGAGGCTGCCACATTTCTGACACAAGTAAATTTAAAATCTTTTTCTCCAGCAAGATAATCTATACTAGATACCTCCCACTGTTAGCCATGTGATACACAGAGCAAGTCTGCTGAACGCTGGCTATGTGGGCTGAAACCAGAGATGAGAATGACACAGCAGCTACATTTCTGTTGTAATCATTCTTTGCAGGCAATATTTAATTTTATCTCAGTCTTTTCAACAAATGCCAATGAGTCAACTGGGAGTTTTAAGTTCCAGCACCATCAAAAACGAAGTCAATTCCTGGTGAATGGCAGGCCTAAAAGCAAAAGGCAAAGCATCCTCATGATATTGGGAATGTGGATAGCAAAGTTTTGGGGTTTTTGTTGTTTTTGTTTTAGTTTTGTTTTGTTTTTGAGGATGATGCAGTTTTTAGAGACAGGGTTTCTCTGTGTAGCCTTGTCTGACCTGGAACTCACTATGTAGACCAGGCTAGAGCTTCAAACTCAGAGAGCCACCTGTTTCTAACTCCCGAGTGCTGGGATTAAAGGCTTGCAATAAAAATATTTATGGAAAGCAACAAAACTTCACTTAACCAATACATACCAAGTAACAAGCAATCTGAGTATGGTTTTCATTGTTGTTCATCACATTAGGCACACATGTAGTATACACACACACACAAAAATGCACAGGCGTGCGTGCACCCAAAGCCCTGACAAACTAGTGTAGTATCCTAGGAAGGACAGCCCCCAGAAAACAATACCATAAAAGAAATTAACTAACTGGGTAGTGGGGGTACACCTCTTTAATCCCCAAACTCAGGATACAAGCAGGTGTATCTCTGACTCTCTGAGTTCAGAAGGCCTGCCTGATCTACAGAGTGAGATCCAGGATAGCCATGAGCTCTACACAGAAAAACACTGTCTCATAAACAACTAAATAAACATAGTAACAATAAATGAATGAATGAATAAAGAAAAAAGAAATTAAATGAAGTAATTGGACGATGACCTATCTGAAATGAACCTTTCAACAATTTAAAAAGCGGAAGCACACTAGGCATCTAAGATAACAAATGGGAGAAAAGCAATTACAACAGGGAGCAGCTGGACACGGCAGTGCTGGTGATTACAGCATTCAGGAAGCTGAGGAAGACATGAGCTGAGGCCAGGCTAGGCTACATAACAAGATCCTATCTCCAAAAATGGGGTGGGGGGTTGAGGACAGGGGTTGGGTGGAGAACTGAGTTGAACTATAGCACTATTTTGTGCTAAATGAATTCTCAAAAATAAAGAATACATCTAATACTTTACTAACACATGGTGGCTCCATGAGAAAGAATACTCATGGAGAAGAATTTTGTACTGGTATACAATAGAGGAGAGGAGGAGAAAGAAAAACCTGGAGTTGATCCTAAAGCAGCAGCTGAAATCAACTAAAAGACTTGCTGACTCTCCAACTTTCATTGTAAGTGGGCAGAAGGCAAAGAGAACTTTGCCTTCTCATTGGAATGTGTTTCTCTATTGGTCTGAAAGTCTGAGTGCTGACCTTTAAAAGACAGTGTAAGGTCTGTCCTCCCTTTAGCTGGTGGGCAGTTACACTGAATGGGCATGGACAATCAGTGGCTCTAAGGAGGCTCAGTAGTCCACTGTACTTCTTATACATGCATTAGGATATTTTGTGCAATAGATGAATTTTTACTCATTCAAAAGTAAGCAAAACGTAAGGAGATAAAAGAAAGAGCTTGTCAAGATGCCATATACCTTAATCCTAGCACTCTAGAAGAAGACAGGTGTCAGAAGTTCAAGGCTGGCCTGGACTACCATGTATACAATAGTCAACTCACTAAATACAAAGGACCCAGTGGAGGACTCTGTGGTATGAGACAGAAGGAACTAAAATTCCTCGATCATGAAAAGGCCACAGGCCATTTCAGGCCTATAAACAGGAAATAAACTTTTAAAGCTGACCATACTAATGTATACACCTAAAATAACAGAACTGAGGAGGCTGAGGCAAGAGGATATAAACTTTACTAAGACCTTTCCAAGAAAGAAAGGAAAGAATGAGAGGAAAGGAGACAGGAACAAAGGAAGGGAAAGATCCCTTCACAGTCCATGGAACTGCTGGATACACTTCAAAGGCCACAGTCACTGCCCTAATGAATATGGGTATTTTAGATCTCGAAGATCATCATTTTGCCAATGGAAAAATGATAAAGTGCTTTTTAGATCACTCTAAAATTTATGCTACTAGGGGCTGAGGATATAACTCATCTGTGGAGCACAGCCTGCCACCTCCACGACTCTAGGTTCACTTGCATACCACTAGCTGGTAAGAGAGTCAAACCTCCTGACTTTCTTTTCAAAGACCTTCTCAGTTAAATACCCAATGCTACTTTTCCCCTGGGATGCTACACACACTGGGCAAGCAACTCTGAGCTACTGAGCTACATTTCCCAGCCTGCTTTCCTTTTGTTTTTATGTTTGTTTTTATTTTGAGACTTGGTCTCACTAAGCTATCCAGGTTGAACTCCATTTAATTCTGTATTCCAGACAGGCCTTGAATTTGCAATCCTCCTGTTTCAGCCTCCGGACTATCTGGGATTACAGGCCCAAATTTCTGTGTTTGGCCAAATGCCACCATTTTATCCCAACATTAGTTACAAGGACACAAAGATAGCAACTTAGACTTCATCTTCTCTTTTATTTTTGACTTTGTTTTTAATGAAACAGGATTTCAAGGACCTCATTACGAATGAGCCCTCAATGCCCTGGAACTCACTATGTAGACCAAGCTAGCCTCAAATTCAGAGATCTATTTGCCTCTGCACCCATACCCAGCAACAATAAGTTTTTTTTAAATCTTATTATATCTAAGTACACAGTACCTGTCTTCAGATGCACCAGAAGTGGGCATCAGATTGATTTTTTAAATCTTATGCATTAGATGATGGAGTCATGACTTTAATCCCAGCACTGGGGATGTGAAAGGAGATGTCCTGAGTTCCAGACCATAGCAAGTAAAGGCACTTACTTTGCTGCAAAGCCTGGCCATCCAAGTTTAATACTCAGACTAACAAATCTGGACGTGCTGTCTTACACATGTCGTCCTGGTACTCCTAGAGCTGAGCTGAGATCCACTGTTGAGAAGTAGACAACAGCCTGGAGTACTGCAGGGCAAAAACAACTAAGAGATCCCGCCTCAGCCTCAGCCAAGGAAGAAAAGAACTCATCAAAGTTGTAATTTCCACCTGTGCACTCTGGAAGCCATATTCTCACACTCACACACAAAGTTTAAAAACAATACAAAGAAATCATTCTTCAAATATAGCAAAAATTATTTTTAAACGAAAAAAGAGAAAAACCTCTTGTACCAAAAGATTAATAGATTACATAAAATGTTACTCAATTGCCCTTCTTGCTTTTTAAGTATTTTTGTTGAATTAGACTATGGAAGTATGTCATGGGAAGATGAAGGTGTGGTCATTTTACTAAACAGTACCACAGTCATTATGTTCACAAAGTCAAAGCTATAACTTCTAATCATGCACATCTTTCCACAGGAGGAGGGCATGCTTCTAACAAAACAACAGTCCCTCTTATGCATAGTTTTACTTCCCACTGTGAGTCAGTCTGAAAATATTAAATTGAGAATTCCAGAAACAAGTAGTTTTTGAATTTTAACTGAACACTATTCTGAATGGCACAATAAAATTCATGTCTCACTCTACTCTACAGGGGCATAATTCATCCTTTAGTCCAAGCTCCCACTCCCCTTCTGTCAGTCACTTAGAAAATAGCCCTCCACTCTTAGTATCTCAATGATTGAGTTTAAGTAAAATTAAATTTACTTAATAAGGTACTAATGGCAATTTTATTAAGGTATATTGTAATAACTATTATACTTTAAAATATTCCTTATTGTCTTTGTTGAGCCTAATTTATAAACTTTTATCACAGCTATATATGTAGAAAAAAGCAATGCCAAGAAGTTGAAAACTAGTATTAATTTATACTAGGGATGTACACACATCTTTTATTTTGTGTGTAGGATTTTTTGAGACCAGGCCCCACTCACTCACTCTATGGCCCAGGCTAACCTGAAACTAATTATGTACCCCAGACCTACCAAGAATTCATGGTGATCTTGTCTCAGCTTCTTCAATGCTAGGATTACAGGCATTAGCCACAATACCTACTGCACTCATGACTTTTTTTTTATCTATTTAATTTATAGGAGTATATAGTAACTGTCTTCAGACACTCCAAAAGAGGGCATCGGATCCTATTACAGATGGTTGTGAGCCACCATGTGCTTGCTGGGAATTGAACTCAGGACCTTTGTAAGAGCAGTTGATGTTCTTAACCACTGAGTCATCTCTCCAGCCCATCACTCATGACATTTTCGAGAAAGGGTTTCTCTGTGTAGCCCTGGCTGTCCTGGAACTCACTCTGTAGACCAGGCTGGCCTTGAACTCAGAAATCCGCCTGCCTCTGCCTCCCAAGTGCTGGGATCAAAGGCGTGCGCCACCACCGCCTGGCCATTCATGACATTTTAAAACGTCATATTTAAAATAACACGTTGACCTAGAGGTTCCTAAATTATCTTTTATTGTTACACTTAAAAAGCAAAGACTAGGCCGGGCGGTGGTGGCGCACGCCTTTGATCCCAGCACTTGGGAGGCAGAGACAGGTGGATTTCTGAGTTTGAGGCCAGCCTGGTCTACAGAGTGAGCTCCAGGACAGCCAGGGCTATACAGAGAAACCCTGTCTCGAAAAAAAAAAAAACAAACAAACAAAAGCAAAGATTAGGGGGCTGGTGAGATGGCTTAGCGGGTAAGAGCACCGACTACTCTTCCAAAGGTCCTGAGTTCAACCCATTATGAGATGGAGTGAGCAGGGCCAACCGGAGCAACTATCTGTATGGCTACAGATTGTATTCATACACAATAGATAGATAGATAGATAGATAGATAGATAGATAGATAGATAGATAGATAGATAGATAGATAGATAAAGGGGAAAAAAAGTCGAGCAGTGCTTGGGAGGCAGAGGCAGGCGGATTTCTGAGTTCGAGGCCAGCCTAGTCTATAGAGTGAGCTCCAGGACAGCCAGAGCTAAACATATGCACACTTCTAAATTCTTAGGAATTATTTACCAAGAAACTACAGTTTCAGTTCACAAAGAAACAGGACCAGAATTGGTGGTTATTTATCCAAATTGCTCACCAAAATTGTAGCCTTACTGTATAACATAAATCCTGCTTATCTAGTATTACATATGATTAGGTTTTCCTTGCTGTTCTCAGAAGCTGACATTACTTTTAAACGGGCATGCCCACAAGAGACATCAATCCCATACTACATACTCCACTCAAATACAAAAGGTTCTGTAAAGGACTTGTCAATCTATATACAACTAAATTTGGGAGTGAGTAAAGGCTACCAAAAAAAGGAGAGGGAAGAAGAGGGAGTAGAAATGGTAGAGGGGAGAAGAGGAGAAGTGAAAGCAATTTATGTGTCAGGCAATCTTTAACAAAGTCTTTATATGTAGCCCAAACTGACCTTACACTTAGAATTCTCTTGCCTCAATTTAAAAATTAGAAGTTCAAAGCATGAATATGGATCTCACTTTAACAATGATATATTCATCTTGAGAAATACTTGCTTTCTGTGTATATATATATATATAATGTCATCAGCATCATCTCTAATTACAGCCAGCTTTGCCTCCATTCATTTTAACTGCCAATATTTTGTATGAGTTTAAAGACTCTTGTACTAGCTAGATACACTGCTGCATATGGGCAGGAACATTGAGCTCAGTTACATAGCAGACTCTGAGGGTAACCAGGGCTATATGAGACCATATCTCAAAGTTTCAGGAGGGGTGGGCAAGCTGAGAAGGTGGTTGTGTCAGTAAAGACCCTGTTATACAAGCATAAAAGCCTGGGTTCAATCCCCAGGACCCATATAAAAGGCTGAGCACAGTGGCACATTTCTGTAATCTAGCACTGGGGAAGCAGAATCATGCAAGTCCTGAAGTTCATTAACTACTCGGCCTAGGAAAGTCACTAGAGACCCTGACTCAAAAAAACAAAAACAAAAACCCATGACAGGTGTTGACCTCCGGCCCTTACACACACACACACACACACACACACACACACACACACACACACACATACACACACACACACACACACCACAAATAAAACAAAAATGGCAAAATGGTTTAACCAAGGGCGGGGGGGAATACTTGGGGTATTTTTCTCTACTAGTGACAAGAAAGGCTGCCTTTTGGGAACCTGGAATACGAGGACAGCAAGTTCCAAGACAGACTGAATTCCCGAGTGAGATCCTGTTGGAGAAGAAGGGAGAGTCAAAGAAAGGAGAAAAACTCTCTTCTGATTCTTCTACCTTTTTTGTTTTGTTTTTGTTTTTGAGACAGTGTTTTTCTGTGTAGCACTGGCTGTCCTGGAACTTGCTCTGTAGACCAACCTGACCTCAAACTCAGAGGCCATCTTAACTGCCCCTGCCTCTCAAGTACTAGGATTAAAGGTGTTGGCCACTACCACCAGATACTTCTACTTCATAGCAAGGGCTAGAAATATATTTTAAGAGTTGTAATCTGAAAGGTTTTAACACTATATGCCATAGCTTTTGTAATGTGATGATCTGAAATGCCTCCCAGCAGCCCATAAATTAAAGGTTTTATCCCCAGCTCGAGGCCTCAAGAGAGGCATGGCAATGTAGGGGATACTGGGACCCAGCAAGAACCCTGTCTGCCTGCTTGCCTCCCACCCATCACAAAAAGAACAGGCCTCCTCTACTAGATACCCCTAGCATAATATGCTATGCCATCAAAAACCCAAAGCAACAGAGCCAGGTGACCTTGGAATGAAACATCTGAAATTATGAGTCAAAATAAATATATACTTATCTTAATTGATTAATCTCAGATATTGTCGCAATGAGTTAACAAGCAGCAAAAAAGCAGTCAAGCAAGAATAAATAAGTACAAGGGAACAGAAGAAAAAGAGTAAAGAAACTTATAATTTTTCCCTTAAACATGACAATTCAAAACAAACAAAAGTAAAATTTAACAACAATCTTTAAGCATTCTACCCCAAGAAGTAATGAACACCCAAGTCTTGGTATCTAATATCATTCTCTGACAAAAAGAACCCTGTACTCTTAGAAAAGATGACTAATTTAGCAGGAAATACTAAAAAGAAAACCTGATAGGGTATCTCAAAACACAGTTGACTTTATAATGAATGACCAAAGCTGAATGGTCATTAATAAAAAGCAGTATTGGATCATAGGCCAGAGTTTAAAACCAGTACTCCTGAGGAGCAGCAACCTCCCCCTGCAGAGTATATACCCCGAAAGGGAGAGAGAAACCCAATAAAACTCACCTAAGCCAGGAGATCAAGATTAGCACCAACAGTATGAACTCAAGTTGACACCACGGACCTTGATCCAAAGTAGTAAATGTCACAAGGCTCTCCATCTTCCTCATTAGAATGGGACCATAACCCCATTCTAATGAGAAATGGAAAGACAACTCAATTGAAGAACTGTTATACAGTATCAGCACTCCTGAACACCTTGACAACCTAGCAAACAAGGAATTTAAGATATGGTCACAGCCAAGAAAATCTAACTAGAGTCTGTAACAGGAAAAGATGTAAGAATGATGGAAGTCTAAACCAGACTGAGAAAGAAAATGACCCTGGTGTTTGTATGGGAAAAATATCTGGCTATGGAAAGATCTAAAGAGGGAGGATGGGAGTGGGCTGTGGACAGTACTGGGCTGGGGAGCGGAAACAACATAATTAGCAGCAAAGAACATGATATGCATGTGTGGGGCTGTCATAATGAAAACCACTATTTTCTACTCTCTCAAAACTAACTAAAAATTGAAGAAGCCATAGTAAGTTATGGATGTTGATTACTAATATTGTATACATTAATTACAACAAATGTGCTAGACTAATATAGTACCAGGAGCATATTGGGACTCTCTACCATCTTCAGCTCTGTATGTCCTGTGTTGGTTTTCTGTTGCTATAATAAAACACTGACTAAAACCAACTTGGAAAGGATTTGCCTTAGTCTAGTTACAGTCCACCAGACGGAAAGCAGGGAGGAGCTCAAGGCTAGAACCATGGAGGAATGCTGCTTGCGAGCTTACTCCCAAGGCATGCTTACGTATACAACCCAGGACTACCAATCCTGGGATAGCATGGCTCATATCAAGAAAATGCCTGCCAGACATGCCCACAGGCCAATATGATGAAGGCAATTCCTTAACTGAGGGTCCCTATCCCCAGGAGACTCTAATCTGTGACAGGTTGGCAAAAACTAACTTAGCACATTATAATACCAATGAATATGCTGAAACAAAAATAAAATCTTTAGATTAGCATATTTACAAAAAAATTTGATGCAATTGCAAATTACCTTTATTTATGAAACTAAGATGGGTGAGCTGGGGCGGTGGTGGCACTCGCCTTTAATCCCAGCACTTGGGAGGCAGAGGCAGACGGATTTCTAAGTTCAAGGCCAGCCTGGTCTACAGAGTGAGATCCAGGGCAGGAGGGGCTACACAGAGAAACCCTGTCTAGAAACCCACCCCCCTCAAAAAAAAAAAAAAAAAGAAATAACATCAACTTTAATTCTGTACAAGTAGTAATTAGATGCTTTTAAAGATGAAATTTAATCTTTGGTTTTGGTTTGGGGTTTTGGGTTTGTTAGTTTGTTTGTTGGGGACTTTGGGAGGACATTCAAGATAGGGTTTCTCCTTGTAGTGATGGCTGTTTGGAACTTTGTAGACCAGGCTGGCCTCAAACTCAGAGAACCACCTGCCTCTGCCTCCTGAATGCTGGGATTAAAGGTGAGAACTACCACTACCCTGTAAAACTTATTTTTAAAATGAAAATATCAACGAATCTGAGATTGAGGCCAACCTAGTCTACAGAGTGAGTTCTAGAATAATCAGAGCTACACAGAGAAGCCCTGTCTTAAAAACCCACAAAGAACCAGGCAGTGGTGGTGCACGCCTTTAATCCCAGCACTTGGGGGGCAAAGGCAGGCAGATTTCTGAGTTCGAGGCCAGCCTGGTCTACAGAGTGAGTTCCAGGACAGCCAGGGGTATACAGAGAAATCCTGTCTTGAAAAACAAAAAGAAAAAAAAAGAAAAGAAAAGAAAAGAAAAACCAAAAGAAAAAAAAACCCACAAAGAAAAAAAAAGTAACATTTAATTTACCATTTTACAGTATACAGTTTTTTGGTATCCAGCTTTCAAAAAAAAAAAGTTGGGCTTTATTTTTTTTAATACTGCTTCTGAGTACTAGGTAGACAGACTTGGCAAGAAAATAAAGCACACACAAGATCCAGGATGTGGACTTGTCAAAGGACTGACTGTGCAGGCATTCCATATTTCTCAATAGGTCCAAACTGTCCTCAGTATTATCTAATAAGCAGCACACAAACCTAAATGTAAACAAGCAACTTAGAACTCACTTAAGATGTGACAGCCTGTGCCCAAGTCGCACCTTCAACTGAGCCCCTTTCTATCATTCCAATCTTTCTACATGTGTACAGACCAGAGTACAGATGCTAAGCCAAGCACCTTTCACCTTCTTCTACATATCAGTAGTATTCTATTACACAGAAAACTCACCCTATTGCCCTGAACATAACCACAAAGTCAGGAATATTGTGTGCTTGGCCTATCAGACATAGCTTTGTCTTAACAGAACACTGAACACTACTTAGAAAAGAATGATCTCACCCTACTAACTTGCCAACTTTATAAAAAAGCTTTTTGTTACAAGCTGTGATAACCCAGGAAACCAGATCTATTTTTACTTTAATGCAAGAAGAGGAAAAGAACTTGTAAGGGGGAAATAAAAACAATTCACATAGTAAAAGTTTTTAAATCACTTATTTTAAGACTTTTCTCCTTTCTTTGGTATCTGGCTACAACTGAGTAAGACTTTCAGAGATGTTTGATGAAAAACAAAAACAAAAACAAAAAATCTAAATTGCCCTTATATTCTATTCCAAATATTAAAAGATTCCAAACTTTTTGGGTCTGATTGGTATTTTTGTTTGATTTTGGTTTTTGAGACAGGGTTTCTCTGTATAGCCCTGGCTGTCCTATAACTCAATTTGTAGACCAGGCTGGCCTCTAACTCAGAGACCCACCTCCCTCTACCTCTCAAGTGCTAAGATTAAAGGTGTGATCTAGACCTTAATTTTTTTTAAATAAAAACTTCTAAAGCCTGCATAGTGATAAGTACCTCCCACCATCTGGAAGGCCAGGTCAGGAGGATGGTGAACTGAGGCCTGGGCTCCATAGCAAGTTCAAAGACAGCATGAATATAGAGTAAAACCTTTCTAAATAAGATTTAAAGCTGTTATCCTTCATTTGCCATATTTGTGGGTACCCAACAAACATGTTCACCTACTAGATAGAATCTAAGCAAATACCTGCTCCCATCAGTCCCAGTCTCTGCTCTAAGACACTCAAAACCAAAATGAAGGAAAAGCATATTTAGAGTGACTGTTTAGGTGCTAAAGGGTCTTGAAGAGAAGCCAAGTTCAATTCTAAACATCTATATGGTAGGAGGTTCCCAATCATCTATAAAACCAGTTTCAGAGGAGCTGATGCCATCTTCTGACCTCCACAGGCATCAAGCATATATTATATACATGTGGGGCACTAACGCCCACACAAAACTCATGTGTGCAAACACACATATACATATTGCTATTTCAAAAAAATTTAAGTCTTTTTTTTTTTTTTTCAGTTTTTCGAGACAGGGTTTCTCTGTGTAACCCTGGCTGTCCTGGAATTCACTCTGTGGACCAGGCTGGCCTCGAACTCAGAAATCCGCCTGCCTCTGCCTCCCAAGTGCTGGGATTAAAGGCATGCACCACCACCGCCCCGCAGATTTAAGAGTCTTGAGCCAGATGTGCTGACACCTTTCTCCCCACACCCACCCCTACCCCCACACCCTTCTCACAGTGTAGCCCTGGCTGGCTCTTCCAGAGATCCACCCACTTCTGTCTCTGCTTCTGAGAGTGCTGGGATTGAAGATAGATGCCACCATGCTCAATCCCAGTACTTGGAAAGCTAAGGCAGAAGAACTACTAGTTTGAGACTAGAATTTATTATGCCTCACAATTTGAGATTTTCTGCCCTAATAAACACAATCTCTTAACAGGTTATAATTAAAAGTTGCCCAGACACATGAGCGCAGGTCTATATAATCCCAGCATTTTTGAAAAACAGAAGTGAGCCAGGCGGTGGTGGCACACACCTTTAATCCCAGCACTTGGGAGGCAGAGGCAGGTGGATTTCTGAGTTTGAGGCCAGCCTGGTCCACAGAGTGAGTTCCAGGACAGCCAGGGTTACACAGAGAAACCCTGTCTTGAAAAACAAGAAAACAAAACAAACAAACAAAAAAAAGCAAGAGGACCCAAAGCCTGGGTTACATAGACAGTTAAAAGCCAGCCTGAGCCACAAAGAGACCATGCCTTAAAATAAATAAACAGTATTCAGCTTTCCAATGCTTGACTACCTCCTGAGACTATGTTTCACAAAGCTCTCTTGTTATACCTCTCCAGAAAAACCAATAAGAAGCCTCTAATAATATACTGGCTGATCCACTGACCTATTCAAGACTGCAGAAAAAAACCAAAGCTTGTTCACATGGAAGCATGAGGAAACGAATCCCAAATTAAGAGTAGAAATCACCCTAATAATCATACCACAGATACCAAATAAAAGTTTTCAAATTTTTTGTTTTGTTAAATGGGGTCTCCCTAGTAGCTCAGGCTGGCCTTAACTCGCCATCCTTCTGCTTCAGCCTCCCAAATCCTAGGACTACAGGCATGTACCAGACAGGTTTCAATCTCTAGGGGAGATGAACAGATTACAGATTCCTATTCCAGACTCTAATGTGGTCAATGTGGGAAAGGTCCTGGAGACCTGCATTTTAAAGTAGCTCAAATGGTTCTACAGTCAGATAAAATAAACCTTTCTTAAAATATGCCTTCTTAATTTCATTGCATCTCAAAAGCCACAGTTTGACCTATTACAAAAACCAATGATTAGCCAAAATACCTGCACTGCACATAGACTGTTTTCTAATCTAAAAGTTGTCTGGCTCAACAATCTTGATAGATTTCCTCCAAAGCACTTGATAACCCACTACAACCTAACTCCTCCTGTGCTCACTAAAGCCAGTAAACCAGAAGAATTCTATGAACGAAAGGCACTTCTCGGAAGTAAGCGAGCTGTTTCAGCGGGTACAAGATCTACCCGGGACACGGGTGGTGCTATGCCAGGACCAACCGGAAGGTTTCCCAGTTTATTAAGGTAAAGTGTGAGTCCATATAGGAGTCCTCGGCAGATGAACTGGACCGTCCTCTACAGAAGAAAACACAAGACAGTCGGAAAAAGTTCAAAAGAAAAGAACCTGCTGTGCAGTCCAATTCCAGCAAGCCATCACTGGTGCATCTCTTGCTGATACAATGGCCAGGAGGAATCAGAAACCAGAAGTCAGGAAAGCTCATCGAGAGCAGGCTATAAGGGCTGCCAAGGAAGCAGAAAAGGCTAAGCAGGCATCAGAGAGGACAGCGATGGCTGCTGCCAAGGCCCTCCACAAAGACAGCACCTAACAAAAGCCTGTGAAGTTCTCTGCTCCGAGAGCTGGAGGAAAACGCTACATCATAGTTTAAAATAAAGATCTGTCAACCGGGCAGTGGTGGCACACACCTTTAATTGCAGCACTTGGGAGGCAGAGGCAGGTGGATTTCTGAGTTCGAGGCCAGCCTGGTTGACAGAATGAGTTCCAGGACAGCCAGGGCTACACAGAGAAACCCTGTC
>NW_022196906.1:103893882-103903121 GCF_008632895.1 Mastomys coucha | reverse complement strand
ACAGGTGAGATGGCTCAGCCAGTAAGAGCACTGACTGCTTTCCGAAGGTCCTGAGTTCAGATCCCAGCAACCACATGGTGGCTCACAACCACACATAATGAGATCTGACGCCCTCTTCTGTTGTGTCTGAAGACAACAGCTACAGTGAATTACTCCTGAGCGAGCAGAGAAACCCTGTCTCGAAAAAATTTTTAAAAAGGCACTTCTCATGCCAAGTCATTGCTTTCTAACTGAAATGGCTTTTGAATACCAGTTATATTTACCACACAAGTGATATATATGGCCATCAGTGTGGAATCCCTACGTAGGAGTGAATTACAGGTCAAAACCAATCAACAATCCAAAAGCTTGAAAACCATTCCTCTAACACAGCTCTCAAGGACATTCAACAAACCTTCATTACTTCAAGAATAAGCCAATAGATTTTTGGTTCTTCAAGGTTTGCTGAATTTTTTTTTTTTTTTTTCAGTTTTTCAAGACAGAGTTTCTCTGTATAGCCCTGGCTGTCCTGGAACTCACTGTAGATCAAGTTGGCCTTGAACTCAGAAATCCACCTGCCTCTGCCTCCCAAGCGCTGCGATTAAAGGTGTGCCACCACTGCTCGGCTTGCTGAATTTTGTGATGATTTTAGTAAATGCCAACCTGAACTAGATGATTTTGAATTTCAATCACTTCTCCTTTCTCTGCCTCCAAGTGCAGTGATAACAGATGTGCACCACCATATTTACCACCATATTTAGCTCCATAAGGTTTCAAATTGAAGTTAATATTAGCAAAGTGCTAAACATTTAAGATAAAAGACCCAAAAATGAAATTAAAAATGTTTAGCTTCAGAAGTCTTCAAATTGAAATTAATATTAATGAAGCACTAAGCAATTAGGATAAAGAATCCAAAAATGAAACTAAAAAATAACTAGGAGTTGGGCTACTCCAAAGACTTAAAAATAAAAGGATCACTATGGCTACATTTGAAACTAATACAGGTAATCAAAACTTCAGGGCCAACTTGTGGTAGAGGGATGGGACAGTGAGTATGTAGTTTCTTTGAGGGGTGATGAGAATGTTCCAAAATTGACTGTATTTATGTTTGTTTATATGTGAACATAGGCCATTCATTTGTACACTTTAGGGGTGGGAGGAATTAAACTGTGCAGCATATACAAATATATCTCAATACAACTGGTACCAAAACAAAAGAGGGGACTGGGAAGACAGACAGCACCAGATACATAAGTGTCTTCCAATTTTTTTTTTCACTTAACTCATTTTCTGTGTATGGACATTCGCCTGCAAGTATGTCTGGTACCCATGGAAGAAGTCAGGAGGGAGGCATTGGAGAGAAGGAAGGAAAGGGAAGGATAAAGGAAATTCAGAGACTATCAATTGAGAAAGCATAAACAATTCTCTCAGAGATGAAAATTGGCTCCACTTTTAAAAGGGAACAAGAGCTCAAGATTCTGTTCTTGAAGAGGGAGGGACACTGATTCTGTTCCCAGCACCCAAGAGAGAGATCCAACACATTTGGCCTACATGAACACTACATTCATAAACACACATACATAACTGAAAATGAATCTTTAAAAAAAGCTAAACAGATTATCTTTTTGAGATGGCAAGTGGAGCTGGGGCTGGAATCTAGCTAGGTAGAGCCTTGTGTATGGTAGGTACCCTCACTGAACTATAATCCCAAGCATCAGTTAAACTCAATAATTAAACCTGATCCCTTGAAAGGACATTAATGTTCACTCTTTTGTTATTTCCCTACTACTGACTTTCAGTATAGTCACTTTCAAAACAAAATTTCACTTTTAATACTGGTCTCTCTTGGAACTTTTGTTGATCTTGTCAATAAAGAAAGAAACTGGGCCCGGCAGTGGTGGAGCACGCCTTTAATCCCAGCACTTGGGAGGCAGAGGCAGGTGGATTTCTAAATTCAAGGCCAGCCCAGTCTACAGAGTGAGTTCCGGGACAGCCAGGGCTATACAGAGAAACCCTGTCTCGAAAAAACAAAAAAAGAAAAAGAAAAAAAAGAAACTGGCCCAGGAAAGGTGAGGCATTTCTTTAATCCCAGCACTCAGGAGGCAGAGGCAGGCAGATTTCTGAGTTCCAGCCCAGCCTGGTCTATAGAGCAAGTTCCAGAATAGCCAGTGCTACACAGAAATGCTATCTCAAAAAAAATTAAAAATAAAATAAAATAAAATGAAAAGAGGGAAAGAGGGATAGAGAAGGGGAAAAGGAAAGGAACAAAAAAGGAAAGGATAGGAATGAAAAGCCATGACTTAGATCAATCTAAAAGTATACCATAAAACCTATAAATAGGGCTGTAGGGAGCACTGACTGTTCTTCCAGCAGACCTGAATTCAATTCCGAGGACCCACATGACAGCTCACAACTATCTAAATATGACTTCTATCTTCCCAGGCTTCCTACACTCTCACACAAATGTACATTCAGGCAATGCACATGAAAACAATAATTATTTTTTAAAAAACTATGAATAAATTTTATATATCTAAACATACAAAAATAAATCCTTATCCAAGAAAACACTGGTTTAAAATGAACAAAATAACCCTTCAACCCAGCTTATTCTAAAATTCCTTAACCATGGCAATTCCAGTTAGACCATTTGAAGATCTCAGGGTCAAAACCTACATCCTTCAACTAGTTTCAAGGACATGATACCAGAGCATGGTCTGTTGTATTTTCTAGTCAAAATGTTAACTACAAGTCACATACACACACACAAATGATAAATTACATTTGGAATATAATAAGTACTTCCTAAATACTCGTCTTTCTTATGTGAGACCCTAGTATATACTGAATACATTATACTTAATGAAGGAGATCTCATTCAAGCAGATTCTCAAACTATCCCTAATGGGATAGATTTTAAAAAGGAACTGGGCAACTAAAAAGAAAGTATGAATAGCAAGCAGAGTAAAGGTCTTACTTGGCTTTTGTTTGTATTTTTATGAGGTAGGGTCCCACTCTGTGTCCCTGGCTGGCCTGAAACTCACTCTGTAGCCCAGTCTGATCTCAAACTCACAGAGATCCATCTGCTTCTGCCACTGAGATTAAAGCTGTACACAACATCCAGCTACAAGTCCTATTTGTGATTTTTGGCTTCACTAGACGAGTCAGCCAACTGTGGAATTGTCTTTATTCAGAAGCAACAAGTGAATGAATGGGGATTAAAAAGATCATAGAGTAAGCCTTCTAGCAAATATGAAATCACTATAGGTCACATAGGCCCTATAGGTCACATAGGCCCTATAGGTCACATAGGATGGAGAAAGCTTAGTGATTATCCTAGAATATAGGTGGATTTGATCCAAAACAAGTTTAATGATGATTTCAGCTCAGAATTCAAAGTGGCTATGAGGATGGAGTGGTGTTGCCAGTTGTTTGAAAGTGGAAACTAGAAGATCAGTTCAAGGTCAGGTTGGGCTACATGAAATAGTCACAAAAAAAAAAAAAAAGGAAAGGAAAATACAACAAAATTTTTTATGCTATCTTGTCAATTTGACCCAAAAAAAGAACTAAAGAGAAAATAATTTCTTGTGGACAGGTGAGATAGCTCATGAAGTAACGGTGCTTGCTTGCCATCGAGCCTGACAACTTGAGTCTGCTCCCTGAACCCTTCTTGGTAAAGGGGAGAGGACTACAGTGAGCTGTCTTCTTACTACACTACACACACCCACGCCATGGTACATACAAAATACAATGTAAAATACTGTTTTAAATTGTATAACCTTAAACACATAGCGAACTAGTGAATGTGAGTTCAATTCCCGGGCCTTGCATGGTGGAAAGAGATTCTTCTCTGTCCTCCATTCATTTGTCTATTGTCTAAGTGGGTGTGTGTTCCTGTACAAGTCACATTTAGTTACGCCTGCTACATGAAGCTAGATAGGTAATACTAAAAATCCCAAATATAAAATATGTATTTCCTAATCAACCTAAACTTCTGAAAATACAGAAAAACTACTATGGAAAAGACTCAAATAACTGTGGCTTGTGTTTTTGCAAATTCTAGCAAAAAATTAATGCTAGGGCTCACTGACACAAACTATTAGTATCTATTTCCTCCAAGAATGAAGAAAGCCATCATCATCTCTTTTGAAGAGTATAATGACCCCTTTTCAAATATTATGAAAAATGAGCAATTTTTTTTTTGTCAAAAAAGCATGAGCACATGCCTAAATCACAGCTCTTAGAAGATTGAGGTAGAATGAGCAGGAATCCAAGTCTTACATAGTAAATTCAAGGCTCTCCTGGGCTATGTGCTGGGAGTAGAGACTCATACTTATAATTCCAGCACTACCACAAGCTTGAAGCCAGCCTAGACCACAGAGTGTAAGGCCATATGTTAAAACATAAAAGCATTTTAAAAGTATGTGTATGGGCTAGAGAGATGGCTCAACAATTAAGAGCACTGACTGCTCTTCCAGAGATCCTGAGTTCAATCCTAGCAACCACACGGTGGCTCACAACCATCTGTAATGGGATCCAATGCACTCTCTGGTGTCTAAAGACAGCTGCAGTGTACTCATATAAATAAAAAATAAATAGGTAAATACTTATAAAAACGTATTATGTATATGGCCCTTTTGCCTGCATGTATGTCTTTGTACTATGTGCATTCAGCAGTGTCAAAGGAATTGAATCCCCTGGAACTATATAGTTACTGATAGTTGTGAGCCACCATATAGGTGCTAGGGCTCTGGATCTGGAAGAGCAACTAGTGCTCTCAACCCATTAGTTATCTCTGCAGCCCAAAAACTTTTGTTGTTGTTTTGAGACAGTCTTACTATGAACTCCTGGCTGGCCTGGAACTCCTGGAGACCTGTCTGCCTCTGCCCTCTCTAGTACCAGAGAGGAAAGAGGTGATCAGACTTTTACAGGAATGCAGCAGTTTCTACAGAAAACACCATTCTGACAACACTTCAATATATGCAAAAAATAAAATAAAATTCTTTAATTTGGATCTCTAAGTAGTACCTTCCCACAATTTTAAAGGTTATTGCCAGCCGGGCAGTGGTGGCACATGCCTTTAATCCCAGCACTTGGGAGGCAGAGGCAGGCAGATTTCTGAGTTTGAGGCCAGCCTGGTCTAGAGAGTGAGTTCCAGGACAGCCAGGGCTACACAGAGAAACCCTGTCTCAAAAACAAAAAAACAAAAAAACAAAAAACAAAACAAAAACAAAAAATTTGGGGCTGGAGAGATGGCTCAGCGGGTGAGAGCACTGACTGTTCTTCCAAAGGTCCTGAGTTCAAATCCCAGCAACCACATGGTGGCTCACAACCATCTGTCCAACTATAGTGTACTCATATACTTAAAATAAGTAAATAAATTAAAAAAAATAAAGGTTATTGCCTTAATTCTCTAATTATGTCAATTAGTAATAACACTACTGATTTTATAAATAATGAGATTCTCAGCTCAGCCCAGAACTCATAGCTATTTTGTGGTAAAATAAGATGATGCCTTAGTCTTCTATATCTAGTTATAGTAACCCACCTACTATTGACACTATATTGTGTGTTACTAGTAACTGCAATGTTATTTTAGTGAATTGGCCTCTGGCTCTTAAACCAATGCACTGTTGAAAGACAACAATGTCCTTGACTGGTATCTCTGAATTAAACTGCTTCATTTGACTCTGAGGCATCTCAGGAAGCCTCCCTTATACAGAGCACAGAAAGTTGTTCTGAATGTCCTTCAAATATTTCCTTTGTCCCAATTATAAATGTTATCTCACTTTAGCTTGCTAAAGAACAGCTGTCTGGGTAGCCTGCTGACACTCTTAAAATATACCCAGCCCAAACAGCCTGCTAAAAGAGAACTTGCTAAGTTGGCTTCGTACTAGGTAACTGTCTATAAGAGACTCATTTTTGGTCATTCAAACTGACCTTTTCTTTTAGGCATACAACTACATATAATACTAATGTCCTGGATTAAGAAAATCAGACATGATTAAAACACTAAGGTTTCCAAATTTTTAACCTAGAGCCTCCGGCATGACAAGCAAGTGCCCTTGCACACTGTACACCCAGCTCAATGACAAAAACTTTTTTTTTTTTGATAATTCAAGGGTATGGTGAAATAAGCTATGGTAAAAAAGTACAAACTTTTAGAAAGCGATTGCATAAATATATAAAAAGTTTTAAATTTATAAATCTTTTGATTCAGTAATTACATATGTACTAAAGAATCTTAGCATAACATGCCTGGTATTGGTACATGCCTATATATCCCAGCACTTTGGAGATGGAGGCAAAAAAAAAAAAAAAAATCAGAGTTTAAAAAAAACAGCTCTGACTATATAAGACACAGTCTCAAATTATTATTATTATCAATATATAGAAACATATACCTATCTACCTTACAATGTAAAGAAGTTTGGAAGGTAGATAAAGCAAATCTGTAATCTAGTATTTAAATCTAGTACTAGGTAGGCTGAGCAGATTGAGGCCAGCCTGAGCTACTACAAAACAAAACCCTGACTCAATAAATAAATAAGAATGTGAAAGAATGTTTAATTTTCACCCATTTGTGGTCTTAATATAGAATTGTACAGTCACTTTGGAAAAGTCTATTAATTCCAGCAATTCCAGGTTAAAAATAGGTACCAGCGGGGCGGTGGTGGCACACGCCTTTAATCCCAGCACTTGGGAGGCAGAGGCAGGTGGATTTCTGAGTTTAAGGCCAGCCTGGTCTACAGAGTGAGTTCCAGGACAGCCAGGGCTACACAGAGAAACCCTGTCTCGAAAAAAATAAATAAATAAATAAATAAATAAAAATAGGTACCAACTTTTGGCTCTCAGCTCAGAGAAGACCAAGGTGCAACTTTCTTTGGTTAGCCCAAATCCCAGTCCACCCCGGTCCAAACAACACCAGCCTTTTCCACCATGCCACAGGAGTTGAACCCCATGATATCAAAGTACACCAGAAGTGAGGTCAGTGCCACATCCACCTTGACCCCCAAGACGGGTGCCATGATCAAAAAGAGAGAAAGAGAAACAGAAAGGAGAAGGGGAAGGGGAGGAGAAGGGGAGGGGAAGGGGAGGGAATGGGAAGGGAAGGGAAGGGAAGGGAAGGGGTGAGGTGGTGGTGATAATATCAAGGCAACTGATTGGCAAGGTCTGAGTATGACAGTGAAACTGACCACGCAGAACAGACCAGATAAGTTGTACTCGACCTCTGCCCTGACCATTAGAGCCCTCAATGAGCCATGAAGAGTGAAAGAAGAAAACAAACAAACCATGAAACACTGTAAATTTTGATGAGACTATCACTATTACCCAACAGATTGGGCACCTATTTTTAGCCAGAGGTCTTTCTAAAATTATTAAGTAGATCCTGAAAATTACAGTCTATAGGCTATAATGTGGATGACCATCACCCATAAGTGATATTGACTGTAACCTGGTCTTGACTACTTTGAGTTCTTTTTTCTACCCTTTATCCTCCAGATTTCACTCACTAACACTAAACAGGAAAGAAAGGATAGAGAGGGGTAAGAGAGGAGAGGAGAGAGACCCCAGAATCTAATTTCCTTTTATTTCTTCTTTAAGCATAAACCAACCCAAGCATATACCTCCCCAAAATTCCAAATGTCACACAATCCCCAAAACTATCTGCAGCTGCCAAAACCACACCTCTGCTAGAGCATGAGGCAAATCACAGTCAGCTGCAGCAGACTGTCCAAAGCAGCTCCACATCCCTGTACCTGGGATTAAAACGAAAGTATATTCTTACATTTCTGTGTTTTCAAAGAAACCAAAATTCAAGAATTCTCACTACAATCAACAGTGTTGTGATGGCCTGCCCAGCAACTAGAAAATATTTCAATAAAAGACCATCTAGCCAGGCATAGTGACACACCTTTAATCCCAGCAGTGACAGAGGCAGGTGGATCACTGTGAATTCAAGAGACAGCCTGGTCTACAGAGGTAGTTCTAAGATAGCCAGACCTACACTGAGAAACACTGACAAGAGATGGGAGGGGATGGATGTTCAAGATAAATATAAACTGCAAGACAAGGGAGAAGATCCTGTGAAAAAAGGAGACTTCAGCTATGTAAGATTCACGCCTGCAACCTCAGCACTTAGAAAGTAAGGCAGTGGGAGCAGGGATTTAAGGCTAGCCCAGAGCAGGAAACACTGGTCCCCAAATTAAAATAACAAAATGGTAAAAAAAAATATAAAATAGGAGAGTTAGAAGAAAAACCATAATATAGGACTAGAGATGTTAATCCAAGGGTGGAGTGCTTGACTAATATTCACTATGTCATGGGTTCAAATACTAACACCTCATAAAACTAGGTGTGGTGTTTCAAGCCTATAATCCTAGAACTCTGGGAGTGAGAAGGATAAGAATTCCAGGCCATTTTCTACTACATAGTAAGTAGAGGCCAGCCTGAACTACTGCAGACCCTGCCAAAGGGAAAAGAAAGGTAGGGAACAAGCAGGAGGAAGTACAGGAAACAAGAGGGATGGAAAAACACTTTGGAAAGTGGAGAAAGATCTCTTCAAAGTCCAAGAGTAACAAAATTACAGTCAAGAATAGTGTCTGACTGCTGGGCAGTGATGGCACACACCTTTAATCCCAGCACTTGGGAGGCAGAGGCAGACAGATTTCTGAGTTCGAGGCCAGCCTGGTCTACAGAGTGAGTTCCAGGACAGCCAGGGCTACACAAAGAAACCCTGTCTCAAAAAACCAAAAAAAAATAGTGGCTGACTAGTTCTGTTGGTTTCATTGTTTTGGTATTTATTAATTATTACTTTTAAATATGTATATGTATCTATGCACACATATGTGAATGCAAGTGCCCAGAGGCCAAAAGCTTAGGATCTGCCTGTGGATGGAGTTACTGGTGGTGGTGGTAGGCCCACTATTGGTGCTGGGAACTCAGCATGAGCAGCACACACTTTCAACACTCAACTGCCTCCTCAGCCCTGTTTGGTTTTGGTGTTTTGTGGGGTTGGTTGTTGTTGTTGCTGTTTTTTCAAGCCAGGGTTTCTCTGTATAGCCATGGCTTTCCTGGAATTAGCTCTGTAGACAGAGATGGACTGCTTCTGCTTCTGCCTCCCAAATGCTGGGATTAAAGGAGTATGTCACCACCGCCCACCTTGTATTGTTTTTTTGAGATGGGATCTCATGTAGTCCAAATTAGCCTGAAACTTATCAATTCTTTTTTTTTTTCTTTTTGGTTTTTTTTTTTTTTTT
>NW_022196906.1:103885719-103893493 GCF_008632895.1 Mastomys coucha | reverse complement strand
TCTGCCTCCCAAGTGCTGGGATTAAAGGTGTGCGCCACCACCGCCAGCTAGAAACTTATCAATTCTTTAACACAGGATGAACAGCCAACATAGATAGCCAATCACATTACAACTGTATTTCTAGATTCGTGAAAGTGAGATCAGAACACTTTTTCCTAAGAAATAATAATAAAATAAATTTATGGTTCCTACTGTAACTCTGAAGTCTCTGATACCTAGTGCTTCAAATCTCAGAAACAAAGGATAATTAAGAGGAAGCCATATCAACAGGGATGGAATCTGGGAGCATTACCTTTCCTAGACTTCAGGAAACATCTCACAATAGGAAAGAATAGGCTTAGCTAGGCAGGATGGTACTTGCTTATAATCCAGCACCTGGAGGCTGAAAGCAGGATCATCAGATGAGGCCCATGTCACTTGAGCTACATAAATAAGCTCAAAGACTACCCTGGGACGTACAGTAAGATCTTGTGGAAAAATAAATAAATAGAAAAAAAGGAGGGGGGAATAGGAAAGAAAGACAGCAGGCAAAATCATAGCTACAGATGCCTGAGCTTGATTCCCGGAACCCAGTGGAAAAAGAAAACCAGTTCCCAAAAACTGGACCTCTGACCTGACCTCTGACATGCGGAGTACACATATTTTCTCTCTCTCTCTCCCTCTCTCTAATAAAAAAAATCAACTCTAGCATGGTGATAGTGGCTTACACCTTTAAACCCAGCATGTGGGAGGCAAAGGCTGGTGGATCTCTGAGTTTGAGGCCAGCCTGGTCTACACAGCTAGTTCCAAGATAGCCAGGGCTACAGAGAGAAACCCTGTCTCATATTTCTCTGTTTAAAAAACAAAAACAACAAAACTGAGGATTGAGACTTCCCTTCAGTACTACTCTCCAAGCCATTAGTGGCATTTTGCTCCACCAAATTCCACAATGGCACAATTACTTCAGCATTAATCAAACACACATTAAATAACAGGAAAGGAAAACAAAGCACAAGAAATAAATATTGGTCGCTAGGTGAGGTGGCATACACCTTTAGTCCTAACACTCCTGAGCCAGACACAGGCTGATCTGAGTTCTAGGCCAGCCTGGTCTACAAAGTATGTTCCAGGCTAGCCAGGGATAAACAGGGCATCCAATCCCCTGGAACTAGAGTTATGAATGGTTGTTAAGTCACTTAGTACAGTTGTTTTTTTTTTTTTTAAGATTTATTTTATGTATATGAGTATACCACCATTGCGCTCTTCAGACACACCAGAAGAGGGCATCAGACTCCATTACAGATGGTTGTGAACCACCATGTGGTTGCTGGGAATTGAATTCAGGACCTCTGGAAGAGCAGTCCATGTTCTTAACCACCTAGCCATCTCTCCAGCACAGTAGTACAGTTCTTAATCTAACATGTGCACGGCTCCAGGTTTGATTCCTGGCATGGCAAGGGGTGGGAGGCAAATTTTTTAGTACAGAACTGACAAGATGGTTCTGCCAGGTAAAGAAGACTCCCACCAAGCCTGAAGACCTTCGTTGTATCCCTGAGATCCACATGGTGAGGAGAGAAAGAAAGAGAACTAAATCCTGCAAGTCATTCTCAAGACTCTACACACACCATGATAAGCAGCCATACAGGCATAAATGCATAGAAACAGACACACAAAAGAAATGTGTTTTTTAATCTGAATACATTTCTCCAAAGTTTATACACAAATGGTTGATAAGAAGTTTAGTCATAAGGAAAATCAAAACCAAAATCCTAAGATACCACTTTATACCCACTAAGATGGCTGTAAGCAGAAAGACGAGGTTCTGTGATTGATGTGAGAAAACTGGCACCTTCATATACTGTTATAGGATTACAAAGGGCACTTGTATAAGGAAAGCTTGGCATTGCCTCAAAAGGTTAAACATGGTGACCATATGACCGAAATGAAAGCTAGGCAAGGTTGTTCACACCTGTAATCCCAGTTACTCATGAGGCTAAAGTAACAAAATACCAAACTAAAGACTAGGCTTTGTAGATAGAACATACTTAGAAAAGGGGGGAGAAACACTTTGTACAAAAATATAAGCATATACAATGTCCAGTAACATCAGTATTCATAATAGCTAAAAAGTAAAAAAAAAACCCAAAAAACAAAAAAAGACAAAAAAATTTTTAACTTAAGTAGAAACAACTCTCATGTCTATTTATGGACAAACAGATTAACATAAAAAAATAGCCACATAACATAGTCGTATTATTTGGGCATAAAATGAACACATGCTATATACAGCATGGATAAACCTGAAAGCATTACGCTAAATGAAACAAAATGCCATTTATTGTATGGATTTATTTATATAATAATGTAGGTACAAAATACCAGCAGGAAGACTAGGGTAGGGTGGATGGAGAACAACTGCTTGCTAATGGGCATGGGGTTTCTCTGTGGGTTGATAAAAATGTTCTGGAATTAGGTAGTAGTGATGGTTACAGAATATTGTGAATATACCAACAAAACCTACCAAATTATATGATTTTAAATGGTGAGGGTTTTTTTTTTACTAAAATTAATATTTTTTATTCTTCTCTTATACATTACATCCCAACTAAAGTTCCCCCTCCCCTTTCCCCAGATCTACCCCCTCTCCTTCAGCTCCCACAAGCCCTCAGGCCTCCCAGGGACATCAACCAAACACTGCATAAGCTACAATAACACCAGGTATATACTATCATATCAAGGCTAGACAAGGCAATCCAGTAAGAGAAGGAAGAGGGTCCCACAAGAAGGCAAAAGAGCCAGGACAACCCCCTCGCCCCATCCCCATTGTTAGGATACCCACAAAAGAACACTAAGCTACTCAGCCCTAATATACATGCAGAAGACCTAGGACAGACCCCTACAGGTGATCTCTGTGAGTCAGCGGATTCTGTGGGTTAAATGGTAAGCTTTATATCTGCATCACATCTTCATTTTTTTTAATGTCAAATGACAGATCTGTTAAGACACAGTAATGGAAACCTGAGACGTACTTATCCCAGACTAGGGTTAAAAGTGACCAAAAACACCGTTCTAGCCAGGCAAGGGTTAAGACAGAATACAACAAGTTTGAAGCTACACTGGGCTATATATACAGCAAGTTATAAGACTGTTCCAAGATTAGAGAGATGGCTCAGCAGTTAAGAGCAGTGACTGCTCTTCCAAAGGTCTGGAGTTCAAATCCCAGCAACCACATGGTGGCTCAACCACCTATAATGAGATCTGACGCCCCCTTCTGGTGTATCTGAAGACAGCTACAGTGTACTTGCACATAAATAAATAAATCTTCAAAAAAAGGGGGGGAGCTGGTGAGATGGCTCAGAGGGTAAGAGCATAGTCTGCTCTTCCGAAGGTCATGAGTTCAAATCCCAGCAACCACATGGTGGCTCACAACCACCCATAATGAAATCTGATGCCCTCTTCTGGTGTCTGAAGACAGCTACAGTGTACTCATTTATAATAATAAATAAATCTTTAAAAAAAAAAAAAAGGCTGTTGGCCAGGCAGTGGTGGCACACGCCTTTAATCCCAGCACTTGGGAGGCAGAGGCAGACGGATTTCTGAGTTCGAGGCCAGCCTGGTCTACAGAGTGAGTTCCAGGACAGCCAGGACTACACAGAGAAACCCTGTCTCGAAAACACCAAAAAAAAAATTTTATATATATATATATATATAAACACAAACATAAGAATGTTTCCTAAAGACCTGCACACTTCAACAGGTAAAGATGCTTGCCACACAAACCTGACATCTGAGTTTAATCCCCAGAACCTGTGACAGAAAGGAGAATTTATGTATGTGTGTAGACTGTCACTCTCTTCAGACACACAAGAAGGCGGCATTGGATCCCATTACAGATGGTTGTGAGCCACCATGTGGTTGCTGGGAACTGAACTCAGGTCCTCTGGAAGAGCAGTCAGTGCCCTTAACCACTGAGCCATCTCTCCTACCCAAAAATCAATACTTGTGCATGTTTTCTCTCCCTCTCCTTTTCTCTCCTCCCCCACTCTCTCTACTTCCTTTCTCTCTCACATACATACACACACCTCATACTAAGTCCTCTTTACCTGAACCTCCTCCCTAAAACTCAAAAATCACTTACCTGTTACCCAAAACAATACTAACTAGCCCAACTAAACATTCTTCCTATAAAAAAAAAATGACTCAGGCCTCTCCTGTATTCTCTCAAGGTGATTCTATTCCTGAAGGAAGAATAGGTTAATCCAATAGTTTAATAAGATGGAGTTCAGGAATCGCCATCAGAAGACACCTTTTCTTACGGTTATCTACCCTCCACCCATGCCTATATCACTTATCCCCAAATTCCTCTAAACTCTTCTTGCTCTAGAATATACATAAGCTCTTAAAAATTGGGGAGAGGACATTAAATAAGTAGAAGATATAACTATTATTCTACATCTTGTCACAGTAAAGAATCAATCCAGGTATGGTGATGCATACTTGTAAATCCCCTTGGAGTCTTGAGGGAAAAATTAATAGTTCGAAGACTAGCTTAAGCTAAATACAAAGACCTTCTCACAAATACTACAAATCACGCATACACAAAATTCATATCTACCATTAAAATATCTAGCTATGTGGGGCAGGGACAGCACACACCTTTAATACCAGGACTCAGGAAGCAGAAACCAGTGGATTTCTCAGAATTCTAGGCCAGCCTAGCAAGAGCCAGGAATACACAAAGAAATGCATCCTTGAAGAAAAAAAAAAAAAATTGAAAAATTCCACTGTGGACCAAGCCAGCTAGATAAGTATAGTTCTCATCTCTCATCAAATAAGCTTTCTGCAATCAACAGAGACTATTACAGAGATGCACAACTGGTCAAGTACAGAAAGTAAATAATCCCAATTACTACATCTACAGTACAACCCTTACTCTTAAGGCTCAGGTAAATCAAGGAAGAAGAGGTTAAAAATAAATAAAGAGCCAGAAGAGTAAGATGCCTGCTGCCAAATATCTTCTGGACATGACAGGGAAGCTGTATCCATGAAATGCAACCATATGGTTGCCTGGACAAGACCTGCATAGTGACAGCACATTTCAACCTGAATGAGGAAATTTCACAAGCGCCTAAATAAAGAGCTATAAGCAATCAATGGTTGCTGAGATCAGTTTTCTTTAGGAAAATTAACTCCCTAAACTAAATCACAAGAATTCAACCTTGGGGCTAGAGAGATGGCTCAACGGTTAAGAGCACTGACTGCTCTTCCAAAGGTCCTGAGTTCAAATCCCAGCAACCACATGGTGGCTCACAATCATCCGTAATGAAATCTGACCCCCTCTTCTGGAGTGTCTGAAGACAGCTACACTGTACTTACATATAATAAATAAATAAATCTTTAAAAAAAAAAGAATTCAACCTTAGACAAATGTACATATGAGCAACATTGGGGTGTGTGCGTGCATGCATGTGTGTGTGTGTGTGTGTGTGTGTGTGTGTGTGTGTGTGTGTGTGAGAGAGAGAGAGAGAGAGAGAGAGAGAGGGAGATTGGCATGAAAAGACTTGGAGTAGAAGAAGAGAAATAGAATTTATTCCAACATAAGAACTCATATAAAAAAAATCTCAAAAAAAATTTTTAAACTAAAAATTATTTAATTCCTTAGGATAATGAACACAAGGTGGTGACGAATGTAAGAGTGCAAGCAGAATGGTCGGGCTGTCATGTCTGGGCTGATGGTATCAGGAACATCAGAAACTCTGAACAACAGCAATTCTGAAAAAGGAGGCAAAGGTCAGGCCTTATCGGGCCATGATCCAATTGTAGTCCATTTTTCCTTTTCTTCTGAGACTAAGTGAGTCTCACTATGTAGCCCTGGCTGGCCTAAGAACTCCAGATGTAGAGCCTGGAACGGAAGAGATCTGCCTACCTCTGCTACCCAATTTTGGGATTAATTTTCTAGTTTTTGTGAGTCTGGGTGTTACTCTAGCTGCAGTTGGAGTGGGACTCACAAGTTCCAGCTGACCTCAACGTTGCACTCACCTCGCGACCTTGACCTCACAAGCACTGGAGCTACAGGTATGAAGCCCAATGGCTGGTTTTCATCACTGACTGACCTTGTGATGTTTAAACATAGTGTCACTGAGATATTTGGGAAGCTGATGCTCATTCACAGGAAGGAAAAAGCATGTTAAACAAGCATCAGCCCCAGACCGAGGGAAATAGCACAATATGTCCTCCTGTCTCATCCACTCAGTCCACTGCACTGACAAGGCCGACTGGAATCACGAGCATGCACCGTAAAGGCAGGACGGAGGTTACAGCACAATTTTCAGGAACTTCCCTTCCACCACAGAAGCTCCAAGGACCATACCAAGTGCCTGTTACTCA
This sequence comes from Mastomys coucha, assembly GCF_008632895.1. Lineage (NCBI taxonomy): Eukaryota > Metazoa > Chordata > Mammalia > Rodentia > Muridae > Mastomys > Mastomys coucha. The sequence continues at coordinate 103,887,127 of NW_022196906.1, read as the reverse complement.
CTGAGGGCCCTTTGTGTGTGTGTTTTTAATTGGTTTTACTTTATGTCTAAGTGGTTTTGCCTGCATGTATAACTTATGTGCCTGGTGCCCACAAGAGGGCATCAGGTCCCCTAAAACTAGAGTTACTGATGGTGCGTAAGCAGCCAGGTGTGTGCTAAGAACAAAAGCCGGGTCACTTTGGCTGTGGATCTAAAGGTCCCTGGTTCAAATCCCAGCTTGATGGCTCCCAGCCATCTTAACTGTCATTAGGGCTGGAGAGATGGCTCAGTGGTTAAGAGCAGCACTGCGACTCCTCTTCCAGCTGTCCTGGTGGCTCACAACCATCTGTAATGAGATCTGATGCCCTCTTCTGGTGTGTCTGAAGATAGCTACAGTGAATTTATATAATAAGTAAATAAACCTTAAAAAAAAAAAAAAACAACAGCAAATGCTCTTATCCACTGAGACATTTCTTCAAACCCCCACCCCTTTTTAAAATTGAGACTAGGTTTTGTACATTCCAGGCTGTCCTGTAATATAACCCATAACTGATGACAATGAACTCAGATCCTCCTGCTAGGATCATAGATGTGTCCCATCATGCCAGATTTATTGGGTGCTGAAAATTTCTTCCTGTACAGTAGGCAAGGACTCTACTGAGCTACATCCAGTCCTAGTATTCTTTCTCTAAAAATGTAAAGCACTTATATAAATAAAGTGTTTCAGAGAGATGGGGAAATCAAAACACAAATAAATACAAGCCGGGCAGTGGTTGTGCACTTTTAGTCCCAGCACTTGGGAGGCAGAGGCAGGTGGATTTCTGAGTTTGAAGCCAGCCTGGTCTACAGAGTGAGTTCCAGTACAACCAGGGCTACACAGAGAAACCCTGTCTTGAAAACAACAACAACAAAAAACAGAACCTGCAGACTGGGGATTATACTTAAGTAATAAAATGCTTGCCAAGATGCCTAAGGTCCCAGGTTCAATTCTTAGTACACAAGTAAACAAGTGAAAGAACAAACAACTCTGAAAAGAAGGGTGATATAGACTTTGTTACCAAATTGGCCTTTAAGTTCTGAGCTCAAGCAATTCTCCCATTTCAGCCTCTAATGCCTAGACCCACATGCACAGTAATTCATCATTTCCAATCAAATAACAAAACACCTGGGTCAAACAATATCTAACAAACTGACAAACTGAAGCATTCACAGGATGATATGCAGTTTAGAAACTGTATTTGAAGAGAGGTAGAGGTTGGCTGTTTGGTCTAGAGAAAAAAAGAACTTTTGTTTGTGTTTTCAATATTGTAGCCCTGGCTATCCTGGATCTCATTCTTCACTCTGGAGCCCAAGTTTTCCTCAAACTCAGAAATCCAAGTGCCTTTGCCTCCCAAGCACCAATATTAAAGGCATGCACCAATACAGCCTGG
>NW_022196906.1:103868164-103885709 GCF_008632895.1 Mastomys coucha | reverse complement strand
AAAGAACTTTTAAGTAGGATAAAAAGTGCCATTGAATAGCTATAAAATGAATACTGGAGCTACACAAAATAAAAATAATTGCAGATGGAAAAAAAAATCAGAGCCATTAAGTTAAAATTGAAGGAAAGCAGTTCAGGGACTGTGTAGTGGTACACAGCACACCTTTAATGCCAGCATTTAGGAGAAAACACAGGAGGTTAACCTTGTCTATTGAGCAAGTTCCAGGACAGCCAGGGCTATAGACACTCAAAATAAAACAAAAAAACAAAATAAATAAATAAATAAATAAAAAGGAAGGAAGGGAGAGAGGAAGGGAGGGAAGGAAAAGAGAAGAGAAGGGAAGGGAAGGATTATCAGAAAAAAAACAAAACAAAAAAAAATAACTTTTCAAACTGAGATTGAGAGCTGATGAGATGCCTCAACAAGTAAAGGCCCTTGAGACCTAATGACCTGGTTTCAATCCCAGAGACCTATATGCTAGAAAGAAAAGAACCAAAGTCCTATCCAGGCGGCAGTGGCGCACGCCTTTAGTCCCAGCACTCAAGAGGCAGAAGCAGGCATATTTCTGAGTTTGAGACCAGCCTGGTCTACAGAGTGAGTTCCAGGACAGCCAGGGCTATACAGAGAAACCCTGTCTCGGAAAAAAAAAAAGAACAAACATCCTTAAGTTGTTCATGAAACTTATGACACTGAGTGACCACATACATACACAAAATAAAAGGTCTTAAAAAGATAAAATCAGCCAGGCAGTGGTGGTGCACGCCTTTAATCCCAGCACTTGGGAAGCAGAGGCAGGCGGATTTCTGAGTTTAAGGCCAGCCTGGTCTACAGAGTGAGTTCCAGGACAACCAAGGCTACTCAGAGAAACCCTGTCTCGGAAAAAAAAAAAAAAATGAAAATACAGCTGAGCAGCAGAGCTTTCCCTTACTTTGTGCAAAGTTTCAGCCCTTGAACTGAGTGTAGTGTCACACGAATTCAAAGCCAGCCAGAAATATATAATAAGACCCTGTCTCAATAATAATAATAATCCACAAATTTTGAAATTGTCAACTACAAAAATCTACAGTCAACACTGAATCACCAAATTTGAAAGCAAGGTTAGGAAGAATCAATTCTCTACCTAAAGCTAAGCTATCTAGCTATAATACCAAAGCTGAATGCTGAGCTATAACAGTGACATAGCCAGGCAAGAAGATGGCTTGAGTCCAGGAGCTTTAGACCAGCCTGGGCAACACAAGACCCCAGTCTCAGCGGAAAAAAGAAAATCCAGGTGCTTCCTTCCTTCGGTTGTCAGCAAACAATAGAAAATGACTTTACATATAAAAGGTAACCTTATTTGTATATTTGAGCTTTTAGCACAGGCACACTGTTAAACATGAATAGATTTCTTTTTAAACATGGAAAGGGAGAATATTGGGAACACACCCAAGCCGGGTATGGTGGCATATGCCTATAATGCTAGCATTTGAAAAGCACTCCTGCCTCTCTTACCCTCTTGCTCTTACTCAGGCCTTTCATCCTCCTGCTCCCTCCCTTTCCCTTTCTCTCTGCTTCTCCTTCCCCACTCTCTCCCTCTCTCTCTCTCTCTGCCTTTCTACAATAAACTTCTTAAAACCAAAAAAAAAGAAAGAAAGAAAGAAAGGAAAGCTTAAGCATAGCTAGGTAGTGGTGGTTCATGAGTTTAATCCTAGCACTCAGGAAGCAGAAGCAAATGGATCTCTGTGTTAGAGGCCAACCTGGTCTACAGAGTTCCAGGACGCTACACAGTCTTGGGGTGAGGGTTATACATAGCACACATTGGTAGTAAATGCTTTTAATAATCTAAGGCAGCAGGAAAATCTCTGAATTCAATGCCAGTCTAGTCTACAAATAAAGTTCTAGAATAGACAGGGCTAGAAAAAAATAAAAACAAAAGAACAAAAAAAAATGGAAAAAAGAAAAAAAAAGAAAGAAAGAAAGAAAGAAGGCTGATGAGGATTGCTAAGAGCTCAAATGAGGCCAGCCTGACTACACAGTAAAGTTCCAGGCCAGTCTGGGCTACAGAATAAACCTTGTCCCAAAAAATCTACAAAACAGGAGCATGGGAAATGGCTCAGAGGTTAAGACCAATTGTTGCTCTAGCAGAGAGCCCAGGTTGGTTCCCAACACTCACATAGTAGCTCAGAGGCATTCCTGTCTTAAGGGATCCTATCCCTTCTCCTTACTCCCACGGGCACTCAACACAGTGCACATACTCACACTCATGCATAAGCCTGGCTGTGATAGCACATAATCCTAGCATTTGAGTTCCAGGACAGTCAGGGCTATACAGAAGAAACCCTGTCTCGAAAACAAAAAACAAAACAAACAAACAAACAAAAAAACCACTCAGGCATAAAATAAACTTTAAATAAGGCAAAAAGGCAGGGGCATCTCTGTGGGTTCAAGGACAGCCAGAGCTAGAGAGACCCTCTCTCTGACTCAAAACAAAACAAAACAAAAAAGCAAGATATAATAATAGTGGGAAGGCCTGAAGGCTCAGCAGATAAAAATAGAGACTTACTCCCAAAGTTGTCCTCTAACCTCACCACAAACACACACACTCAAAGTACATGTAAAAAAATAAGTAAAATAAATACAATGAGACACACCCTTGTATTTTCACTGCCCTCATTATAATACTATAATCAACTGCTTTACTGATTAGGCTACCAAGAACAATGGAGGTGTTTTGGGGCCAGTGGATAATTAAGTCCAATTGTGTACAAGGCATCAATACTTTCAACACGTACTGGAACCTGACTCATAAATCTCTGCTGAGTTTGCTTTCCATCAGTATATTCACTCTCATTTACTTAAAAAGCCCCTGGAAGATGGTAGGTACTAGCTCAAAAAAGCAATAGCTTTAATGACTTTAAGCTAAGTAAGTGTAAAACGAGATTATGACTGAAATAAAAATATTACCTTTGAAAGGAAGTGGTATGGGCCACCAGACTCCATCAATTGAAAAGCCATGCACACTCTCCCCAAAGCGGAGAAAACAGTACCAAGTTGCAAGTACCTGCCGCCCGGTACAGACAGATCGAGTCTCTAGCTTAGCAACTGCAGTGTTGTCTACCAAACACTCAGCCTGTCATAGTTAGGGCATGACAACTGTTCACCCTAAATCCATGTGCTCAGCTTGGATTCAGGACTGATTTATAAAAATAGCTGCTGCTGTTGCTGGTCTTTGAATCTCAGCGCTGATGACTGGGCAGTGTTACCCTATAGGCCTAGAGCAGCTGTATTTCCCTCACCACACCCATCGCTCTGCCTACCCAGGCAAGCTGTCAGCTACCGCCCCCCCTCCCGTTTGTCACTCTCCCCGTCCCCCCAACCCCCAACTCTACACCATACTATTCTCCCTCCTCCTGGGCTGAGTGAGCAAATTACAAGCACAAATATCCCCTGATGCAATGCCACAACCATCCCTGGGAAAGAGCAGAGGCAGTTGCCAAAAGCGCAGCAAGTAGAAAAATGGGCGGGAGACACTCGCAGGGAGCGAGAAACACTGCAGAGGCCCTGGGGAGAAAAATCTGTAACTGGACCAGCGGAGAGAAAGGAGAAAGGGGGGAGATTCCAGCAAAAAGGCTGGGTAACAAACACTAATCTTTCTTGAGAAATACAGGCTACAACTCCGCTCCAGAAGAGGGTGAGTTCTGGATTCCTAAAACACAAACCTGCGGGGAAATCAGCCTCTTCCCCCTGAAGCACCAAATGCATTTAATCTACACCAGCCAAGAGATAAGCAAAACCTCTCAAATCCGCCCAGGAGGCAATCTCAAGTGAAGTTGAGATTCCGGCTGCAACAGTCCAAAAAGAGCTCGTCCCATGTGCTAAATAAACCACAATCTCTGCTCCGAGTAACGTTTCCGACCGCCACAACTAGTCCCGGTTCCTATGTTTCCGGACTCCGCACCCTTAACCTGACCTTTTTGCATTCCCGAAGCCAGACACGAGATGCGCACAAACCGCGCGGGGCCCACGCACCCTAGAGCTCGAGTTGGGATCCTCCAGACCAGCCCCCCCGGCCCCACCCATAACCCTCAGACAGGACACGCGGAACTCGCCTCGGTTCCCACAGCCACTGACGCCCCTCCAGAAGCCTGGAGAAACGAGCGCGGCGTCCTTCTGCAATCCGGACCCCACCCAAGGGCCCCAGGCTGCAGCCGACCCTCAGTGCCGGGGCTCAGCACATGCCCAGTCCGAGTCAAGCCCCTCGGCTCCACAACCTCAGAGGCCCTGAAACAAAATCTCCCGGCCCGCCTCGTCCCCTACGGTCCCCCCAGAAGGCGTCTCAGAGTCTCCGAAGGTCACGCCCGCAGGCCCCCCACCGGGCCCCCTCTCGCAGCCTCGTCGGCGTCCCGTAAGCAGACAGCCACCGCCCTTCCCCGCCTCCGGCGCGACCTGCGGGGGTCCCCGGCGGCCACGGCGAGAACCTGGGCCAGGGACTCGGAGGAGAGTGGAGGCTGACCCTCGGATCCCGATCCCAGCCGCACCTACCCGCCGCCGCCGCCGAGCCCAAGCCGGAGCCGCAGGAAGCCGGGAGAGGGCAGAGAGGAGCCGGGAGCAGCCGGGAGGAGCGGCAGAAGCCACAGAGCTAGCCGGAGGGGCGGGGCACAGGGAGGTGGCCGCTTCCTCGTCGCCCTCTTGAAGGCCGGCACGAAGGCGGAGCGTCCTCGCCGTCAGGGGGTGCCGGCCCAACCAATGGGCGCCACCGAGGGGCGGGCCGAGGCGCCGCGAACCAATCCACGCCGGCCCCTACTCCTCGACCTCTCCGTGGAAGCGGCACGAGCGGCGGACCGTTGGCAAGGCGCGCGTCCGGGGTCTAGACTGCGGCCTCCCGCCCGCGGATGCCTCGGCGAATGGCGAGCCTCAGGCCGCCTCCGCCGTTCTGAGATGGCCGCCGCTTCCTTTTCCAGCCGAGAGGATGCTAGTGCCAGGCGCACGCGGCCTGCGTACGGGTGGGCCCGAGTGGGCCCCGCCGGTCCTGACTGGTGGGCTCTATGATGTAATCTGGGAGGGGCGTGGGGCGGAGCCTTGGCTTCGCCGCTAACCGCGAGGAACCCTGACTGGGAGCCGAGGGTGCGACTCGTAGTAGCTGCCTGAAACGTGGCTGGACCAAGTTGAGAAGGAACATTGTTGATTGCAAAACGGATTATATAGTTGGGCGTGTATTTAATAATTTAAATAATTTCATGTTTCTTTTAGTTTTTTTTTCAACGTAGTTACTTGAAAACTTTAAAAGATCACCTTTGTTCAGTTTTGAGTTTTTGACACAGTGTCTCACACCGTAGGCTGGCCTGGAATTCACTTTGTATCGCCCACATGCCTCAGACTGATGGCAGTCCCTCAGCCTCAGCCTCCCGAATGCTGAGATTACAAATTCGAGCCTCCGTACCCAGCTAAAATTACCATCTCCTGCTCTCCTCTCTCCTCCCTCCCCCGCCCCCCTCTCTCTCTAGGGTGTCATGTCACTACATTTTTACATTGTATTGCCTGTGCATAGTACTAGTCCCGAAGAAATAGTGATGCCCAACCCCTTGGAGTGCTTACTCCATGATCCACATATGTATCACTCTTACTCACCACAAGAGCCCTACGTGGTTAATATATTATCCTCATTCCATTTGTAGTTTTGATTGTGAACCTCACCTTTAACAGTTTAACTGTCTGTCCAGGCCTCCTCATTCTCAGTACATTAACAGACAAGTTTAGTACCACCACAATGTCAACAAACCAGTATTTGGCTAGTGGGGCTTTAACTTCAGTAGCCAGGTGCTAGGATTGTTAGCCCAGGCATAGACAGGTTACCAGGGAAACTTGGTTAGGAAGTACAGCTGTGCTTTTGTAGCCTTGGGGAAGGTAAGCCGCAGCTTCCTCATTTATGAAAATTAGATACTAGTCACTCAATAAAGTTACTAATAGGATGCCAGTGGTAAAATATCATATTCCCTGTCCAGTCTCAGCATGGCTAAACAAATTATGTAAACTTATGGAAGACTTCTAATTCTAAGCCTTTCTGTATCAGTACCGTGTAACAGTTTCTGCCAAGATTGGAAGGCCCTGAAATCAACCAGATTTACTAGGCTCCTTCCTACCAGAGTTCAGTGTCCCTCTAAGAAGAGCAGAGCTAAGCTTTAGGTAAAGAAGGTTTTCTGAAGAGCAAAAGTTGCAGACTCTTGAGACCAGATCAGCTGCCTGAAAGAAGCAGAAACCAGCCAAGCCACCTGGAAGAGGTTTAGACCAGACTTCCTCGGTAAGGATGCTCTCCAACCTATTGAGACTCCTGCAGGCTATGCAGTATGCCCCAAGTTTCCCAGCTTTGTGAGTTGCCACCAGTGTTGGGATGGGCCTTGCTGATGCAGCTGTCTTTGAGTCGTTTCTGCTACTGTAAGTAACCCCTCCCTCATATTTCTTCATATTACTGAAGGTAACCCCAATAAAACTAATTGGTTCACCAAGCTGTGCTTTGATTTGTCAAGAGTTCCCTCTCTAGGGTAAGTAGACCTCTGTGTTGCATCTCCCAGGAAAATTTTTGTCACGAAATACTCATTGATTTGAACAATAAATGGAGATGATAATAATATATATGAGATCCATATTAATAACTGTACTAAAGTACGTGCATCATTACTTACGATTTAGTAGACATAGTTTACTATTAAAGCCATAGTAACTGGAGAGATGGTTCAATGATTAGGAGCGCTAACCAGTTTTCTAGAGTTTCTAAGTTCAATTTCCAGATACAACATGGTGGCTCACAAGCATCTGTAATGGGAATCGATACTCTCTTCAAGTGTGTCTGAAGACAGCTACAGTGTATTCATATTATTAAATAATATTTTTTTAAATCATAGTAACTAACCTAATGGAGCAATGCACACCATTAATCCCAGCACTTGGAAGGCAGAGGCAGGCGGATCTCTAAACTCAAATTCGGCCTGATTTACATAGCTTATTCCAAGCCAGCCAGATAGATGTTAAGATCCTGTCTCAAAAAGGTAAAAAATTAGTTTAAAAAAAAAAACTTTAAGAGAGCAAAAGGATGCCCTGTCATTCTGTGCTGAGGCAATTGGATATCAAATTTAAGGTCAACTGGGCCACTTAAGTTCAAGACCAGCTTGAGCCATTTAATGAAATTGTGTCTTTTTTGTTTTGAGTTTTGTTTTGCATTTTATTTTGTTTTTTTTCGAGACATGTAGTCTCTGTGTAGTCTTGGCTGTCCTGGAACTCACTCTGTAAACCAGGCTGCCCTCGAACTCAGAAACCCACCTGCCTCTGCCTCCCAAGTGCTGGGATTAAAGGCGTGCCCCACCACTGCCCAGTGCATTTTGTTTTTTTGAAACAGGGTTTCTCTGTGTTACAGCCTTGACTGTCCTAGAACTCTTTGTAAACCATGCTGGCCTCAAACTCACAGAGATCCACCTGCTTCTGCTTCCCAGATGCTGGGATTAGCCCAGCTGAGACTGTCTTTTTAAAAATAATAATAATAAGCTGTGTGGTGACGGTGCAGGACCTTAATACCGTCACTCAGAAGGCAGAGGCAAGAAGGCAGAGGCAGGTAGTCTACAAAGTAATTTTCAGGAGAGTCGGGCCTACACAGAAAAACCCTGTCTTGAAAAAACAAAACAACAACAAGAACAATAATAATAATAATAGTCGAGTGGTCCATGCTTGTAATTCCATTATTTGGTAGTGGGAGTTGGAGAATCAGGAGTTCAAGGCTAGCCTGGGATACATGAGACCCTGTATCAAATAAACAAAAAAGTAAAGGTTTTGTGGGAAAGATACAGAACTATAAATAGATAACCATAGAAAGACCATTACTACAACCCAGAAAAACAAAATATCTGTTGTAGATTGCACACCTGTTATTTAATGCACCAGAAATCTTGAGCAGAAGCTGATATCTGTCTGTCTATTGTCTATCCCCCTCCCCGCTCTCTTTTCCTTTTTCCCCTCTGTCCTCTTTGTCCTCTCTCTCTCTCTCTCTCTCTCTCTCTCTCTCTCTCTCTCTCTCTCTCTCTCTCTCTCACACACACACACACACACACACACACACACCTCCAAAGAGAATCTAAGGGGAAGAACCGCAGTCGTGTTTCCAGCATACATGTCCACTTTGCTGTGGAGATAAGCCGCACTGTGAGAAAGCACTCTCACAGACATACATTAGAGAGATTTCCTGAGTGACTGAAGGATATACACTTGTGATCTGGCACTGTGGAGGCAAAGACAGAAACTGCTGAAAGTTTCAGATCATCCTAATCTTCATGACAAGTTTAATTCCAGTCTGTACTGTGTAGTGACCCAGTTAACATTCATATCAAGGCCCTGGATTTTGTCTAATGATAAGAAAACACAAAAGTAGGTCTTAAAATGTTACTTTGATTCTTCTTGGAGCCTGAATTAAGTCCCAAGGCCTATCCCAGACCTCATGACTATATTTGTTTTCTCTCTCTCTCTCTCTTTTTTTCCCGAAACAGGGTTTCTCTGTGTAGCCCTGGCTGTCCTGAAACTCACTCTGTAGACCAAGCTGGCCTCGAACTCAGAAATCCGCCTACCTCTGCCTCCCAAGTGCTGGGATTAAAGGCGTGCGCCACCACCACTGCCGGGTCTACATTTGTTACATTTGTTTTCTTAGCCCCTTCAAAATCAGATGTCTAGGAAAAGTCAAAGTGTTAGAAGCCTATACTCTCTAACAGATTCCCTGTGGTGTGTATATGTGTACCTAAATTTGAGCATAGGAAATCTTTTTTTTTTTTCATTTCTTTCTTTTGTAAGACAGAATCTTACCATGTAGGTCTAGACTAGCTCTGTACTTAGACCAGGCCATTGTCAAACTCACAGAGAGAAGCCTGCCTCTTATCCTGAGTGCTGGAATTAAAGGTCTGTGCCATTATGTCCAGCCCAGAAGTCACTCAATTTTATTTTATTTTTATTAATATTTTTAATGTATATGAGTATTTTACCTGCATATTTGTCTACATATCACATGCATAAGGAAGGCCAAAGCATCCCCTGGAAATGGAGTTAAAAACAATTGTGAGTCATCATGACAAGTGCTGAAAACAACCTGTGTTCTCTAGAAAGGAGCACATGTTCTTTACCATCAAACCATCTCTCTGGCCTCTAGAAGGGATTCTTTTTTCTTTGGTTGGTTTGGTTTGGTTTTTTGCTTTTGGTGACAGTGTTTCTTCTCTTTGTAGCCTTGGCCATCAAAAAACTTGCTCTGTAGACCAGACTAGCCTTGAATTTATAGCAATCCGCCTGCCTCTGCCTCCTAAGTGCTGGAATTAGAGGCATGTACCACCATGGACAGGCTAAGTCATTCTTTTTTCTTTTTTTTTTCTTTTTTTCTTTTTTTCTTTTTTTTTTGGTTTTTGGAGATGGGGTTTCTCTGTGTAGCCCTAGCTGTCCTGGAATTCACTCTGTAGACCAGGCTGGCCTTGAACTCAAGAAATCTGCCTGCCTCTGCCTTCCAAGTGGTGGGACTAAAGGCGTGCGCCACCACTGCCCGCAGGCTAAGTCATTCTTAGTTATTTTTTTTCTTCCTTCCCCTCAGGCCTGCCAGGTGGACCTGCCCCAGAAACTGCAGCAACAACCCAGTCTTAGTAATCCCAGCTCTCAGGAAGCTGAAGCAGGAGTAGGAGGTTTAGACCAGCCTTGGTGAGATACTTTCCCAATTCAAAATATGAGAGGAAGAAAAAGAGAGAAGAAAAGCACCTCTGAACACACTTGCGCCATTCAGGGTCGTCCCTTTCTGTTTCCAGTATTCTGTCACAGTTTCTCCCAGCCCTCTGCTTGTCCCTGCCACAGTCCAAGCCTCACACCTTTCTGGGCCACCACTCCTTTTGGTACCTGTCCTCTTTCTTACCTACATGGCCATATATTTCATCACTCACTACATATGTAGTAATTATTTGTAGAAATATACATCTGCCATAATAGATGATATATCAATTCCAAGTTCATTCTGTTTCCCACCTCCAGTGGGAAGCTTTATCCCTCTAGATCCCACTGTGTTTAGAATAGAAAGCACAGCACAGCCTTCCTCTCACATCTGGAAAGGATCTTAGCAGGTAGGCATCCAGTCCTACATACGAGGATCTACTATAGCCTTTTAGAATTAACAAGAAGCATGGGGGCCTTTAACCCTAATACTTGGCAGAGACAAGAGGATATCTGTAAGTTTGACAGCCAGAAGCTACACAGAAAAACCCTGTCTCAAAACAACAAAAAAGAAGAAAATAATTCACAATAAGCATAGCACATCCAGGATCTAGGAGTCTGGCAGTCTGAGGCAGGAAGACAGAGTGTTCAGATGAGACTACCTGCCTCTGCCTCCCAAGTGCTGGAGTTAAAGGTGTACACCACCACTGCCCGGAATAAACATAGTTTTAAAATTGGGAAGAAAAAAAAAAAAAGGAAGGCACAGTAGTTAAAACCTATAACCCAGAACTGGAGTTATAGGCTCCGTATTTGAGAGCACTGACTGCTCTTCCGAAGGTCCTGAGTTCAAATCCCAGCAACCACATGGTGGCTCACAACCTTCTGTAATGAGAGCTGATGTCCTCTTCTGGTGTGTCTGAAGACAGCTACAGTGTACGTACATATAATAATTTTTTTTTTTTTTGGTTTTAAGGCATTTATTGTAGAAAGACAGAGAGAGGGAAAAGAGAGGTAGATACTGGCCGAGGCCACATGGAAAGAAGGTGAAGGGAGTAAGAGAGTAAGAGCAAATAAATAAATCTTTAAAAAAACAAAAACAAGCCAGGTAGTGGTGTTGCACACCTTTAATCCCAGCACTTGGGAGGCAAAGGCAGGCAGATTTCTTAGTTTCAGGCCAGCCTGGTCTACAGAGTGAGTTCCAGGACAGCCAGGGATACACAGAGAAACCCTGTCTCAGAAAAACAAACAAACAAACAAAACACTCTTGCTGAACCTAATGGTACAGACCTGTAATTATAACTACTCATGAGGAGGATTGCAAATTCCAGACCAGCCTGGATTATATACTAAGTTTAAGTTAAGTTTGGTGGTGCATGCCTTTAACCCCAGCTTTAAAATAGAGGCAGGTAGATCTCTTGTGAGTTCTAGGCCATCCAGAGTTACATAGTAAAACCCTGTCTTAAAAAATGAATCAAGTAAACAGGTCCTTCCTTCATTCTTGTATTGGTGAGAACTACCCATAGCCATCTGCAGCAACCAGTCAGTCCCAGCTGACGTGCTTGGACTATAAAATTAGAAACTCAGTCTCACCGGGCGATGGTGGTGCATGCCTTTAATCCCAGCACTTGGGAGGCAGAGGCAAGCGGATTTCTGAGTTCGAGGCCAGCCTGATCTACAGAGTGAGTTCCAGGACAGCCAGAGCTACACAGAGAATACACAGAGAAACCCTGTCTCGAAAAACCAAAAAAAAAAAAAAAAAAAAAAAAAAAAAAAAAAAAGAAAAAAAGAAACTCAGTCTCAATCACAGATGGATGTTCACCAGATCAGACTGTGCAGCCTTGGGTAAGCCCTTCTCACACACACCCCCCACACTCAGTTCCTCATGGCTATGAGGGGAAGTAGAACAGACGATTGCTTCTGCTTCTTGCTGTCTGTGTCTCACTGATCCCTGCACTGGGACTTCCTCTCACCTCTCTCAAGGCTGCCTGAGTGTTCTTGTTCCCTTGACTTGAGGAACCTGAGTCTCCTCAGCAGATATTGGGAAGCACACGCTTTGGAACAGTCCAGTACCAACAAGCCACCCTAGCCAGGTTCTGGCTCTGTCTTCCTTTCATTTATCTAAAGCTAGAGTGGCCAAAGGCAGAGAAGGTTGGTTCTACTTTTTTTTTTTTTAATATTTACTTATTACTATATGTAAGTACACTGTAGCTGTCTTTAGACACACCAGCAGAGGGCATCAGATCTCATTACAGATGGTTGTGAGCCACCATGTGGTTGCTGGGATTTGAACTCAGGACATTTGGAAGAGCAGTTGGTGCTCTTACCCACTGAGCCATCTCACTAGCCCTGTTTCTACTTTTTAAATAATGGTACACAGCATTCAGTACTGCTCTTCCATGCCCATTCCAGTAAAATCTATGTCAGGCCCAAAAGCTTGACCACGGATCTGAGGCGAAAAGCTTCAAAAGAAGTCAGCCTCCTGGGGACCTTTTGGCATTTCCTAACTCAGAGGTTATTTGTGTGGGTAGCCATGCCTACAAGTACATCAAATTCCTGCAACTGGAGTTACAGAAGGTTGTGAGCCACCCGATGTGAGTGCCTGGAACCAAACTCAATTCCTTTCCAAAACCAAAATGTACTGTTAGTCTCCAGCTCCAAATTACTTTTTCTTCATTCTATTTGTTTGTTCATTTGTTTATGTATGTACATATATATGTATGTATTTATTTTGGGGTGTTTTGAGACAGGCTTTCATGAAACTTGTTCTGTATGTAGACCAGCCTGATCTTGAACTCACAAAGATCTGCCTGCCTCTTCCACTGAGTGATGGGATTAAAGGCATATGTCACGAAGCATTGCATTTTCTGACACAGGGTCTCATGTATCCTAGGCTGGCCTGGAACTCTATACATAGCCAAGGATAACTTTTCTGTCTTCCTATGCTAGTGCTACAGGTATGCAGCTCTATTTGCACTGCAGGGATTGAACTAGAGCTCTAGAGATGCCTGGCAAGCACTCTGCAAACTGAGCTGTAGCTCCTTCTATTTTATTTATTTATTTATTTATTTTAAGACTTGGTCTCCTAGCCGAGGCTAGCTTTCAGATCTCCTCTGAGCTAAGAATGACCTTGTTTGCTTATTTGTTTGTTTGCTTGCTTGCTTTGGGACACACTCTCAATATGTAGTCCTGGCTGGCTTGAAACTTATCAAGTAAACCAGTTTATCTTCAAACTCGGAGATCTACAGGCCTCTGTCTCCCAAGTGTTGGGATCTAAGGAGTACACTGCCAACTCCAGACAACTGTGAATTCTTGATCTTCCTACCTCCCCAGAGCCTAGGTTAGCCTCAAACTCAGTATCCTCCTGCCTTAGACTCCTGAAGTACTCAGATGCTGGGATTATAGACATGTGCCACTATGGTGGTTTGAATAGGAATGGCCCCCATAGACTCATATGTTTGAATGCTTGGCCCACAGGGAGTGGCGCTATTAGTAGATGTGGTCTTGTTGGAGTAGGTGTGGCCTTTTTGGAGAAAGCATGTCACTGTGGATCTGAGCTTAGAGGTCCTGTATACTCAAGCTATGTATACCCATTGTGGCATATAGTCTCCTTCTGCTGCCTGTGGATCAGGATGCAGAACTCTCAGCTCCTTCTCCAGCATCATGTCTACCTTCACTCTGCCATAGTTCCTGCCATGACAATAGTGGACTGAACCTCTGAAACTGTAAGCCAGCCCCAATGCTTGCCTTTATGAGAAATCGTGGTCATGGTGTCTCTTCACAGCAATGAAACCCTAACTAAGACAGCCACCATCTCTGGCTAGGGTTTTCTGGTTGTTTTGCTTTATTTCTTTTCCCTTTTCCTTTCCAGGATCTATGTCCTAGCTCCAGAGCATAAGCACTAAACTATGACTCCAAGACTGTTCAAATGATGTCCTCAGGTCTTCAGCATGCTCAGTAGACACCTGGCTTCCTTCCAATTCTTCTTCTGTCCTCCATTCTTAACTCCAATAAGATATTCTGGTTTGTTTTTAATTCTGACTTCAACTGTCAAACCCTCCAGATTGACACTCAGTCTATTGGTCTCTTAAGCCAGAGTCTAGCCCCTTTTCCATCAGTATCCTTGAAATTGATACAGGACAATAATTGTCATCCTGAGTTCCATCTAACCTCTTTCTTGTTCAACATCCGTAGTCACTAAAGAAATGAATCATGCTTCTTCCTTGGTGTTTCCCATGAGGTAGCTGCCATATCTTTTACACCATCATGGCTGCCCTCCAGCCTCAGATGAAGCCCAAGATTGTCAAAAAGAGAACCAAGAAGTTCATCAGGTCCCAGTCAGACTGACTTGACATGTCAATATTAAGTGAAACTGGCAGAAACCCGGAGGTATCAACAGCAGGGTGTGGAAAAGATTCAAGAGCCAGACCCTGAGGCCCACCAACACTGGTTACCAGAGCAACAAGAAAGCCAGCCACATGCTGCTTCACAGCTTCTGGGCATTTCTGATCCAGTCAGTGTCAAGCTGGAACCACTGCTGATATGCATCAAATCTTACTGGGCTGAGATTGCTTATGTTTCCTGCAAGAACCGAAAAGCCATCGTAGAAAGAGCAGCTGGCCCATCAGAGTCACCAATCCCAAGGCCAGGCTATGCAGTGAAGAAAACGAGTAGATGACTTAAATGTGTGTTGTATTTGTGCTTAAATAAAACCACAACTGCCAGGCAGTGGTGGCATACGCCTTTAATCCCAGCATGTGGGAGGCAGAGGCAGTTGGATTTCTGAGTTCGAGGCCAGCCTGGTCTACAGAGTGAGTACCAGGACAGCCAGGGCTATACAGAGAAACCCTGTCTTGAAAAAAAAAACCCCACAAAAACTGCACTGCACACATACACACAAAGGAAAGAAAAGAAAGATAGAGAGAAAGAACTGAAAAGAAGAAAAGAAAAAAGAAAAGAAAAGAAAAGGAGGGAGTAGGGGAAGGGAAGGAAATGAGTCGTGAGGCTGGGGATATTGTTCACTGGGAGAGTGAGGGATTCCACTCCTAACCTTGGGTCTAACCTGAGATATATTCTATATATATTCCTGAGTATTTCCATATCAGAGATAGCATGAACTGGAAGACTTTGCAATCCTGTTCTACTCCAGACATCAAGAAGAAACTGAAAGTAAGCAAGATGACTGGTCATAACAGGGAAGTGCAAGGTGGGCAGTCTTTGGAGTAGGAGGGCATATACCAACTCCCCCAACTGCTGCCAGTCACTACGTACATGGGCACAGCATGCTCAGAGAAGACAAGGTTTCCCATGAAGTGTTGCAAATGTTGACTGTGAGTAATAATTAATTGAGCATTAAAAATCAAACAAACAAAAAACCCTTGGGCCAGGTGAGTGGTGTCGCACACACCTTTAGTCCCAGCGCTCAGGAGGCAGAGGCAGACAGATCTCTGAGTTTGAGGTTAGCCTGGTCTATGGAGCAAGTTCCAGGACAGCCAGGGCTACAAAAAGAAGTCGTGTCTGAGAAAAAGAAGACAAAACACACCACTTAGGTAAGAGACCTAAGTTCAAATCCCCAGAACATTTGAAAAAAAAAAAAATCCAGCCATATAACCTCAGTATTATAGTAGCTAGAGAGAAGAAGGCCACTGAGCTTGCCAACTGGCAGCCTAGCTCCAGGTTCACTGAGATTCAGACCTAATCTCCAAGAAATCAAGGCAGACGACAGAGCAGAACACATCCTTCTCTAACCTTCACATCATACACAGTCCAGCCACCCATCCATCTGTCCATCCGTGTGCACGTGTGTGTGTGTGTGTGTGTGTGTGTGTGTGTGTGTGTGTGTGTGCATAAAACCCTGCATTCTCCCGCCTCCACCTTCACAGTGCTGAGACTACAGGTGTACGTTACCATCCCTGAGGACTGTTATTTAAAAAAAAAAAAAAAATTTTTTTTAAGTGAGTACTGTGGTTTCAGACTCAGGAGGCAGAACAGGCAGATTTCTGTGACTATGGAGCCAGCCTTGTCTATATAGTAAGAAGTTCCAGGCCAGCCAAGGCTACACAGTGTGCTCATGCCTGAAAAATAAATAAATAAATAAAATAAAACCAGGAACATTGTCTAGCTAAACAAGTCTGTGGGCCGGCTGGCAGTTCTTGGTCTGCCAATCCGTTGTCTCTGCTACAGTTGTACCCTTCCCCCAGGTGAGGAGACTCAGCACTAAGTCTAGCAGGGGGGTAGATACAGGCAGGACCCAAACCCCAGGCGCTTTGATCAGACCTTTTGTGAGTCACTTGGAAGCGGAAAGGCAAGGCTTGCCAGTTCAGTAAGCCTCTGAGGAGGGCGGCTGACTCTGGAGAGAAGCTCTAGGAAGAGACGAAAATGGAGGGGAGTCTTCTCAGAGATGCTTGCTTTGGCACTGTTCACTTAGCTTGGAATCAAACACTTGGCAGCTCGGGCAAACTAACTTATATTTAGGAAAGAGCTACACATATTCATAGAATTCCTGCGGGCACAGTGCATGCTGACTCGATTAGAATTCAGGGAACTTAGCAGGAGAGCATTACTAAAACTTTTTTTTTTTTTTGGTTTTGTTTTTTCAAGGCAGGGTTTCTTTGTGTGTAGCCCTGACTATCCTGGAACTCACTCTGTAGACCAGGCTGGCCTCGAACTCAGAAAGCCGCCTGCCTCTGCCTCCCAAGTGCTGGGATTAAAGGCTTGTGCCACCACTGCCTGGCATGTGTATCTTTTATCACAATGAAAGTGGGGTTTTTTTCAGGGTTTTTTGTGGGAATTTTTTTATTCTGTTTTGGTTTCATTTTGTATGTGTGTATGAGTGTGTGTGTGTGTGTGTGTGTGTGTGTGTGTGTGTGTGTGAGTGCTCCTGTATGTGGGGTATTCATACACAGGGATGCATGTGCATATGGAGACCAGAGGTCAACATCAGGAGCCTTGCATCCCAATTCACTTATTCAACTGCCCGAACATAATTCAGGGCTTGGCCTGTCTGAAGCCTCCCCAGAGATGATGAATTACAGGTATGTGTCACCCTGCCTGACTTCTGTATTTTAACTTTTTTAAAAAGTATATATGTGTCATGTATCTGTGGTGTGCATGTGAGAGCAGTTCACACACATTTGAAGGCCAGAGGAGGACATCTGGTGTCTTCCTCTATTCCTGTCTATCTTACCTTAGTTCTTTGAACAGGGCCTCTCACTGACCCCAAAGCTTACTGTTTGCAGCACAATGGCTCATTAGCAGCCTCCTACTGCATGAGTGCTGGGGACTTAAGGAAGGTCTCCAAGTTTGCCCAGCAAACACTGTTAACCAAGGAGCCATCTCCCAGCCAGCATTCCAGCTCGTCCTTGGTTTGCTTTTTCTAATGTGTCTTCACTTTGTCAACTGAAGTTTTTCTCCCAGCTTTTCTTCTGGTTTGTGTTTTAATTTTATTTATTATTGTTGTTGGTTATGTATGTAAGATATGGGATGTGAGCAGACCGCAGCATGCATGCAGGCAGTCTGAGCTCTACCTTGTAGAATCAGTTCCCTCATTCCACCTTCACATGCAACCCAGGTCATTAGACCCTTCGACGACAAGCACTTTTACCCACCAGGGCACCTTAGCAGCCCTTGCTTTGTTTCTGAGACTCAGTTTTAGGAAGGTCAGGCTGTCTTTGAGTACTAGGTAGCCAAGGATGCCCATGAACTTCTCACTCTCCTGCCTCTACCTGCCTAGTACTAGGGTTACAGTTACGTGGTGCTAGGGACCAAAGCTACAGCTTTACAATGCTAAGCAACTGTCTACAGCTGTGCTACATGGGGGGAGGGGGTTGTAGCTTTGTTGTCTTTTTTTTTTTTT
>NW_022196906.1:103864476-103867839 GCF_008632895.1 Mastomys coucha | reverse complement strand
AAAAAAAAAAAAAAAAAAAAAAAAAAAAAAAAAAGTATAATAAATAAAATACAATCAATAATAATCTAACAATGGAATATTGCTTATAGTTAAGAACCTGTTCTTCCCCTTTATGTCTATGTGTGGTTTATTGTTGCTTTAATCAAGGATTAAATAAATGCCTTTCCTTTCTTGGATAGTGGAGAAGTGAAGACCAGTGTGTGTGTGTATATATATACACACAAAAAGAAAAAGAAAAGAAAAGAGAAAAGAATAGAAAATACCAAGTAGACAGTGAGCCAGGATATCAAAGCAGACGATTTTCTTTGTCTGTCTGCCTGTCTGTCTGTCTGTCTGTCTGTCTGTCTGTCTGAGACAGGATCTCCATATATAGTCCTGGCTGTCCTGGAATTCACTATGTACACCAGGCCCACCTCAAACTCACAGGGATCCTCCTGCCTCTGTTGGAATCTAAGGCATTCTTCATCACGTCCTATTTTTTTTTTAATTGACACCATCTGTCTATATTGTCCAAGTGAGTGTGAACTCCTGGGCTCAGAAAGCTGTCATGCTCCAGCCTGGTAAGAAGCTGGGCTCACAGTGTGCCCACCACTGCTTCTTACAAGCAGACCTGACAGTGATCTTCCCAGAGGCAAATCAGCAAGGCAAGTCCTTGTGTTCTAATCTCTGGCCCTCTCCCAACACAGCCTGTTCCCTTGTGTAGCTCTAGACTGGCCTTGGATTGTCCCTCTGGCCATCAGCCACCAAGGAACCCCTCAGGGAGCCTAGAAGCCTGTTTTCCATGCCTATTCTTGCTTTCCCTAGCTGCTGCACTCAGCTTTTCCCTCAGCTTCTGTAGATGCACCCCAGGATGCTCAGGAGTAAATTGAATGTGTTGGCTTGATCATTCTTTAGGCTTCATTCCAACTTCTTTCTTAAATTAAAAAACTAAATAAATAAATATAAAACAATTTTTAAAAATTCGAGGCTGAAGAGATGGTTCAGTGGTTACAGCACTGGCTGCTCTCTCAGAGGACCCAGGTTCAATTCCCAGAACCCACATGGCGGCTCACAACTGTCTATAACTCTAGCTGCAGGGGATCTGACACCCTCACACAGACACATACAGACATACAAGCAGGCAAAACACCAATGCACACTGGGCACAGGCAGATTTCTGAGTTCGAGGCCAGCCTGGTCTACAGAGTGAGTTCCAGGACAGCCAGGGCTACACAGAGAAACCCTGTCTCAAAAAAAACAAACCAAACAAACAAACAAACAAAAAAACCAAACACCAATGCACATGAAATAAAATAAAGTAGAAGAATTAAAGCTGGGTATAGTGGCACACCCTTTAACTGCAGCACTAGGGAGGCAAAGGCAGGTGGATCTCTGTGAGATGGAGGTCAGTTGGTTTACATAGTGAATTCCATGACAGCCAAACCTACATAGACCCTGTCTGGAAGAAAACCTAAACAATTCAAAATCATTATTTTATGTGAGGAGTGTTTGTCTTACATGTATGTCTGTGTACCCCATGTTTGCCTGGCATCTATGAAGGCCAGAAAAAGGAGTCAGATCCGGTGGAACTAGAGTTATGGATGGTTGTGAGCCACCATGAGTTACTGGGGTTACAGAGGTGTGCTACTGTGTCTGTTTTTAGGAAGTGCTGGGGTTTGAGGACAGGGCTGCATGTCAGGCAAGCATTCCACCGGCTCACATACTTCACCAGTACATGAGTTCCAGGTCTATGATCCCCCATGTATCCCAAGCTGGCCTTGAACCCCTGATATTTTTAACTCCCAGGTGCTCAGTTACTGGCATGCATCATCACACCTAGCTACCATCCAGCTCTCCTCCTCCCGTCCTTTCCCATAAGGACCCTGGAGTGTCCAGCTCTAGCTCCTGGCAAGGTAAGAGGCTCTGAGCCCCAGGGGATGAGTGAGGGAGAGGGATCACTTCCCCCTCCCCAGGTTGTACTGATGAATCTTGCTAGCCAGATTTTGTAGCTCACAGCTACAATTCCAGTACTTGAGAGGCTGAGACAAAGGGTTGCTATGAATTCTAGGCCAGTCTAGGTGACAGTGAGACTCTGTGTAAAAGAAAGAGGGAGGTGGGGCGAGCACCCACGCAAGAACTTGAGCTGGGAAAGCACATGGTCTGGGGCATTTGGTTCCGGTCTGCACCCTACCTTCCACTTTCCAAAGAGCTCGTACTTATTTAGGTATTGTGGGTGTGTGGGTGTGGAGGGGGTCTCCTGGGGGTTGAATTCAGGTTGTTGGGCTTAGCAGCACCTTTAGCTGCTCAGCCATCTCTCTGCTCTCTGTCTCCCCCAAAGAACTTTTCTGAAAAGATCCCAGAGTAGTCTCAGCCCTCCTTTATCTAGAAGCTGCAAGTCTCCATGCTGATCCTCCCGCAGTCCTCCCAGAGTCCTCCCACAGGCTCCTATAAGACAGGGAGGGCAGAAAGGCCCCACTATCTGAACTCTTGAGCTCAATGGAGAACTCAAAAGTTTTACACACACATCAGCACCTTTCAACTTCACCAAAAAAGTTGTATTTATTTATTCCTCCTCTGATAGATAAGAAACCAGGAGCTCAGAGAGGTTATTCAACTTCTCCAAGGTCACACAGTCAGAGCCAAGAGATATCTTTAACTCAGTAACTCAGTGTTTTCTCAGGCCTGATTTTATTTACTTTCTATTACATTTTTTGTTCTTGTTTTTGTTTTTTGAGGCAGGGTTTTTCTGGCAGACCTGGAACTCATTATGTAGACTCGGTGGCCTTAAACCCAGATATCTGCCTGTCTTTGCCTCCCAAATGCTGCACCACCACCACCACCCAGCTTAAATTAATCTTTCTTTCTCTTTTTCTTTCTCTCTGTCTCTCTCTCTCTTTCTTTCTTTCTTTCTTTCTTTCTCTCTTTCCTTCTTTCTTTTGTAGCTATCCCAGCAAGGACTCATATTCCCTGACTTTCTTTCTTTCTTTCTCCCTTTCTTTCTTTCTTTCTTTCTTTCTTTCTTTCTTTCTTTCTTTCTTTCTCTCTTTCCTTCCTCCTTTCTTCTGTAGCTATCCCAGCAAGGACTCATATTCCCTGACTTTCTTTCTTTCTTTCTCTCTCTCTCTTTCTCTCTCTCTCTCTTTCTCTCTCTCTTTCTTTCTTTCTTCCTTTCTTTCTTTCCTTCCTTCTTTCTTCTGTAGCTATCCCAGAGCAAGGACTCATATTCCCTGACTTGCCCCTTCCTCTTTGAGACTCTGAAGTAGAGCCCAACCAGTGGATGAGACACAGTTCACCTTCTAGGATAAAGAAGACAGGGAACGCTGGGCGGTGGTGGCGCACGCCTTTAATCCCAGCACTTGGGAGGCAGAGGCAGGCGGATTTCTG
>NW_022196906.1:103860039-103864327 GCF_008632895.1 Mastomys coucha | reverse complement strand
TTTCTAAAAAAAAAAAAAAGAGAGAAAAGAAAAGAAAAGAAAGAAAAAAAAACAGTTGCCTGGCTGGAGTTCTTGGGTCTTTTTCATGTGTTCCCTTGTGCGAGGACTAAGATTATCCATTATTTCTTCCTAAGACATTTACATATATTTGGGTATCCATAGGGGCTAGAAAGCAGCAGAATCCTGGGAGCTGAAGTTACAGAAAGTTGTTAGCTCCCTGGCATGGGTGCTGGGACTTGAACTCATGTCCTCTGTAAGAATAGCAAGCACTCTTAAACACTGAGCCATTTCTAATTTTTGTGGTTTTTTTTTTTTTTTTTTTTTGAGACAGGGACCTATGTAGCCCAGGTTGGCCTCAGACATGACACCATGCTGCCATGCTTTCCAGGTGCTGCCATGGTCTACAGGTGCTGCCATGCTTTCTAGGTGCTGCCATGCTTTCCAGGTGCTGCCATGGTCTACAGGTGCTGCCATGGTCTACAGGTGCTGCCATGCTTTCCAGGTGCTGCCATGGTCTACAGGCATGTGGCACCATGCTTTGTCTCTGCCTTTCCTTCTTGATACCCCAGGTCACCGTCTGACATTTGTTGCCCAGTCTGTGTGTCAGAATCTTTCTGTCAGGCTCTACATAGCAGCAATGTTTTATTTTGCAGCATGGACTCCTCAAGTTTTCATTCCAGCTGTGAGAGCTATGCATTTTAAAATCCGTACCAAGGGAGTAGAGAGATGGCTCAATGGTTAAGGGCACAGACACAGGTTCAAATCTCAGCACCTGCACCGCAGCTTACAACCATGTATAACTCTAGTTTCAGGAGATCTGATGCCCTCTTCTGGTCTTAGAAGATCCCGGGCAAAACACCCACATACATTTTTAAAAGTTCTACAAATTCTTTGTCAAGTTATGCCCTCTGAGGGAGAGAGCAGTTTTCCCCACTCTTGAATGGGAGCCAGACTTCTAATACATAGCCTGTGACAACAGCAAAGGTAGACAACTTTGGATGTTTGGCCATACAAAGAATTACAGCTTCCTTTGGCTTTCCTTCTTCTGTGGGCTCACTCTTGGGGAGTCAGTCCTGTGTCATAAGGATACTTCCGCAGATGTGTGGAGGAAGTAGTGAGTGACCCCCTGGAAAGGGGATCCCCCAGACTTGGTCAAGCCTTCAGATCTTACTGCCCCAGACAGCACATGATTGATTCCTTCCTGTTGTTGTTGTAAAATGTTTATTACAATTTTTACTTATTTTATAGAGGGCATGTATGTCGTGAGTAGTGTGGAGGTTAAAGGACCAACTGGCAAGAGCTGGTCTTCTCTCCATCTTGTGAGACTTAGTGATCAAATTCAGCAATTGTGTTTTCCCACTGAGCTATCTTTTCTCTCCTCCTATTTTCCTTCCTCCTTTCTGACCTTCTCTCTCCCCTCTTTCTCTCTCTCTCTTTTTTTGTTTTTGTTTTTGTTTTTTTGTTTTCTTTTGTTTTTCGAGACAGGGTTTCTCTGTGTGGCCCTGGCTATCCTGGAACTCACTCTGTAGACCAGGCTGACCTCGAACTCAGAAATCTGTCTGCCTCTGCCTCCCAAGTGCTGGGATTGAAGACATGCGCCACCACTGCCCGGCTCGCTCTTTCTCTCTTGACCCTATGGAGTCCATCTTGGTGTCAAGCTTACTGTGTAGCTGAGGCTAGCCTCCTACTTTTACTTTCCAAGTGTTGGGATTACAGGTATGTGCTGGCATGGCCATTTTAGATTCTGATACTGTTAACCATGCACTATCCCTATAAGATGCTTCTTGATATTTACACTTACGAGAAATCAGTACAAGTATTTTAAAAGACTTGTGGACTAGGGATGTAGCTTAGGTGGCAGTGAGTTCTTACTTAGCATGCCCAGGTCCCAGATTTGATCCCTAGCACCAAAGAAACCAGGTGAGGTGGTATACACCAGTAATACCAGCACTCAGGAGGTGGAGGCAGGAGGATTAAAAATTGGAGGTCATCCTTGGCTACATAGTGAGTTTGAGGCTAGTCTGGGCTCTGTTAAATTTTTTTCCTTGTTTTTTTGAGACAGGGTTTCTCTGTATTGCCCAGGCTGTCCTGGAACTCACTCTGTAGCCTCAAACTCAGAACGTGGCTAAATATTTTTTAAGGAAGAAAGGAAGGAATGAAGAAATTAAGGAAGGGCAAGCTTGGGGCAGTGATGTCACAAGCCTAAAATCTCAACTCTCAGGGGCAGAGGCAAGCAGATCTGAGTTCTGGGCTAACCTGGTTTAAATAATTTCAGGATAGCCAGGGCTATACAGAGAAACCCTATTTTGAAAAACATAACAAAACAAGAAAAGAAAAAACAGAAAAATAAAAAGAAATTAAATTGGGTGGGAAACCAAACACAAAGGGTTCCTAAACATGAGTTGCTTGACTCACACAGCATTCAAAGCAAGCAGACCAGTCTATAAACACAAGCTGAGGACAGCGCATATCCCCTATGGTGGAGGAACAAGAGGGAGTTTTCTGGAATGCTGACCTTCCTTGATCTGATAACAATTAAAATCAATGCAATTACGTAGTATTAGTTGAGCTTGCTAGGTCAATTTATCTATATACAGATATATAGCCTTTTACTGCATATGAACCATACCTTTACCAAACAACTAAAACTTCAGCAGTCATGTGCCTGCTACTTCTCACAGGGAAGACTCACATTGGGCAGAATAAGTTCATCCCGTCTCATCAAATAAAACACTCATTCTGTTTGGTGCCTTTGCCCAAACGGAGGCAAAGGCAGGCAGATCTCTGCGCTCAAGGCCAGCCTAGTCTACACTGGACTCAAATTCCCAGTGATCTGCCTCTGCCTTCGCAGTACTGGGATTCAAGGCTTGTGCTATCAGGTCATGCTGTTTGTTTGTTTGAGACAAGTTCTTACTATTCAGCCCAGAATGGCCCCTACGTAAATCCTCCTGTCTCAGCCTCTCCAATGTAGTGAGCTATGACATCCACTCTCTAAGTTTTTGTTTTGTTTTGTTTTTTGGTTTTTGGTTTTTTGTTTGTTTGTTTGTTTGTTTGTTTTGGTTTTTGTTTTGGTTTTTCAAGACATGGTTTCTCTGTGTAGCTCTGTCTGTCCTGGAACTCACTCTATAGACCAGGCTGGCCTCGAACTCAGAAATCCACCTGCCTCTGCCTCTCAAGTGCTGGGATTTAAAGGCATGCGCCACCACTGCCCAGCCTTTTGTTTTTGTTTTTAATAGTGAAGTACTGAGTTTAATGAAGGTCATTTGCAGAGAGCTTGGGTGGGGGTTCTTTACTAAAGTGTGGGCAACAGAAGAAAATAACTGCCCCTCTGCCAGCAACCAGCTCCCGTAGAAGGGCTGAGCACTCCTAGTCTAGCCTAAACAGACTGCCACAAGTAGGCTAGAGAAGCTGAATAAAGATGCATGAAGAGTCATGGCTACTGCTTCTAGACACTCCTGCATTGAGATAGGCCACTCCCCTCTGCGCAAGCCAGTTGGGTAAAAGCCACCTCTGGGCATTTTCCCAGGCACACGTCACTCCAGAACCCAGCCAGAGATGAACATCGATATCAGTGGGAAATCCCAAACACTCAGCACTCAGGCCCAGGACTTAGCCTGCAGAGATCAACAGCCTAGTTTGGCTCTCCAGGTCACCCAGGTGAGAAAAATAGTGCCCAGGGGCTTGTTTAACTGGTTTTTGCAGCAAAGCTCCAGAGAACCTGGCACCATGCAGTCAGGTTTTATACCTGCCTGGCTCACGCCTGCGACCCATAGCTGTGTTCAGTATTATTGTATAGCTGAGGCAGGTGAGATGGTAAAGGTGTTTGCTGTCAAGCTTGACAACTTGGAGTGACTTCCTGGGACCCACAGGGTGGAAGGAGAGAGCTCACTGTATTACCATGAGGGCTGAAGCTAAGGTCCCAGCATTCACAACAAGCCTTACATGTCCCCAAAACACACCTGTAACTGTGTCCTGGCTGGGTTTGTGTGTTAACTTGACACAAGCTGGAGTTATCAGAGAAAGGAGCCTCCCTTGAGGAAATGCCTTCATGAGATCCAGCTGTAAGGCATTTTCTCAAACTAGTGATCAAGGGTGGGAGGGCCCATTGTGGGTGGTGCCATCCTGGGCTGCTAGACCTGGGTTCTATAAGAAAGTAAGCTGAGCTGGGCAGTGGTGGTACACACCTTTAATCCCAGCACTTAGGAGGCACAGGCAGGCAGTCTTTTGAGTTCGAGGCCAGCCTGGTCTACAGAGTGAGTTCCAGGACAGCCAGGGCTACACAGAGAAA
>NW_022196906.1:103857561-103859635 GCF_008632895.1 Mastomys coucha | reverse complement strand
GATCCTTTGTCCTGTGTTCCACCAACCAGAGTAAGCCAGCTAGCCCTGTTGCTGAGGTCTGCCCTCTGTAAAGTATAAAAGATGTGTACATTTTGAGTTTGAGGTTGCCTCTCCCTGCGAGGATGAGAAACCCCATGCGTGTTGGATCAGTAAACCTCATGCTTTTGCAGTGAGCTGCCGTCAAGCTGTGGTCTGTGGGGTAGCACATCTGGGCTAAGACTCTCTGGGGTCTTACAGTTTGTGCAGGAATAGAAACCTTGACAAAGACACTCTGATTTCAAGAGATCTGACACCCTCTTCTAACTTCTGAGTGTGCACAGGCTCGTGTATCTACACATGCATCTACTTATGCACATACACTCAGGCTCATATGCACATACACACAAGTAAATA
Organism: Mastomys coucha; assembly: GCF_008632895.1. Taxonomy (NCBI): domain Eukaryota; kingdom Metazoa; phylum Chordata; class Mammalia; order Rodentia; family Muridae; genus Mastomys; species Mastomys coucha. The sequence continues at coordinate 103,859,242 of NW_022196906.1, read as the reverse complement.
TATACATATGCATACATCCTGATCTATATAAGGAATTCTAGGCCAGCTAGACCTATATAATAAGACCACATTACTTTCTTTTTTTCTTTTTTTAACACTTTTTTTTTTCAAGACAGGGTTTCTCTGTGTAGCCTTGGCTGTGTTGGAACTCACTCTGTAGACCAGGCTGGTCTCGAACTCAGAACTCAAAAATCTGCCTGCCTCTGCCTCCCAAGTGCCGGAATTAAAGGTGTGTGCCACCACTCCCAGGAACACTATTTCAAATAGGTAGATAGATAGATAGATAGATAGATAGATAGATAGATAAGTAGACCTAGTTGAAAAGATGGCTCAGAGGACCCAGGTTCAGCACCAACATGGCAGTTAGCAAACATCTCTACAGAAACCAAGTTCAGGGTACTTGACACCCCCTTCTGACCTCTTTCAGCAGCAGGCATGTATGTGGTACACATACATCACATGTAGGAAAAACATTGCCACACATAAAACAAAACAATAAACCCAAACCAACCAATAATGTGGGGGTGGGGACTGTCATATAGTCCAGAGTTAACCTGTACTTGCGTCTTGCTCCAGGATTCCTCACAGATGGACTTTGAAGCCTGTAGGAGACGTGTGAAAGGCACGGGGATTGCATATGCCCTTGTTAAGTGGAATTGAGACCATCTTTGTCCTTGCTGTGCACAGTTTATTTATTTTATCTGTATTAGCACTCATGCACTATACCTGCATGTCAGAAGAAGGCATCACATCCCTTTATAGATGGTTGAGAGCTACCATGTGGGTACTAGGAATTGAACTCAGGACCTTTGGAACAGCAGGCAGTGCTTTTAACTGCTGAGCCCTCTCTCCAGCACCAGTTGGAATTATACAAATTCTATAGAAGGAAGAACAGATGGGGAAGAATGGGTGGTGGGGCGGGGTTTATCTGTTCATTTGTCTTTGAGACGGTGGGAGTCAGTCTATCTCTGTCTCTGGAGTACTGGAATCAAATGGAACGCCCATGCCTGGAGGGGAGAGGTTTGTTTGGTTTAGTTTGGTTTGGTTTGGTTTGGTTTGGTTTGGTTTGGTTTGGTTTGGTTTTTCCAGAGTTTCTCTGTGTGTAGCCGTAGCTATCCTGGAAAGTACTTTGTAGACCAGGTTGGCCTAGAGCTCAGAGAGATCTGCCTGCCTCTGCCTCCCAGAGTGCCAGGGCCAAAGGTGTGCATGCCATCACATGCCAGTTATCAGGTTTGTTGTTGTAAAGAGCCCTAAGAGACTAAGGGGAAAGAAAAGAGTGCTCAGAAGTGGAAAATAACGTCTAGATTGTCCACAGACCTCAGGTCACAGCAGCTTTTTCTTAGGTTAAACTTGAGATACAAAGTCACTAGATAGGACCCTGTTCGTCTAAAGAAAAACCGAAGTGGGAGTCAGGGCAGGGGGATCAGGAGTTCAAGGAACAGTGATGCAGTGAGTTGGAGTCCCTGTTTCAAAACAAACAGAAGAGGAGAATGAAGAGGAAGGAAAAGAGGACGGGAAGGAAGAGAAGGATGAGAAAAGGGTGCAGGAGGAAGAGAGGAGGAGGAGGAAGAGGAGGAGGGAAAGAGGAGGAGGAGGAGGGAGAGAGGAAGAGGAGGGAGAGAGGAGGAGGGAGAGAGGAAGAGGAGGGAGAGAGGAGGAGGAGGAAGAGGAGGAGGGAAAG
>NW_022196906.1:103847194-103857551 GCF_008632895.1 Mastomys coucha | reverse complement strand
GAGGAGGGAGAGGAGGAGGAGGGAGAGAGGAGGAGGAGGAAGAAGGAGAGGAGGAGGAGAAGGAGAAAGTTAGACTCACCATTTGCTCTCAGACACTACCCAAGAGCATGTGCTTTCTGGGACTGCCCTGAGCCCCGATCTGGCTTCAAGGCACTGAAGTATTGCTGTTGAGGTCTGGAACGCAGTGTGAAACAAACAGCTTGGGAGCAGAGCATTTGGCCGTGAGCCCTGGCTTTGTTACTTTCTAGTCGGTGACCTTGAGCAAGCTGGTCAAACTCTATAACCCCCAATTGCTCATCTATAAGAACAGAGGTCACAACCCTTCTGTCTCACAAGGAAGGGAGAAAAGCACATCCAAGTGTTCTGTAAGACAGTGTATGAAAGACAGACACTGCTTATTAAAGAGCACTGTGGCCAGGGTCAGGGTTCTGCTATTGGTTTTGTCCTTACTCAGAACACATCTCTTCTTCTCACCTGAGAGATCTTCACTTGATGGATCAAGTGTGACAATCAATCGTGACCACTGTGGCCTGGCTCGTGAGATGGCTTTGCAGATAAAGGGGCTTGCCACCCAGCTCTAAACCTGAGTTCAATTCTCGGCCACACGGTGGAAGGAGATGTAAGAAATAAATTGTTAAGGTCCATTTTCTTTCTTCCTTTCTTTTCTTTCTTTTCAAGCCGTTTTCCTTAATTTTAATTATTATTTATTTGTGAGTGAGCGAGTGTGTGTGTGTACAGGAGGAAGTCAGAGGGGTGTTATATCCCCTGGAACTGAAGTTACAGGAAATAGTGAGCTGCCTGATGTAGAGGCTAGAAATACGACTCACGTCCTCTGCAAGAGCAGTAACCGACTTAACCGTCTCTCCAGCCCTGTTGTATACTTAGAGTTCAGCAGAGGTATGATGGACAGGAGGTACTAGAAGCAGAATGCTACATGACTGAACCCAGATAAGAAAAGTGGGCAATTTCAAGCCCCAAATGATTCATTGGATAAGACTCTGGGTTCTGAACAATAGGATGGAGGATTTGAGAAGGCTGCAACTCTTGGCCTAGGAAGAGAAGAAGAGAGGAAGGGACTTCCTCATGGAGGGAGGACTTTGAAAACCAGTCTTTGCCAGCCAAATCAGCACACCAACTGTTCTCACTTCTTCTCTATGCTCTGCCCCTCTGTAGAATACATATTAAAAACTGCTTTGTCACGGGGCAGTAGTGGCACACGCCTTTAATCCCAGCACTTGGGAGGCAGAGGTAGGCGGACTTCTGAGTTCGAGGCCAGCCTGGTCTATAGAGTGACTTCCAGGAGAGCCAGGGCTATACAGAGAAACCTAGTCTCGAAAAACCAAAATAAATAAATAAATAAATAAACTGCTTTGTCAGGCCGGGCAGTGGTGGTGGCACACACATTTAATCCCAGCACTTGGGAGGCAGAGGCAGGCAGATTTCTGAGTTCGAGGCCAGCCTGGTCTACAGAGTAAGTTCTAGGACAGCCAGGGCTACACAGAGAAACCCTGTCTTGAAAAAACCAACAAAACAAAACACAACAAACAAACAAACAAAAACCAAACTGCTTTGTCTTTCATGAGTCTCTTGAATTTGCTATCACCTTATTTCCAATAGGCAGAACCAACTCTGCTAAGTTGTTCTCTGACCTCTGACACATGTTCTGTGGCACCTATGCTCATGCACACACACACACACACACACACACACACACACACACACACACACACACACACGCGCGCGCGCGCGCGCGCGCGTGCGCGCGCACGCGCATACCTACACAGGCGCGCAAGCACACACCCTGTCAGGATAGCCACATGCACACACAAAATAAAAATAAATAAATGTAAAACAAACAAGCAAACACATACACAACAAAGGTGGAACAAGCAGGCTGTGGAAAACTCAGAGGACCATGCAAACCACCTGTGCTGACTGATGATGGCTATGCCGCCTGAAGCAGTCAGGATTTGGGCAGCCCTGGGATTAAGCGGGAGATCTCCGCTGATGGGTTCAATTTCCCAAGCAGCTTTGTGAGGGAGAAAACCTACCCTCTGAGCGTCAGGGCAAACCCGGGGCACGACCTAGGGCCCTGCTACTTAGAAGGGCCACTCTAGCAGAACTGGCGTCTGCAGGCCAGGCAGACATTATGTCATCAGTGCATCTGGAAACCACAGCTCCGCCCTCCTGGGTCCCCAGAGGCCCTCCTTATCCCTGGCCAGGATCCCTGAGTCCCGAGCTCTATGTGTCCCTAATCAGGCTCCCAAGGAACTGAGTTGAAACCTCTTGGGCTTCTGTCCAAGGGCTACTTCTAATTTCCCCCATCCCTTGGGAGTAAACAACATAACCTTAAACAAAGGGCTCTGCCTGAGCCTTGAGGAAAACATTGAGCTACGGTGAGTGTGTTTTGCATGTTTATTCTTTATACCCACACTTTGTTCCCAGATGAAACCTGAAGGAACTGTATTTACTGTAATTCTCCTGTCCCCTCCCTGCACCTCCATCCAGTACTGAGGATGTAGCTTGCATGGGGGTAGTAGTGCATGCACACTCCAAAAATAATGTGGAGAATCCATCTTGGCCCCTTTGTAACCTCTTCTTAGTTTTTGGCTTTATTGTCACTCTGCAGCCCCTAGGCTGGCCACAAACATCTAGTGGCTTTATCTTAGTGTCTCAAATGCTAGGGTTATAGGCTTGACTCAGCAGGGTATGTAGCATTTGTTGTTGTTTTGAAAGACTGTTCTTTGTTTGAGGCAAAGTCTCATATCATTCAGGCTGTTCTTTTTTTTTTTTTTAAGATTTATTTATTATTATATGTAAGTACACTGTAGCTGTCTTCAGACACACCAGAAGAGGGCGTCAGATCTCATTACAGATGGTTGTGAGCCACCATGTGGTTGCTGGGATTTGAACTCAGGACCTTCGGAAGAGCTGTCAGTGCTCCCACCCACTGAGCCATCTCACCAGCCCCCCTCAGCCTGTTCTTGAACTTGCTATGTAGGTTAGGTTGGGCTTGAACTCTGAATCCTTATGCGTGTATGTCCTACTACCTTAAGAGCTAGATTTACGTGCCGGAGAACAGCGGTTAAGAGCACTGCTCTTCTAGAGGTCCTGAGTTCAATTCCCAGCAACCACATGGTGGCTCACAGCCATCTGTAATGGGTTCTGATGCCCTCTTCTGGTGTGTCTGAGGACAGCTACAGTGTACTCATATACATAAAATTAAAAAAAAAAAAAAGAGCTAGATTTACAGTCATAGGGCCACCACATCAGGCTGCCATCTTTGTCTCTTAGCTAGAGAGTCTCTCGACCTCTCAGAACCTCTGTTTCCTTGTCTATAAAATGTGCCAGTAAAATGAGCCAGTGCTCCTATGAGGATGGTAAGTCATCCTGTCAGTAGGTGCACACAGTAGGTGCTTGTTATCATGCTTTACTCTAATCCTTCTTTCGGAGAGAGTGACAGATCCTCTGGAACCAGAATTGCTGATGGTTGTTAGCCACCAACCATGTGGATGCTGGAACCGAACTCAGATCCTCTGTAAAAGCAACAAGTTATCTTACTTAAACAAAGAGCCATCTCTCCAGTCAAGGTTTTTATTTCTGATCAACTCCTAAGTACTGGTCCAGGCTCTGCACTTAGAGACCACTGTATTGGGTCTGTTAGTTAGTTAGTTAGTTAGTTAGTTAGTTAGTTAGTTAGTTAATTAGTTAGTTAGTTTGTTTGTTTGTTTGTTTTTTGAGACAGGGTTTTTCTGTGTCACTCTGGCTGTCCTGGAACTTCACTATAATCCAGGTTGGCCTCTACTCAGATATCTGCTTGCTTCTGCCTCTCAAGTGCTAGGATTAAAGGTGCATGCCATCACTGCCTGGCCTGACCACTGTGTTAGGAATGTCCTGAGCCTTCCCTGTGGACAGGAAGGGGAAGGGCTGTTTGATGTGCTGTCTACTCCCAACATGGGTGCTCAACAGGGTCCTGTGATATATGGGTTATATGGAAGGACTTCACATAATCTTATTTATTTTCTGTATATTGGTATTTTGCCTGCATCTTTGTCTCTACAACCACATGTGCCCTCAAAGGCCAGAATTGGGTGTTGAATCTCCTGAAACTGGAGTTATAGATGGTTGCTAGCCACCATATGGATGCTGGAATTTGAACCTGGGCCCTTTGGAGGCAATTCTTAACCACTGCACAATCTCTCTAGGCCCCAACTGGGATGACTTTTAATAAAGTTATAAAAATGTACAACCATAATCGCACTATGCTCTCAGACTTCCATTAAGCCCACCTGTGACCAGCCTACTGCCCATTCTAAACTCCAGCAGCATCTGCTGTGTCTCCTGCCTCTGAGATTTACCAGTTCTAGAAATATCATCTACCTAGAGCCACACATATCACAAAGAGTTTTGTGTCAGAGCTGGAGAGATGGCTCAGTGGTTAAGAGCAAAAGCTGTTCTTGCAGAGGACCCAGGTTCAATCCTCAGCACCCTCATGGTCATTCACAACCATTTGTAATTCCAGGCCCAGGGGACCCAGCAGCCTCTTCTAACCTCTTTAGGCATCAGGCATGTAAATGGTACACAGACATATATGCAGGCAAAACACTCACACATTTAAAATAATAAATTTTACTTTTTTTTTTTTTTTTTTTTTTTTTTTTTGGTGAGCTAGGAGGAAATGGTGGCACATACCTTTAACCCCAGCACTCAGGAGGCAGAGGCAGGCAGACCTCTGTGAGTTCCAGGCCAGCCTGGTCTACAGAGTGAGTTTTAGGACACCCAAGGCTACACTAAAAAACCCTTGAAAAGCCAAAAGAAGAAGGGTTGTGTCTAGCCTCCTCCTCCAGCCATCATGATGCATTTGAGATCCCCTGCAGTGTAGCATGTACAGGAAAGCATTTCTCTTTACGACTGTATGGTACTCCACATATGGCTCCACCATGACTGTTTCATGTCACCAGTGACAGACATTTGTGTTTCCAGTTTTTGTTCTTTATAAATAAAACTTCTATGGTTGGACTGGATGCAATGGCACTAACCTGCAATCCAAGCATTAGCGATGTAGAAGCAGAAAGATCAGGACTTCAAGGATCTCTTCAGCTAGACACTGAGTTCAAGAACAGCCTTGGACCACATGGAACTCTCAAAAAACAAACAAAAGACTGCACAGCTCCTATACTGACCTCAATTTCTCTAAGGCAAACTCCATAGAGATAGATAGAAAACTGGGCAGTGCTGGCATTTGGAAGATGGAAGCAGGAGGGTCAGGAGTTCAAGGCCATCCTCAGTTATATATAGCCTAGGCTATGTGAGACTCTGACTAGAAGCAAGGGAGGAGGGAAGGGAGACAGGAGCCCCTGGCTTTTCCATCAGTAACTGACCTGCAAACTGCCCAGCTCCTCACTCACTCTGTTGTCATTGCTGACGTGCTAGGCTGGGATTTAAAGCTGTGATTAGAGATTTTTTTTTCCTCTCAGTTAGATGAAATTTCTCAAAGTGTTCAGGATGAGAGTGGCAACAGGGTTGGCCCATATGAGCTTCTCATCCCTCTGAACATCCCGAGGCCAGCAACATTTCCCTGCTCCAAAAATAGCATCCTGCCTACGAGCACAAATCCAGGACCCAGAATGCAGCTTGCTTCCACAGCGCTCTGACCCACTGCTGGGTTTTCGCTTCACTTGCTAGGATCACGTGGTGTCTAAAACACCTGGCCTCTGCTGCTTGTGGTACAGGCACATCCTACGGCTGTGGGGGAGAGGGGTTTTGTTCATTCACTAGAGTGTTTGGGGAGGCACTTTAGACAGGCTTTATGTGGCCCTAGCTATCCTGACATTTGATATGTAGAACATGCTGGCCTCAAACTCCCAGAGCCCCAATTGCCTCTGCCTTAGGCATGCTAGGATTAAAGGCATATGTCATGATGGCCAGCTGTTCTTTCTTCTGTATTTTATTATTGGATACACACATGCACACACACACACACACACACACATACATACATATATACATACATGTATATATCCATTGATCTGGCATTTGGAAGAATTTTTTTTTCCTCAAAAAAATAGCTTAGGCTGGCCTCAAGCTTGTGGTCCTCCTGCCTCAGCGTCCTAACTGCTGGGATTACAGGTGTGAAGTACCCACACTCACCTCTGTTTTACTTTTGAGATCTTCTTTAAGGGATTGTAAAAGGACATAGGACAGGACCATATAAGTAGATTCTGTATACAAACTCATCTCTTTGTGAGGGCTCAAAGAAGCCAGTGAAACAAATACCCTTTGCTCCAAGCCAGAGCCACTTGTGTTTCTTCAGTGCAGTGTCTTTCTCCCATGACTATGCCCTGTGCTTCTTCATAGAGAAGGTTCTGGTCTCATATTCAAGGTCTGGGTTTATGTCCCCATGCAGACTGCAGAAAGCCATGCCCTAAGGGTCCTGAGGTAAGTTTGGAGCGATGTTCTCCAACCTGCCTGCTCCCTAGGACTGGGATAAGAGGAGGACCCAGCAGCTCAGCCTTTAAGATTAAATACAGACCCCTCCAGGCTGTCACCCCTCAGCACTGCCCCATTAGCTAAGTGCTATACGTTGAATTAAAGCTGGTGATTAGGAAATTTTGCTTTTGGATTTTTTAAAAATTGTATTTTAATGGGTCCAACAAAGGCATACACATAATCCTAGCACTCATAAGTAGAGGCAGGAGGGTCTCTGTGAGTTGGAGACCAGCCTGACCTACATATCTACATAACAAGTTCCAAGCTAAACACTGAGACTCTATCTCAAAATAAATAAATAGCTTGATAAATAAAAAAATTACATTTTATTTGTGTGTGCATGCATGTGTGTGTGTGTGTGTGTGTGTGTGTGTGTGTGTGTGTGTATGACCCATGTCTCTGTGCATACATGTGCATGCTCATGCAATCTTGGGAAGTCACTTCTCTTCTTCCATACTGTGGTTCCTGGGCAGCAAGCACCTTTACCTACCATCTTTCCAGCCTTGTTTGTTTTGAAACAGTATTATAACATAGCCTAGCCTGGAACTCAACATGTAGCTGAGAATAACTTTGAACACTTGGTCCCCTTGCCTTCACTTCCCAAGACTGGGATTACACACCTGCCACCAAAATCTGCTGCCTTTCAATTACTTGAAACTGCAATCAAACTTTTCAGTTGGGTGACAAAAGAGGGCGTTCTAGGGAAGCAGCCCCTCTTTACTTGCTCCCTGATAAATGGGCCAGACACGAGCCCTATACTAGAGTGCAAGCTGTAGTTCCTATCATAACAACAGTTAAAGTCATCCACAATTATCTCTTTGGGACCAGAAGCCTGCCTCAGTGGTAGAATAAATGTTTAGCATGCTCAAGGTTCTGGGGTCAAGGCCCAGGACCCAAACCTCAATATCTATATATTTAGTGTACAAAAGATGATCATTAATTAGTGGTCAAAAATAAAGATTGCATGCCTTCAGGCTGGTGAAATGGCTCAGTGGTTAAGAGCACTGACTGCTCTTCCAAAGGTCCTGAATTCAAATCCCAGCAACCACATGGTGGTTCACAACCAGTTGTAATAAGATCTGACATCCTCTTTTGGTGCATCTGAAGACAGCTACAATGTACTCATTTATAATAATAAATAAATCTTTGGGCCAGAGCGAGCAGGGTCTACCTGAGCAAGCAGAGGTCCTAAAAAGTTAATTCTCAACAACCAGATGAAGACTCACAACTGCAGTGTGTACTCATATACATGAAATAAAATAAATAAATCTTGAAAAAAATAAAGATTGCATGCCTTTAATCCTAGCAGTCTGGAGGCAGAGGCAGGAGGATCTCTGTGAGTTGGAGGGACATCCTGGTCTACAGAGTGAGTTCCAGGACACCAAGGGCTACACAGAGAAACCTTCTCGAAAAACAAATACAAAAAAATAAAGCTTGGAGACTTAATTTGGGCACCAGAAACCTTAACAAGTAATCTCACACCTTGAGCCAAACTTCCCTTAAAGTATGCTTTACCCCAGCTAGACACACATACACAAATTCTGTTTGGGGTTATGGTTTAAGAAGTGAACAGAGACATGATGAAGTTTGTTTAATAGCATACTGTACTGGAATGCTGAAGACCTGCAGCAGATGTAAATTCCAAGTCTTGTTATAATTTTTTAAGATTTTAATTGTGAAATTATCAAATGTATATGAATCAAGTTTTAATATGCTGTCTAGGTGGATGAGGCTGTCCATTGCACCATTTCTTTCTTTGGGTTCTCAGGCATGGTTCTGACAGTGTAAGAACTCTGTAACATTTAACATTGAATAAACCCTAAACCTATATATATATATAAAAGAATAAAGCTTGGGAGAGTGTAGACTTCTCCTAGCTCTTGGGCTCTTGGCAAGTTACTTAGCATCTTGAGTTTCAGTCTCTCATTCACAGAACAAGGTTTGAGGAAAACCGGAGCTCATTAGTGGACAATATGCCCAAAGTGACATACAATTTTCATGTTGTTTGCTTTGCTTTGTTTTCTGAAACAGGATTTAACTACATAGGTCTGACTGTTTTGGAATTTACTACATAGACCTAGTCTCGAACTCAGAGATCTGCCTGCCTCTGGTTCCCGAGTGCTAGAATCACCGATAGGTTTCTTTGTAGTCTTGGCTGTCCTTGCTCTGTAGATCAGGCTGTTGTAATCTTAGCTCAACACACAGAACACAGATTGATGATAGATCGCTGCAAAAGCATGAGGTTTATTGATCCAACGCACGCATGGCCAATGCATGTGGGGTTGCTCATCCTCGAAGGGAGAGACAACCCCGAAGCCAGAACGTACACATCTTTTATACCTTACAGAGGGCAGATTTCCTCAACAAGGCTAGCTGACTTACTCTGGTTGGTGGAACACAGGACAAAGGATCTCATCAGGCATTGGTTGGCTTGCTCAGGGGGCTGTTCTTGGCTTAGTCAGCCAACTTCCCTATCCAGCTCTGCACCTGGCCTTGAAAAGTCCCTGGGAAGGGGCTGAGTAACTAAGTGGTAGGGGGGATTGTTGACAGCAAGATCAAGGTGACAGTTTGTGGTCTTCTTCGAAATTCACCACAGGAGGGGTTGGGGGGTTCTTTCGAGAATTGCTAATCTTGTTTTCATGGACCTTAAAGTCATTGCGACCACCAGTTATTTTTGTTTTGGCTGGTCTTAGCCTGGTCATTCTGACTTAACATCCTGACCATCAGAACTTTCTTTGCACAATTTTGAAACTCTATTTCTACATTCCCAGAACTTAAACAAGCAGATGTTTTCACATCCCTATGACTTTGTTTCCCAGAGCTTTACTCTTATATTTCCAGGCAGTTAGGTTTTAGTTTTATTACTTCAAGGCTGGCTTGGAACTCTGGCCTCTGCCTCCTGAGTGCTAGAATTAAAGGCATGCTGGCTGATTAAGTAATTATTTGTGTCGCTGTGTGTCAAACCTTGGGGCATACGTCTGATGAGCACATGACCTGTCACTGAAGTACATCCCCAACCTACTTATTATTTCTTCAAAATCTCAAGGTGGTACATTATTATTTTTTAATTATGTATGTTATTTTTCATTATTTTAAATTATGTATGTTATTTTTTAATTGTGTCTATGTGTGCTTGTCTGAGTGAATGCAGATGCCCATGAAGGCCAGAGGCATTGAATCCCCTGGAGCTGGAGTTTAAGGTAATTGTGAGCCACTTGATATGGACTGGGAACTGAACTCAGGTTCCATGAAAGAACAGCAAGTGCTCTTAGCCACTGAACAGTCTCTTCAGCCCTGTTCTTACTCCATCTACTTGTCCCAAAATTCCATTTACTATACTGTCTTCAGATAGGGGACATACCAATAGTAAGCTGGTAAGAACAGGTGCTATTGATATTTATTTACTTGTTTAGGTTTATTTTGGAGGCGGGGTATCATATCTCTGTGTAGCCCTGGCTATCCTGGAACTCACTCTGTAGACCAGGCCGGTCTCAAACTCAGAGATCCTCCTGCCTCTGCCTCCCAAGTGCTGGGATCAAAGACCTGCACCACTACCACTCAGCTTCATTTTCATTTTTTTATTTTTTATTTTAAGATTTATTTATTTAATGTATATGAGTATACTGTAGCTGTACAGATGGTTGTGAGCCATCATGTGGTTTCTGAGAATTGAGCTCAGGACCTCTGCTTGCTCTGACCTGAAGACTTATTTATTATTATATGTAAGTACACTGTATCTGTCTTCAGACACACCAGAAGAGGGTGTCAGATCTCAGTATAGATGGTTGTGAGCCACCATAGGTTGCTGGGATTTGAACTCAGGACCTTTGGAAGAACAGTCAGTGCTCTTAACCACTGAGCCATCTCT
>NW_022196906.1:103818672-103847003 GCF_008632895.1 Mastomys coucha | reverse complement strand
TGTAGCTGTACAGATGGCCATGAGCTATCATGTATGTGGCTGCTGGGAATTGAACTCAGAACCTCTGCTCGCCCCACTTGCTCCAGCCTGGCTCGCTCTGGCATAATTCACTGTAGCTGTCTTCAGACACACCAGAAGAGGGCGTCAGATCTAATTACGGGTGGTTGTGAGCCACCAGGCAGTTGCGGGGATCCAAACTCAGGACTTTCGGAAGAGCAGTCAGTGCTCTTACCCGCTGAGACATCTCGCCAGCCCCATTTTTATTATTTATTTATTTATTTATTTATTGGTTTTTCAAGACAGGGTTTTTCTGTATAGCCCTGGCTGTCCTGGAACTCACTCTGTAGACCAGGCTGGCCTTGAACTCAGAAATCCTCCTGCCTCTGCCTCCCAAGTGCTAGGATTAAAGGCATGTGCCACCACTGCCCAGCCCTCATTTTTATTTTTAATAATGTCCACTGGTGGGGTTTTTTGTTGCTGTTATTGTTGTTTGTAGTTTTGGTTTTGAGATAGGGCCCTGTCTAGCCCAGGCTAGCTTCCCTATGTAGACAAGGGCTAGACTTGAATTCCTGGTCCTACTGCCTCTATTTCCTGACTACTTAGATTACAAGTGTCCTTTGTGTCCTGTACCACTGTGCCCAGCTTCAGACACTCTTCGCCCATTCATTTGTTCCTTTGCCCACAACAAAAACTTCCAAGTGCTAACCGTCTGCCAGAATCTAGGAGATGTACCAGGATAAAACAGAAGTGAAGATGTGTGTAGTGTGTAGCCTTCTTGAAGTGTTCACAAGCATGACCTTGCTGATCTCCCCACAGTCTTCAATCAAGGCAGGAAAAAGAAAATAGGGTCTTCGGATGTGGTGATTCACCCACAGAGCTAAGTAAAGCGTGCCCAGCCACACTCGGCCTCAGGCCCTCTGACACTGAGTCCAGTTCATTTTACAGGACACCTCCTGCTAGAGAATAGGGTAATTAATAAATGAGTAAGCTTGGGCCCCTCCCTGGGAGCCTCCATAATTGAGGCTCTGGGGACACGGAACACCTCTCCTCATTGCAGCTTGTCCCTAAGCGATCCATTAGAGATGCTTGCTCAAAAACAAGCAGTCCTCTCCTCACAGGGTCCTGGAAGGCGAGGTGGTCCCTAGACATCCGTATTCTAGGAGTGTGCCCAGAATAACTACCTCAGCGGTGCTGAAATCCATCAAGGACCTGAGTTGCCAGCAGTGGAGCTGGGAGGGTCAAGATCATTGGTGGAGCTCCAGCTATGAAAAGGCCAGGAAACAGTTTAGCTTCTGTCTGGAGGAAGCGACTGTGAGAGGACTGTCTCCAGCACAGGAGCTAAGCAGAACCCTAAGTGTGCTCTGTGCTAGACAGAATGCCTGGGCAGGGAGACCATTGTACTGATCCCACAATAATGGCAAGAGTAGGAAGCCCATGTAGGACAGTCTCTGTCCTTAATGGACTCAGAGCTGGGTTCTAAGACTTCTGAAGGCTGAAGTTGCCCAGACAAATTCCTGGTCAGGGAGGCCAGCAAGATAGCTCAGTGGGTAAAGGCACTTGCTGCCAAATGATCCTTGTGGCCCTTTGTGGACAGCTGACTCCCACAAGCCGTCCTCTGACCTCCACTGCGGCATGCCCCTCAGTAAATAAAGAAATAAATAAGTAAACAACAGATTTAATAAACAATCCCACACTCCCAAGTGCTGGGATTAAAGGCGTGCACCATCTCTGCCTGGCAAGACCTTGTCTTGAAAAACCAAAAACCAAAATCAAAACCAAAAAACAATAAGAACCCCAGGCCCCCTCCGCCCCCAAAAAAAGCCAAACCAACCCAAACCAACCCAAGCAAACAACTGATTTATTTAGCTGGGTGATGGTGGTGCGTGTCTTATTCCCAGTGCTCAGGAGGCAGAGGCAGGCAGAGCTTTATGAGTTCAAGGCTAGGAGGGTCTATAGTTAGATCTAGCTTTTATTTTTTGTGTATGAGTATTTTGCCTGAATGAATGTCTATGCACTATATGTGCCTGATGCCAATGAATGCCAGAACAGGGCATTAGATCCCCTCAAAGTAGAGTTACAGATGGATGTGAACTGTGGATACCGGGAATAGGACCTAGGTCTTTTGTAAGAGCAGTAAGTGTTTTTAACTGCTGAGCCATCTCTCTAGCCTGTCAAAATATCTATTTGTTTTGTTTTGTTTTGTTTTGTTTTGAGACAGCGTTTCTTTACGTAGCCTTGACTGTTCTGGAACTCATTCTGTTGACTAGGCTGGCCTCAAACTCACAGAAATCCACCTGCCTCAGCATCCTGAGCCATGAGATTAAAGGCAAGGTGTGCACCACTCTTCCCCGTCCTTACAATTTTTTTCTATTAATTAGGAAAAGACGTTGAGCTGTCCCTGGACAGTGGCCTCACCCTGCACAGGCATGGAGGAGACTCCTGAGTTTGTGGCCCTGCCCTGTCTGAGTGTGTGGGTAGGACTCGCTATGAGCTAACTACTCCCAGGCTCACAGGAGCCTCTGTGCCCAGAGGCAGGCTGCAGTCTGGTAGGAGGGTCCTCAAGCCTGAGGGTGAGCATTCCTGCAAAGAGAACCCCTGAGCTGCCAGTTCTGTGGGGTGGTGTTTGTTTCCAAACTCTGATGCCTTAAAAAGTGTACAGCTTCTCCACCAACCACTGTCCCTTGGAGGTAGACTTTGTGAAGAACATGGAGAAAGCCAGGTCTGGCATCACCAACCTGTGGTCCCCTCACTTGGGAGGAAGATACAGGAAGAATAGGAGTTCAAGGTCACCCTCCACAATCTAGGGAGCTCTAGGCCAGGCTAAACTAGAAGAAGCCCTTGGATAGGAAAGATAGTGAGGGAGGGTGAGAAGAAGACAGAGATGGATAGATAGATAGACAGACAGACAGATAGACAGACAGACAGAGAGAAAGAATATACAATAACTGTATACATGGCAAATCATGATGGCCTGCAGTCCTAGCAAGAGACCGAGGCAGGGTAATCATGAGTTTGAGGCCAGCCTAGAATGCATTGTCTTGTCTCCAAACTGACTAAATACTTTCAATGATCTCAATTAAAATGCAGAAGCAATGGATTAGATTAAATAAATAATTGTATGGCTAAGTTGTTGAGAGAGCAAAGGTAAGGGTCGCTGATGCCACCCAGGGTGTCTCTCGAGGAGAGCTGAGCTGGGCAGAAGAACCTGCAAAGTGTGCCCTGCCACGAAGGGAACAGCATGTCCAAGGATACTGAGCTGTCAACAGGCAAGTGGCTGAGGAACGCTGGGAAATCTGGCTGGACCAGAGGATGGACAAGGAGACCGGAAGTGAAGCAGGAAAGGCCAGCAGGGGAAAACGGAAAAGGAGACCTTGCCCTGACCTTCGGGCAGAGACTAAAAAGCTTGGGAGCTTGAGAAAGCTTCGAATTTGGGAGAGAGATCAACATTTGGGACGCGAGCATTGCTGGAGGCCTGAGAACACTGCTCGGTGGCACAGGACCTGTCGGCATGAGCAAGGCCCTAGGTTCCATGTGCAGCACTGCAGGAAAACAGCTTTTCAGGTTGAGGAGATGGCTCTGTAGAGAAAGCATGTGCGCCCAAACAAAGCACAAGGACCTGAGTGTGGATCCCCAGAATGCACATAGAGCCAGATGTAGCTCTGTGTGTCTGCAATCCCACAGTGCCTGAGCCAAGCAGGGAGGTGGAGCCAGAAGACTGCCAGGAAGCTCGAGGAAGAAAGTGAGGGCCAAGGCGAGAGATTGTTCTTTCTCTGACCTTCGTATATGTCGCATGAACCCATGTGTGTGCGAGTGCTCGTTCTCTCTCTCTCTCTCTCTCTCTCTCTCTCTCTCTCTCTCTCTCTCTCTCTCCCTCTCTCCCTCTCTCTCTCTCTCTGTCTCTCTCTCTCTCTCACACACACACACACTCACACACATACACACAGGTGTCCTGAGAGAGTGTGTTGTTGACATGACCAAGGCCATGTCAAGGACTCCAGTACCCCAGATCCATGGGAATGGCAAAGCCCTCTGGTCCATGTTGATTGACAGCATGTGGCTGTCTTAACCACAGCCTCCACCTAGATGTTTACAACAGAGACTGCTCCCCGTGGAGACTTCTGACTGACATGAACTAAGCCTGCCTCCTTGCTCACTGGATTTGCCTCCTGGATCCAGATTCATAAAATCAATGCACTGACTTTCCAGACTGCTGCTGATCTTCATTAGAGTGCATGGCCCACCCGAGCCCAGCTTTTTGGCACGTTTATGTCTGTCCCTTTTCCATCCTTTCATCAACCCAATCATGGCCAAGTACACAGCTGTGCAAGTATGCCTGCATACACACACACACACACACACACACACACACACACACACACACACACACTACTACACACAGGAAACAATGGGCTGGAGAGATGGCTCAGCAGTGAGGACTGATCATGGTTCTTCAGGAAGACCCAGATTCATTCCCAGTACCCACATCGGGCAGTTTAAAACTGCATGTAGCCGGGCTGTGGTGGCACACAACTTTAGTCCCAGCACTTGGGAGGCAGAGGCAGGTGGATTTCTGAGTTCGAGGCCAGCTTAGTCTACAGAATGAGTTCCAGGACAGTCAGGGCTACACAGAGAAACCCTGTCTCGAAAAAACCAAAATAAACAAATAAAATAAATACAACTGCATGTAACTCTAGTTCCAGTAGATCCAATACCTTTGAACCACATGCTGGATATACAAACCTACAGGCACACACATAGAAAAATATTATTAGTTGCATCATTATTATTTTTGGAAGGGGACAGAGTGCTGAGATTAAAGGTGTGTGTCACCACTACCTGGAGAATTTTTTTTTTTTTTCGAGACAGGGTTTCTCTGAGTAGCCCTGGCTGTCCTGGAACTCACTCTGTAGACCAGACTGGCCTCAAACTCAGAAATCCACCTGCTTCTGCCTCCCAAGCACGGAGATTAAAGGCATGCGCCACCACCGCCTGGCCTGAGAATTTTTTTAAGGCAACAAAATCCTAATCGACAACAACAACAAAACCCCTAGTTGGATGACACCTAAGAACAACCTCCTCCCTTTTTATCTTGAGACACGGTCTCATCATGTATCTCAGGTTGACCTCAAATTCCCTATATAGCCAAGGCTTGCCTTGACCCTCTGATCCTCTTGCCTCACCTCCCTAGGACTGGGATTTCAGGAATGCACCACTATAGTAGGCTTCAGTAGCATGGGGCTCAAGGCTTTATGCACTCTCCCAGCTAAGCCGGTATCCTCACCCTTCTTTCCTCCCTGGGAGATGAGGTCTCGCAAGGTAGGCCAGCATGGCCTCAGACTAGCAATGACCCTTTGGCTTCTGCCTCTCTGCTGATGGAACTGCTGGCGTGCAACGCCACGTCCAGCTGTGCTTTGCCTTTCACCCACATCTGCAGGAAATATCAAGCCCTCGTCTCTGGCTCACGAAGCTTATTTAGAAAAGAAAGGGTTCTCCCCACTTCCCCTTAGGATGAGTTCCTTAGAGCTCTTCCCAGTCAATAAGCCTCAGAGAACTCCTGCTAGAATAAACATCTGGACGATCCAGGAAGGGAGGGAGGAGGGGTGGAATGAGGCCAGGGTCTGGGAGAAATGCCAGTCAGCTCTATGCTCTGCCTGTCACCTCCCAGGGTCTTGTGTCTTCATCGGGGACATATGGTGGCGTGTGCTTGCAGTCCCAGTACTTAGAAAATGAAAGCCATTGCTTCCAGGTTAGACTGGGATACCTGGGATAGACTGGGATAATAAAGACCCTGATTCAGAAAACTAAACAGGGCTGGAAATACAGGACGCTTGGCAAGAGTGCTGGATTAGAATGCAGGAAACCCTGGGTCCCATCCCTGGAACCACACTAGTCAGGTGTGCTGATGCACACCTGCTCTCCCCGAGCTCAGGAGGGAGAGACAGGACCAGAAAGTTAAGTTGGAGGCCAAGTAGGCTATGTGATACTGTCTCTAGGCAGAATTAAAAAGGAGGCGGCATTGTGTTGCTCAGTGTAATATATTTTAAAATATCATATAAAAATAGGTGGTTCTCACTCCTGTCTCAGCAGGTTTCTATGACTAGGTGGTGGGTGGCAGAGGGCGGAAAGCTCAGTGGAAAACCAGCTTTGTAAACCAGAGTATAGACCAGGCTGGAGGCTGGGCAGTCACTGCATGCCTCAGCCTGGGCTGGCCAGGTATGCTGAATCACAGCCTCTCCTCAGGGCCTGTTTGTTCATTTGCAAATGGAAAGACTCCGGGAGGACTCACTGAAATATTTTTTTGTAGTTATCTTGATTTTTGTTTGTTGTTTTGCAGGTATGTGGAAGATAAAAGCTGAATCAGACGCTGATTCTACCCTGGCTGCTGGACTCAGATCAACTGAGATTTTTTTGAGTACTTAATGGAGCTGCACTAAGTACATCATTTAATTCTCTAGTCACCCCATTATTTATCTGCATATTAGGGATCATAAACCTCAAGTTTCCATCCATCCATGCTCTCATCTGCTCAATTGCTCACCAAATCCTGGGGCCATGAGATATCCAGTAGCCTGTGTTTTAGACTATCTACCACCTGTCCACACATCTGGACCTTCTAAGCCAACCAGATGTCTAGGCAGGCCAGGAGGCTCCCATGCCAGACACCACACCCTATTTCAGCCCAGCCTGACCAGCTTCCCTACCACAGTAGGTATGTAGCTTGGCAACTATCAAGGCTTGTCATTCTTCTTCCTGCACACCCAGTTGTTTGGGCATTGACAAATGCCAGGAAGGTGACGCGCCTCGGTTTCCACAAGCATTGCCCTTTTTACCCTCTGGGCCAGGATAGGTATGGGGGCAGATAGCAAGGGAGAAGCAGGGTGTGTCCCAAGAGGGCAGAGCTGGACTTCAGCTGAATGATGGCATAAACCTACCTAGAACTGGGACTCAGGACAACAAAATGCCAGGGCATGGCCAGCTGGGTCTGGAAATAGACATGACATTCAGGGGGCATGAGTAGCCAGGAGGTAGGCTTTGCCCAGATAATTTCTCTCCCATGTCAAACTTGGATCAAGTGTCCAACCCCTTTCTGGATTCAGAATTCTCCTGTGATGACCCAGCAAGAAGGAGAAGAAAGGAAAGCAGGATCTTCCAACCAGAAGTTAGAAAACTAAGACTCCTGGGAATTTATTGCTGGAGTTGCCCAGAGGCAATCATTGTAAATCAAAAAAAACTGAAGCCCAAGCTGAGTGTGGTGATAAACACCTTTCATCCCTGCACTCTGGAGGCAGAGGCAGATGGACTTTTGTTCAAGGTCAGCTTGATTTACATAGAGAATTGAGGCCAGCTAGGACTTCATAAAAAGACCGTCACACACACACACACACACACACACACACACACTTGCACGCACGCACAGGTTGAGAGGGTACCCACCCCGATCCTCAGCATATCTTCCCACCCTAATTTTCTGACCTGTCCTCCAGACTCTGCGATCCTCTGTTGGGTGAAGGAAAGGTTCTTTGTGCGAGTATTTTAGCAGTAAAAGAAGATATAAAAAGATTCAAAACTTTTCTCCATTGTACTCTTTTTTTGAGTCTGGGTCTCTCAATTGACTCAGGCTGCAGAAGTCCCCAAGCTTAAGCTGAGTCACTCTGACACAGGGCTCTGTCCCAGTAACTAGCTACAATGGCATCCATTAGTGATTCCTAAAAATTTCCTTTTCATACTGTACTGGTCAGGCAAGAAACAAGCTCAGCAGCAGAGTTCTTTGGAAGGCGACTTGAAAGCAAGAGAAAGTTGGGAAAGAGCCTAGGATTTGGAACCGGAGAGCAAAGGCCTACTCCCACTTCCACTGTTTGTTAATGAGTAACAAGAGGAACTCCAGAACTAATGGAGCATGGGTGTTCCCATTCATAAAATGTGGGCAGGCGGCATCAGCACGAAACCAAATCGGACAAACAATGGCTATGCAAAAGGCCTGGGAAACAAACCAAACCCCAAGTAAGTCGTTTAATGTCAGTGTCTCCAACTTATCTGGACTAGTAATTCTCTTTTTAAGAATTTATTTGCCGGGCGGTGGTGGTGCAGGCCTTCAATCCCAGCATTTGGGAGGCAGAGGCAGGCGGATTTCTGAGTTCGAGGCCAGCCTGGTCTACAGAGTGAGTTCCAGGACAGCCAGGGCTACACAGAGAAACCCTGTCTTGGGAAACAAAAATTTTTTAATTCTAACAAAAAGAAAAAAGAAGAAAAAGAAAATGCTTTAAAGAAAGAGAGCAGCATCTATATATCTCAGATCCTTGCCCCCAATTCCAAATTCTGTCTGTCTCAGCCTCCCAGGTAGTTTATGGAGTTAGACATCAAAAAGGCTGAAGTGGGACTGGATGGCTCAGTGGTTAGGAGCATGCTGGTTGCTCTTACAGAGGACCTGGTCAATTCCCAACAGCTGCATGATGGCTCACCACTGACTCTAGCTCAAGGGAATCTGACTCCTTCACATGGACATACATGTACACAACACACTGATGCACAAACACTAGAAATAATAAGTGATTAAACAAGAGAAGACTGAGGTGGACTGCACCACTGTGTCATTCGAATACACCATAAGGGGCTGGGGAATAACAAGCAAGTAAACAAGTAAGGCTTCATCTCTCAGCTGCCTTTCTGGGAACTAACCTGGGGACACCATCGCCATCTGGTGGCCACAGTGTAGCTATAGCAGCAGTCATAGCCTCAAGTGCTGACTGAAATCCAAGACAAAGGGGAGGCCTGTGAGCGGAGGCTGACTGGACAGCTGGGCAGGCTTCCCAGGGTCACCGGAGGGACTGTTTGTGCTGTTCTGGGAGCCCTAGTTCAGTCGAGGGCTCTGCACCTCTAGGAGTCTCTGCTTGCCCAAGGCCTTAAGGTTTTTTCACAGAGTGGAGAAGGATCCCAGTTCACCCATCCTGCTGTCAGTTGCTGCGTCAGTTATTTCACCTTGTCTGGCTGTTCTCCTGACACTTTACATCTGCCCAGGGTTTGCTTGGGATAAGTAAATGTTTAGAGCCCTTACAGTCCTCAGAGCCATCTAGTCCACTGTTCACACCCATCCTGGCATATAGCCCTCATATTCCCCCAATATTTCCTTTGGAGCATCAAACAAAAAAAGGTTGTCAGAATAAAGACTGCCTTGCCTTTCCAGTTTTTCTCTTCCCATTTCCCCAACACCTGCTACTGTTCAGGGACTAGTATGTGTAACTGAAGATGCCAGACAGCACTCCACCGCTGAGGTACCGTAGGCCTTTAAACCTTTTTGACATCAAGTCTTACTAAGGTGATAAGGGTGGTCTTGAACTTGATATCCTACCTTGGCCCCTAAGTGCTAAAACTGAAGGAATTTACATTAAAAAAAAAAAAAAACTTACTTGGTGTGAATACACACATCACTGACTATATGTGGAAGCCAGAGGATAACTCATGAGTTATTTCTCTATCATGTGGGGCTGGCTTTAAACTCCAATCCTCAAGCTTTTACCTCCCCAAGGGACTAGGCTGTAAGACTACATGGAGCACTCAGAAAATTATTTTAAGGGCTGGCAAGATGGCTCAGTGGGTAAGAGCACTTACTCTCTTCCAAAGGTCCTGAGTTCAAATCCCAGCAACCACATGGTGGCTCACAACTACCCATAATGAGATCTGACGCCCTCTTCTGGTGCATCTGAAGACAGCCAGTGTACTTATGTATAATAAATAAATCTTTTTAGGTGACCTAAGGCTCAGAGCCCAAAAATAAACAATGGAAGTTGTGCTTTGCTCCGCCTAAGTTAAAGGCCATTTCATCCTGTCAATCACAGAGTACCTGTTTTGGGGGGATTGTTTCAACTATTCCTAAAGGCTACCCTCTTCATGAAATATGGCTGGCTTAGTCATGTGACCCTGGAACCCTAAAGGCAAAGGGGACCCCAGTTGAGTGTGTTAGGAACTAGGCAGAGGACACGGGTTCAAGATCACTTTTATTTGCAGAGCCTGCAATGGTTGGTTAACAATGCTAGCTAAGCTGGTACAATCTGAAAGCCATTCTCCTTGAAGGCATTCAACTAACAGACTCTCTACAAACCAGACCAGGGACCAACTGGGACATACTTCAACACACTGGGGAAGGGGCTGCTCATTCCCTTGCTCTCCACATATTTTCAAACAAGATTTGTTTAATAGCCAAATGCAACTCAAACCCATAACAAAGCAACTAGCCATCTTCAACATCACTGATTCCCTTCCCACCCGCAGAATAGAAAGCAGAGGTAAGAGGGGAGACTCTTCCTAAGGAAAACCTGGCTAGACCCCAATGGAGCAAAGATGGCGGGGAGGCCGGTGCCCGAGGATATCGACGGGCAGGAACCAAAACAGGCTGTGTAGAATCAAAGCAGCTTGGCCCCTCAGATGGGAGGCGTTCCTGAGAGCCTCACTTCCATGGGGTTAGATTAGGGGGTAACTGATGTGATACACCACTCTCTGACCCTCAAATTAAAACATGATAAACTCAGAACATTTGACTTCAAAATTTACTACGCCCTCCTGAGAAATTCTACAGTCGTCTGTAGGCCAGGATCCATACTCCTCCCACCTAATGGCCTGGGCTTTCTGCCTTCTGCTCACCCTTGGATGCCCACCCAACACTGATTGGATACTCTGACTCATGACTTTTTTTTTTTAAAGGACATTCAGTGGGCATGCTCCTCCCTCACTCTGTGGACTCCACTCTTTCATGCCTCCCCTCCCCCACCTTGGGGTACACTACAGCATTCCAGTACTGGCCTGATGGAAGCTGCCTGAAGTGCCTTCCTGTGACTCCTACACCAGCCACTGTCATGGGGATCTGGGGTGAGGAGCGGAGACAAGACTTTCCCTGGGGGACATCACAAAGGGCAGAAGTAGGTCTGGGAAGGTTAGCTTATGTCCTGTAGCCAAGCCTGGATCTGGCGCAGGCTCTTACCAGCATCTCAGTCCTTGACTTTGAGTAGCAGCAATATTAGTCTGCAGCGCCTCCTAGGGGTGACCAAGCTCCTTGCGCTGTCCACAACTTAACAGGTTTGCCTTTTTTCTTATCCCTGCCCCATTTTTTTTTTAATTAAAAGTAGAGGTAGTTCCTAGGATGATAAAACTCTACCTAGAATGGCAGTATTTTGACTTAATGAAGCAGAAAAGTAAAAGTCTTGAATTAAAACAATAATAAAATAATTGATGAAGCGGAATAAATTAAAGAGTCATCCATGAGGACCCCTCCCTTCCGGACTATCTTTGGTATGTGGCCAGCAGCACCTGGGTGGCTTTTCTCTCCTCATGACGGGCAGGCCAAGGTCTGCCCAATAAGGCCAGGTACTTCTTCAGTCAGAGCAGCCTAACACAGTGTTCCAGACTATAGACTCCAGCCTGTGCTGTGCTTGTCCAGCTTTGGCAGACAGTCCTGACGGGGAAGGACTCTTACAGAAGAGTGTAACGGTAGGATGGCCTGGGCTCCACCCTGGGAGCGTAGGAGACAGATTCAAGGAATGGAAGGCCCAGGTCTTTCTCCAGGTACCGTATAGCTGGCCCCTTTGCTTACTGCTTTGCAGCAAAGGGAAAAGGGACAGGGCAGAGGAAAGCTCAGGCTGCTGCCATTTGGCTTCAGAGCTTCTTCAGGCGACTGTACATCTCTCTTTTGCTCTTTTCCCCTGCCCAGGTCCGGCTCTTGGTGCGGAACTTCTTTAGGTCTTCTTTAAAGTCTTCATGGTGCATTGGTCGGTAGCTGGGGGGTTCACAGTGAGACTAAAGGAATATGAGAGGACACTGTCAGGACATGCCTGCCTCACATCATCTGGCTTCGTCTGCCTAGAGCTGCAAGGCTGGGAAGGCAACAAGCAGGTGCCAGTGAGTTCCATAGGAGCCTGGTGCTTAGCAGATGCATAGTGTGTCCCCAGACCCTAGCAAGCAGCAGCCACAACCAACCCAATGGTCCAGCATGGGGATGTGGGGACATGCTCACAGACATCTCACCTGGCATTTCAAAAAGAACTCCTTGTATCCCCCCTTCAGGACATACAGCTCAGGGTAGTGGAGTTTGGGGTACTCATTGCCAAGCCTATCTCTTTCTCTCACATATCGGCACCTAGTGAAAAGAAGTGAAGGACATGGTCAGGTTACCTCCTTCAGTGTAGGGTACAGGAGACAACACAGGTGGTGTTCACACACTCCTTCCACATGCCTCCTGCTGACACTATCTACAGCAATAGCTTAGAGCCAGCTTGCTCTCCATTCTGTCCTATGTTCCCCCCATTCAGCTCCTCTCACCTAAGTAGAATTCTTCCTTCTTGTGCCTTTAAATAGACTAGGCCTTCTACTTTCTCAGTAGCTTCTAGAACCCTGTGCTGTACTCTGACCAAGTGGTGTGCAAGCCATAGTTTTCAGTGTCCTACTGTGTGCTGCCTTACATCTCATCCACCCCATTCTAGTCTCCTTGTCCTCTGCCCGGGAGCTTCCACCTTTGACCTCATTTTGAAGGACTTCTGAACATTTTATACAAGTCTAAGTTTTTTTTTTGTTTTTTTGTTTTTCGAGACAGGGTTTCTCTGTGTAGCCCTGGCTATCCTGGAACTCACTCTGTAGACCAGGCTGGCCTTAAACTCAGAAATTCACCTGCCTCTGCCTCCCAAGTGCTGGGATTTAAGGCATGCGCCACCACCGCCTGGCCTAAGTTTTTTTTTTTTTAATATGCTTGTCTGCCTCTAATCTACTCTGAAATGTGACCTCCACAAAGGTAGAGTTTTGGTTTGCTATATTGCTAATTGCTAAAATAACAATAAGAACCTGAGAGTGGATTCGTGTCTCCACTATCTCCTCCATTCCTGGGTGAAATATTCAGGTCCTGCTCAAATGTTACCTTTCATGTGTTAAAGGCATTTGCTTGTTTGTTTGTTTTTGGTTTTGTTATGGGGAGGTGACAGGATCTCACTGTCACCATAGTGAGATCCTGTAGTAGTCTAGTCTGACCTTGAATCTGAGTGCTGGAATTAAAGGCATGTGCTATCACACCTGTCCTTGAATCCAGGACCTCACAAATACTAGAGAAGTGCTCTATCTGACATGAGCCACACTCCTAGCCTGATAGTAAGTTAGTCTACTTTTTTGTTACAGGATGTTGCGGGAAATATTTAAAAAGATCACTCCGCAAACTCTCTTGCCCTGCCGATACCGGCTGGCCACATCACTATGTCCTGGCGGGTCCTGCTATCCTCTCCCAGTTAGCAAGATCATCTTGCTTACATGCAACGCTCTACACACCCCACAATCAGTCACCTAGCGCCTAGTTACCCGGTGGAAACATGACTCTTAAGGCTTAATTATCTAATCAGGCTTATATATCAATAAGATCACAATTTACAAATGCTAATACAATAATTTCAGAGCCAAATGATGTTTTAAAACAAACATGTTTTAACCCAACTATTCTAAACCTTGTGAAAACTTTATCTACTTGTGGCTGTTTAAAACCGCACAGGGTCTGATTCATCTTCCTGTTCATCTGCCTCCATGCTGATTCTCTTTTTTTTTCTCCTCTGACCTCCTCACTCCTAAACTTCTAGCTCTGCCTCCCCATTCCTGTCCAATCACAGACCTGTCACTTCCCTAATGTGATTGGACAGAGAAAATGCTGCAACAACAGGATCTCATGCAGCTCAGGCTGGCCTTTATACTTCTGATCCTCTTGCTTTAGCTTCCCCAGAGCTGGAATAAGACACACACCATGTCAGATGCTGTTTAAGAGCATCACCACCATATCAACATTTGCAGAGTAAGATCTTCAGACTTTTCTGTCTTTTGTTTAAGGAACAACTGCTTGGTATTTAAAGGATGTTATAAGATTAGTAAGTAGAACTCAACACAGTGGGGGAAACTGGGAGAGCCGAAGAAAAAAAATCAATATAAAGGACCAACAGTGAGTCATTTGGAAAGAGGCTAAAGAGGTGATATTACAAAGTTACGACTGGTATCACAAGACTCAACTGGAGAAACCTGAAAATCATTTGCAATCAAAATGCAAAGATTAAGTTCATCAATTACATTCAAGAAATATGTTTGGGCTGGGTGGTAGTGTCACAGGCCTTTATTCCCAGCACTCAGAAGGCAATGAAGGTGGATCTCTGGTTTGGAGGCTAGTGTGGTCTACGTGTCCTGAGTTCCAGAACATTCAGGGCTCAACAGAGAAACCCTACCTTGAATCCCCTCCCCATCAAGGGGGAAAAATGTTTGGGATAGCAAGATGGACCTGAGTTTGATCTCAGAAATCTACATGGCAACACAGTCCCCCAAGTTGTCTTCTGAAATCTATATACATACTATGGTGGGGCACGTGCACAAAGTATAAAATAGTAATCGTAAAAAAGTCTATTTGGCTGGGTGCATAAATTCTAGCACTCGGGAGGCAGGTGGATCTCTGAGTTTGAGGCTAGACAGAGTGAGTTCCAGGACAGCTAGAGTTACACAGTGAAACCCTTTTTTGAAGGAAGAAAAGAAAGGCTGTTTAAAAGACAAATCAGTGGACAAGAAGTAAAACTAAGGGAAACTATGTTAGAAAGGGAATTACAGTTTCCACAAAAGCCATGTATACACGTAGTGGGTAGGCTGAGGCAGAACTGGAGCGACTTGTGATCTGTTCGATGGGTGCCTGGTGTGCTAGAGTTATGACGTATACCCCCAGGAAAGAAAGCACACAGCACTGCTCTTCACTGTCATGAAGCCTCTGCCCCAAAGCTTTATTCTCTGTGGTACTCACATTCGAGGGCCTCTTTCAGAAGAAAATTCACAGTGGAATACGACAATGACACGCTTGCCATCAGTAGGCACAATAGGTTTCTTGAGTAAAAAGTCCTCAACCTCTTCTTCCATGTGCAAGTTGACGGCACCCTGTGAGGATGGCAGACACCGGGCACCTGTTGAGCCAGCAGTGCAGTGCAGACCACCTGTCTCTGCTATCTCAATGAGGCTTTCTCTGTAGGTCTACATACTGTGGCCATTTCTAAATGTCACTTCATAAAGTTAGAAGCTAATCCCCTTTCACATTTAAATACTGCCTTATATGGTAATACTAAAGCGGTGTGACCGGCTCCTTCTTTCTAGAAACCTGTGTTCCAATATGTCCCTTCACAAGGTAGCAGCCTGACTGAACAGCAGGCTGTTACAGATATAAGGGCATGTTGCCAAACTGACTTCTATTCAGGAATTCTGGGGTGCTCAAACGTTCATATTTAAGTATCTCAAATGCTGCAGAACTCTTTGTGGCCCCACTGAATAAACAGCTCAGACAGCAGGGATGCCACCTAGCAATGCCCTGAAACAGGACAATGTTAGAGAGTAAAGTGGAAATGGTGGGAATATTCATTTAGTTCACATATATTGGCTTGTCTTAAATTCTCACCGTCAGACAAGAGATGTCACTATCCCACCTTCTAACTCCCAAGATAATAAGTCTCAAGAATCCAAACCTTGATGTGACCTCCTTCATATTCATACGGGTATCGGCAGTCAATGATAACAAACTCTTTAATGAGATTGGCAAACTTGCCATTCAAAACAGATGCCATCTATGAAGAGAAAGGGAGGAGGGTATCATTTGTTGGCTGTAGATAACAAGATTCCAGCTCCCCAAGTGCAATGGGTTCCACAAGCCTGACTTACAATTTCTGGAGAGATATATTTCAAATCCTGATGCTTCCCAGAGACTGTATGAAAGAGATAACCCTTTAGAAAAGTAAACAGAGGACAGTTAGGGGAATGTGAAAGCTTGCAAATATTCAAGTTTATCCTGTTGCCTGGCTGGTAGGAAGCAACCCAAAAACCAAACCCAGAAACAAACATAAGTAAATAGTATATGTTAATTACCTTTGTATTCACTAACATGTATAGGCCAGGCTAGCTTGGAACTACTAATCCCGAGTCTAGATTTGGACCATAGAAATCACAGGTGATTCCCTTTTCCCACTGGCTTTTTTGTTGTTATTGTTTTGCTTTGTTTTCCAGACAGGGTTTCTCTGTGTAGCCCTGGCTGTCCTCAAATTCAGAGACCTGCCTGCCTTTGGAATGCTGAGATTAAAGGTGTGCAGCAGCAGCAGCACCATCACCTGGCATTTTTTTCCCTCCTATTTTTATTGGGAACTCTCATCTAAGTAGGAGAGATCACTTAGATGCAGTAAGGAGGGTCAGGCCATAGAGGCACACAGATTTAGTACTAGGGTTTGAGAGGAGGCAGAGGTGGGTGATCTACAAGATGAGTTCCAGGACAGCCAGGACGACACAGAGGAACTGAGTCTCAAACAACAAACACACATGCAGTGAGGAGAGCAGGTGTAACTCGGGTCTGTAATAACAGCCTTTGAGAGGAGGACATGAGTTCATCCTAGATCATCCCCAGCCTGAGTATGAGTTTGGGGCCAACTCAGAACATGAGGTTCTGTAACAAATAAAAACACAAAGCGAGTGGGCATGGCACTGCATGCTGAGGCTGAGGCAGGAGAACTGTGTCAGTTTGAGTAAAATAGTGAGACCATGCCTTGGAAAGTGAAACAACGTGCTCATGTGATGAGCACTTGGTTGCCCAGTATGGTGTTAGGTAGTGAGAATGGAAAAACATCTTGGCACATGCTTAACAAAGATGAAGGCCTCAGTGCTCCTTAGGGAAGAGCTGGATGCGTTAAGAACTTACCCGCCACTGACAGTGAGACTAACACACCAAGGGCTTTGCTCGTTTCTCCCCCTCAAACTTCCTGTTCTTTTTTTAAAAGTCAGGGTCTCTCTAAACAGACCCATTATCCTTGAAGTTACTATATAGACCAGGCTGGCTGGCTGCCTCTGCCTTATAAGATTAAAGGTATGGGCCATCATGGCCAGCTGCCTGTCCTACCTGATGTACCAACAGCTCAGGCTCATGCTTTCCCAGACAAACTCGCACATGGGTCAGAGTGAAGGTGGGTAACCATACAGGAAACCACGGAGCCAGCAACAGTCTCATGACCAACATGTGCCTCATCCCAAGAAGTTCAACTTGTTTCTTATCTTTTACTTTTAAAACTGTTACCAAGGGGACACCCCAGAGGCCACTTTGAGGAAGGAGAAAGGCTAAGTGGGGTTCTAGCATCCCTTACCAGCACCACCCAACTAGAGTAGCTCTGTTTGCAGTTACCTTGGAGAAATCCCCTATAAGGTCTCTTGGGTCACTGTCCAGAATGTTCTCAATGGTTCCTTTGGGGGAAGACATCGGGGATAGAGACTGGTGCAGGAGCTACAAGATATCCAAGGTAGAGAATGAGAACAGGGTTTTGACTAAAACCCCTAAAATTATTTACCTTTACCACACCAAGAAGAAGAAACTGAAATATGAATGCCTATAGTAAGTAAGTAAAAGATTCTGTGCACTGGGCGGTGGTGGCTCATGCCTTTAATCCCAGCACTTAGGAGGCAGAGACAGGCAGATTTCTGAGTTCGAGGCCAGCCTGGTCTACAGAGTGAGTTCCAGGATAGCCAGGGCTACACAGAGAAACCCTGTCTCGAAAAACCAAAAAAAAAAAAAAAAAAAAAAAATTTCTATGCTGTGACTGAGTCAGAGGAAAAAAAGATAGCTCCATGCTATTTCTTAACCAGTTGAATTTCTCTGAAACCCCCTATCTTTCTGGAGACAGTGTTTTACCATGTATCTCTGGTTGGCCTGGAACTTGATAATGTAGACCAGGCTCGCCTCAAACTCAGAATCCACAGGGATTACCATCATGCCAACACACCAGCACCTTTCCTTTTTTATTGTTCACAATGAAAACTGCTGAGCTGGGCTGGTGAGATGGCTCAGTGGGTAAGAGCACTGACTGCTCTTCCAAAGGTCCTAAGTTCAAGTCCCAGCAACCACATGGTGGCTCACAACCACCTGTAATGAGATGTCCTCTTCTGGCAAATCTGAAAACAGCTACAATGTATTTATATATAATAATAAATAAATCTTTGGGCTAGAGCCAGCAGGGCCAACCAGAGCAAGCAGAGGTCCTAAAATTCAATTCCCAACAACCGCATGAAGGCTCACAACCATCTGTACAGCTACCGTGTACTCATATGCATAAAATAAATAAATCTTAAAAAAAAAAGAAAAAGAAAAAGAAAACTGCTGAGCTGATATCAAGAGAGACATGAGCCTAGCCAGGGCTACATGGCAAGAATCTGCCTTAAAAATAAAAATTAAAAAACAAAAAACCAAATCAAAACCTGAACCTGTCACTGTAACAGATGATCATTGCCATGTACCTCACAAAATAACACATAATTACTCTATCTCAGTACAGATCCTGAACTTCTGATAAGAAAGGTTTTGTAAGAAAACAAAATTGAAGTTGTAAAGATCATTTGGATTGCTTCTAACTAAATAGCCTTCTGTGATTCTGCCCAACAGTTACACAAGGAACCACTGTGTAAGCATGCCTGAGAATGTAATCTAGAGGCAACAGGAGTAAGATTAGAACTTTGAACTATTTATTTCTTTTTCTCTTACAAGGAGAGCAGTAAACCTTTCAAAGACACAATGAGGCAGGTGAGGTGCTCAGAGGGTAAAAGTACTTGTATGTGCCTGACAATCCTGGAACGTTGTCCTCTGATCTCCAAACATGCCATAGCACACCCAGGACTTACAACTTAATAGTATTTAAAAGGAGGCCAGAGGTGGGTGGGCACATTAAGATTCTTTCCCAAGCCCAGCCTGTCAGGTTAGAGTAGAGAGAGATCCAGACAGCACTCTTTGATGGTCCTTCCCTCCCCTAACCCCCGCCTTTTTCCTTAAACAGGAAATTAAAAAAAAAAGTGCCAGGTGGCAGTGTGTGTGTACACCTTTAAATCCCAGCACTAGAGAGGGAGAGACAGACAGATCTGTCCTTTAGCAATATCAAGAAGCTGTAGCAATTCTATTTTATAGACAGGGGTTCTTGTGCACCATGGCACAGACACACAAAAAACAAAATTTCAAACAACAACAACAAAAAAAACCTCAAAATGAACAAACAAAAAAACAAAACAACCAAACCAAACCAAACATCAAAAATCAAAAACCTGGGTATTGTGATTCTAGCACAAGGGAGGTAGAGGCAGAGGAAAAGTTCAAGGTAAGCAAGACATGCCAACACTCTGCAAAAAAAACTGTCTCCAAGTAGTCCTCTGACCTCCACATGTGCACTATACATTTCTACCGCTGAATAAATGATTGGCAGAGGAAAGTAAGAAAGAGTAGAGATGGAGTTTGGTGACCAAGCACTTGAGTAATATGCACAACACCCTGCCAGTCCGTAGCAGCAAGCAAACTCATCCCCCACAACTGCATCCTAAAAAGCAAACAATAAAACCCCACATAATGGGGACTGGAGAGATGGCTCAACAGCTAAGAACATTTTGTTGTCCCCAGTACCACATGGTGGATCACACTATTAGTAGTTGCAGTTCTAGGGGATCCAATGCCTTCTGACCTCTGTGGACACTGGGCATGCACGTTGTACACAGACATATATGCAGACAAAACAATCATACACACAGTAACAGGAGAATGAACTCCCCCAAATCCAGATACCATATGACTACAATACTAAGGTGGTTTAAATGGACAGACCCATAGTTGGAGCATTAATGTGGTCCCAATTGATGACACCACTTGGGGGACTTAGGAGAAGTGGTGGTGCAGCTAGAGGAAGTTGCCACTGGATTTCCTTTCTTTTTCCCTTCTTTGTGCTTTGAGACAGTTTCTCTGTATAGCTCTGGCTGCCCTCGAACTCAGATCCACTTTCCTGTCCATCACGTCCAGCCTCAGGGCTGAGGTTTCAAAAATCCTAATGCTGCCCCCAATTCACTCTGCTTTTTCTGTTCTCATGACTTACTGCCATGCCTCCTCTCAGTGATGGTAATAACCTTAAGCCCAAAACAAACCCGGTTCTGTAACTTGCCTTAGTTATGGTATTTCATCACAGCAATAGAAAAGAAACTAATACAAACACCTAAAATGAACAGCACATTACCAAATACTACTCAGAAACAGAATGAATGCAGCTAGCTCATACACTGCTGTTGAACACACCACTCTGGAAAACTATTTGGCAGTATCTGCACCTGGTCCATGGCACAGCAATTCTAGCCCTATGAGATTATCTAGGGGATCAAAAACAATCGTGGACTCTATAGACCAGTGGGAGCCTCTAAATATGACAAGTGACTCAAGTTCTTTAACAAAACAGACAAAAAGAACAGATATTTAAAGAATGTAGGACGGTGGTGAGCACCTGCAATCCAACACCAGGGCAGAGACAGGAGGATCACAAGTTCCAGGCCCACCTGAAACAAAACTCTGTCTCAAAAGCCAAAGCAAAATAAAAGCCTAGTAACAAATGACACAATCTCTTAAGTAAAAACAAACAGAAGCAAATAAAAGTAGCAAGGCTTGCCGGGCAGTGGTGGTGCACTCCTTTAATCCCTGCGTTAGGCAGGCAGAGACAGGCGGGTCTCTGAATTCAAGGCCAGCCTGGTATACAGAGTGAGTGCCAGGGCAGCCAGAGTTATACAGAGAAACCTGTTCAGAAAACAAAACAAAACAAGAGTAGTAAGATTTGGCAAGGACAGGACCAACAAGTGGAAATGTTTAGAGCTGAAAGACTTATGACTCTAGATCAAGGCAGAACTTAACTAACCTGGCTTGGCTCCTGAACATCTGCTTTCATAGGACTGGCCATGCTCTTCCTCCTCTTTGTGCCTCGAGGAGATGCCTCACAAGATCGATCTGTTCTCTTCAACACTGCCCGAGTGCTGGAGCTGCTGCTGGTGGAGCTGCACGGGGAAGGGGAGTCGAACAGTCTGCACTGATCGGCCTAAGGGTGAAAGAGGCAGATCCAACCTTGGATTAAAATCTAACCAGTTGAATGGCAATTAGTCTAAACCCAGGCCCTAAGCCCTATGTTGTTGCAGCCAACAGTTAAGGACTACTTTGTTTAGTGGCTCAGCTCCTCACAACCCCACATACCGAATAACTTACGAGGTTTGTAGGTCTTCTCATGACAAGAGGAGCTGTCCAGAGGCTTGCCATGCACGATGGGGTCTCCTCATCATTCTAGAGAAAGAGAGAACTGTGTTTAAATAGATCCAGCAGAGGGGCTAGGAAGAAGAAAAAGACCCAGAATCTAAATGCCAGACAAGTCTAGATAAGAAGTTTTGTGCTTTGTTTTAGAGAGAATCTTACTGTGTAGCAGGGGGTGGCCTTGAACTTGCAGCTTATGGCAACCCTTCTGTTCAGCATCCTGAATGTTAAAATTACTGGCATGTAACACCAGGGCAGACTAGTATCTTTTTGGTATAAGGGACTGATTGAGCCTAAGGCCTTGTACACGCCCCCAAGCACATGCTACATCTTAGTTCCAGAAGTTTCTCAATATATTTCTCCTTCCCTACTCCTAAGACTCATTAGTATCTCTCAGGGTACGAGAAAAGATCCGACCAGTATTATCTGACCTCCCACCCTGCTGGATTTAGTCAGACAGACAGAAGAGTCAATGAACTTTCACAAAATGAACTATCATTCAGTCAGCTGAGAACCCAAGGAACTGTTTATTTAGGAGGCTTCTGCAGGATGGTTAGAATGAGTAGGCACACCCACCCACAGATGGTACCTTCATATTCTCTCCATCCAGAAGGTCTATGAAGCCATCATCCTCATCAGACAAAGTGGCTTTCACGGGTGACTGGGGTGTAAAAAGAGGACTGAAATTTCCTGATTCACTAATATCACTTTCATTTGAAGATAGCTGAAAGACAAAATTAGCAAGGACTCTAGACTACTTTGATTGCTTAGGTGGGCTGCTTAAAGAAAAAAGAGATAGTATGTGTGTGCACCATGTATGAACTTGGCACCCTGAGGTCAGAAGAGGGCACTGGACTCCCTGACTCCTGAGATCTTCTTGCAGTGAGAACTAAGGCCATGTGAAGGCTGTGATTGATCATCTAAACCTGTTGAAAGTACAAGTGTCTGCGGAGATCACAAAATAGCAGACCAGGGAAAGGTCAAGAAAGCCTAAGTAACTGCAGATACATAGAAACAAGGGGATTCGTTCTAAGCTCTACCCTACTCCTTTACTATTTCAGGAGACAGGGCAGTCAAGGATAAGCTAAATAAAACCTGTGAACCTTTCTTCCACTTTCCAAATGTTGAGATCACAGGTGCACACCACCAAGTTTGGCCTCTAATGTAGCTCTTCATTAGGATTGGGGGTGGAGAGATGGCTCCGTGGGTAAGAACAAGCACTGCTCTTGGGAGAAGCTTGGAGTTTAATTTCCAGTATCTCCATCAGACAGCTCACAGCTGCCTGTAGTTCCAGCTTCAAGTGATCCTAAGCCTCTGGTCTCCTTGGGCAGCTGTATGCATGTGCACATACCAACCCGCCCCACAAAATTAAAAATAAAAGTGATTTAAACTAAAATGATAGCTGCCCAGTTTTAAAATGAGGGATTATGAAGTACTAGGCAGCAACAAAATCTTCACAACTATAATCTCATTTAAGTCACACCACACACTTCTGGTAGTCAATCCCTAATGTTCATCCTATCTCAGTCCCAGGTGTAGCTGGGACTACATGTGTCAACATAGCCAAATAACCCTTTGCTTTTTTCTT
Source organism: Mastomys coucha (assembly GCF_008632895.1). NCBI lineage: Eukaryota > Metazoa > Chordata > Mammalia > Rodentia > Muridae > Mastomys > Mastomys coucha. The sequence goes on along the minus strand of NW_022196906.1, from coordinate 103,824,321 downwards.
TTTCTTTTGTATTTTCGAAATCTTTTTTGTTTTCTTAAAAGAAAACTGATGCTAGGCGGTGGTGGCTCATGCCACCATTTAATCCTAGCACTTGGGAGGCAGAGGCAGGAGGATTTCTGAGTTCAAGGCCAGCCTGGTCTACAGAGTGAGTTCTAGGACAGCCAGGGCTATACAGAGGAACCCTGCCTCAGAAAAAAGCAAACTAACAAAAAAAAAACCAAACCAAACCAAACCAATATAAAAAAAAAAGGAAACTGATGCTTAAGGGGTACCAAGATCATATACCTCATCTATTCAACACCCTACCTTGGAAACCAACTTGGTGCAGTGGCGAACACCTGTGACCCTAGAGGCAGGAGCATAAAGAATTCAGGACTAGTTTTGACTACATAGCAAATTTGAGGCTGGCCTAGGGATTTAAGGGATCCTATCTTAAAAAAGCAAATAACAACAAAATCCCCAATCCAGACAAAAGCCAAACCAGTAAGATAAGCACGGGCTTTTAAGAAGCTTGCATCCTCAGCATCTATAATTATAGGTGCTCTTAACAATCAGGCAGTCACAGAAAATCTTAGTGTTCTGATTCCCAAGTGTCTACCAAAAATATTCAGCTTCAGATATATTTTCAAACTATTGTCATGTACTGAGGAATCTATAGTTAAATTCTAGCCTGTTTTTACATGTCCTTTGACGAGTATATCAACTTCTCTAATGAAACTTTCCAATCTACCAAATAACTCCAGCTAATTCATAGGCCTCAGCCATGAGCCACCAAGCAATAACAGTAAACTTCCTTTTTTGTTTTTGAAACAGGAGTTCATGTAGCCCAGGCTGGTCTTAAATCGTAGCAGAGCAGAGCATAACCTTGAACTCTTGGTCCTCCTCCCTCTACCTTCTAAATGCTTGGGTTATAGGCATACACCATAGGCTCAGCAGGAATAAATTTCATGCTGATATAACACACACACACACACACACATGCCATGTTGTAAATTATACTTCCCATAATGAACTCCTAATACAAAAGCCAAAACACATACCATCCGAGCTGGGGCTGAATTCTGCCTGTGTGTAAAGGGATCTTTACTCTCCTCATGAACATGAGTATTCAGGCAGCCACGAGATGCAGGTCTTATTGGCTTTTTAAATTCAAATGCTTCCTGCAAAACAATATATTTGAAATATTTTCTACTGTCCATAAAACAAGCTCTAGGGCTGGTGAGGTGGCTTGGCAGGTAAATACACTTGCTGAGAAGCCTGAAGATCAGAATTCCATCCTCAAGCCCCACATGGTGGAAAGAGAACATACTTCTGAAAGTTGACCTGTTTTCCACAGTGCATGTTCCCACCCTCAGGCTTTCTCTTTCATTAAATAAAATTAATGAAAACTTGTTGAGGCTAGAGAGATGGCTTAGCAGTAAGAGCAGAGTTCCTTTTAATTAATTAATTAATTAATTAATTCTCTCTCTCTTTCATTTTGTATTCTGAGACAGGGTTTCTCCCTGGAGCTATGACTGTTCTGGACTTCAGTCTGTACACCATGCTGCCCTTTGGTGAAGTCATACTGGAAAGGTTGACAAACTGCTCCAACCAGTCAAGGAGGGAATCCATTTGCCTGGAATATCTCATGATGTCTCCCAAAGTTGCCAAACAAAATCTGCTTTCATACAGGGCGTGGGTTTTGTAAGGGTTATCAACTGGTATTTTAGCAGGAAATTGGAAACAACAGATATATGGAAATAGAGTGAACGATAGGCAAGTCAATCAATCTCTTCAACTATTCTAGATAAGACACCCTGTGCAATTTAAGAGAGAAAGCCAGGCAGGGTACCCATGGACCACACCATCCTCAAGGCAACCATTTCAGATATTTTCCACAGAAATTGCCTGGCTTTGGATTTTAGTTTATCACTCCAGTGTTTATAAATGTGACAGATATTCATCACAGGAATAAGGTGCAAGAAAAAGGTGCTGCCAGGTGGGACCAATGGCACACAGCTTGCAAACACAATTAATAAGGTTTTCATGAGCTTAGTTACCCTTGGGTTGGAGGCAAGAAAGAAATTCTTTCTAAAGTCTTCAATAGACTCCTCCAGATAAAACTCGTGGATGTAATTACTCCTCATGAAAGCTACTTCATAAAATCCAGCAACATTTACCTGTTCTAAATTCAGGTACTGTTCTAAATTCTCTACATCTGTAATCTTATTTAATGTCTAAAACAGCCATAATAGATATTGCTACCTTACAAAAACCAACCAAAACAACAAGAAACCCACAAAGGAGCCTAACAAAACTCCAGGATCACAAAGCTAGACAGAAGCAAGACTCAATTCAGATTTCTCTACTGAAAGGCTAGGTGTGGCCTTTCCACTAGTCATGTTAGATGGCAGCCGAGCTGGGTCACTTGTAAGCTGCTGACACCAAGGTTTCACTTCCAGCCTGGGTTACCATGTTGATGCTACACTTACATTTTCTTTATTTTCATCCTGGTCGATGAGCTGAAAGATGTCATGGTCTAGAGAATCAGAGTGGCTCCTCTTCAGTGCTGGGCTACATCCCAAGAGCTTCTGCTACCAAAGTCAAAATGAGAAATTGAGTTCACAGAGGAAAGCACAATGGGAAACTCAGTTTTCCTTTTTCTTTTTTGAGATAAGCTTTTTACTCTGAAGCCCAGGCTGGCCTTGAACTTGAGATGACCTTCCTGCCTCAGCCTCCCAAATGCTAGGATTACAGGTTTGACCTATTATACCCAGCCAAAACCTTAATTCTTAAAGAAATGAAGAGGGGTTTGGAAGAACTAGCTTACTACCACACAATGTGGCAGGTAACCAGTAACTGTGCCCAGGGCTCCATCCTGTTCTAACTCAGAATGGCCTGGTACCTAATCAGACAAGGCCTATAGCCCTCTCAGCAGGTAGAATACAGTCCCACACTAACCCCTAGTAACATTTGCATAAAAAGAACATTTCCTGGTTTGATAAAACTGAGATTGAGTACAAAGTCCACAAGAGGCAGTCACTGTTGAAGTTGCTCTAGGTAATAGCTTACTGCCTGTGTGCTTACAGGGACATAGAAGAGCAGTTGCCTCTTCCTCGACACAGGAAAGGCGGTGTTTGATGGAGTAATTTATAGGTATTAGCTCAAAACAACAATGGAACTTACAGGTAGGGAATTTATTCTCCTCAGGGAAATTTCAAGGCTGTAATGAGATCAAAAGGTAAACATAAGAATAAAGAGATATTTATATGAGCAGATTCATACGGCTCAACGTATAGCAGGGGCAGGAGGACAGGCATGTCAGGTTCTCATTTTAGCATATACAAAGGATAGTGTTCCCTGGTCTCAGGAGCACCCTGGATTGAAAAAAACAAAACAAAACAAAAAAAACCCTGTGATGTCTCCTAAAATACACATATTCATTCATTTAAGACTTCAATGTCAAAAAGTAGAGCAGGGGAAATTACAACTAAACTAAAGGAGGGAAGTCCTGCAAACTGCTGACACAGAGCAACACTCATTGCCAGCAGTGTTTGTAGCACCCAGGCAGTTCACTAGGCACAGCTAACCGCAGAGCTCCGTTCCACTGTATGAAGGATGTCATTCAAAAGTTAAGTGTTGGGCTGGAGAGATGGTTCAGTGGTTAAGAGTACTGATTGCTATTCTAGAGGTCCTGAGTTCAATTCCCAGCAACCACATGGTGGCTCACAACCATCTGTGATGGGATCTGATGCCCTCTTCTGGTATGTCTGAAGACAGTTGCTCAAATAAATAAAATAAATAAATCTTATAAATAAAATAAATCTTTAAAACTGCCTAGCCTGGCCTTGAGTTTTTGATCCTTTTGCCTTAACTTCCTGAGTAGCTGAGAGTGCAAGCCTGTGCCACTAGGGTTACTTAAGGAAAACTTTCTTCTAAGTAGAAAAATTTAAAGGAATGAATACATACTTTTCTTTTCTGTCCAAGGGCCCAGGAGAATCTAGACAGAAACCTTTGAGAAATAAAAACAAAATTCTTAGGAAATAATATACATCCTGGTGTAAAGCAACATTTTCTAAGTACACCCATGGATCCTCTATTTGCAAATATCATCAAGAGAAACAAGACTGTCTAAGGCTAACTAATATCAAGACTGACTGATTTTTCAGATAACACTGACCCCTATAACTTCTTGTGGAGTTATGTCTTTTCAAATATACTCATTTAGGGGTATGAAAAATACAATCAGTTAAGTTCAGTTCTAAGAGGCCAATCTGGTGTATACAGTGAAATTGTCTTAAAAAAATAGTGTTAGAAAGATGGTTCAGAAGAGGACTTGAGTTCAATTCCCAGCAACCACATGCTAATGCCTGTAACTCAGTTCCAGGGGATCTGACACCCTCTCCTGGCCTTCAAGGAAAGTACACACCATGTGCACACATGGGAGGTGTGTAAGCCAACATCCACACATATAAAAGCACACATTTTAAAAAAAAGAACCAAAATAAAGACTTGGCACTTTTTCTCTTCAAAAACTGTCCCAGGAGCTTCCTCTGTACTCTACTGAAGGGTGTTTGTCACTCTACACCATAATTTCTATGTGTACTGTTACCAATTAAATTCCTAGGCAAGGTGCTTCCCGAATGGCTGACTCCAGATGAATGTGAAGGCTGAACGAACACCTGGATTTGTCAGGGGGCCCATGCCTTTAATCACAGCACTCAAGAGGCAAGAGGCCAATGTGATCTACAATGGTGAGACCCTGTCTCAAAATAAATTGATTTAATTAAATTCTTAAAAATAAGGGATTCAGTGAATAGCACTTGGTGCTTCTATAGAGGGGACAAATTCAGTTCCTAGCAACCGTATCAGGCAGCTCACAAAGGTCTGTAACTCCAGCTTCAGGGGCTCTGGTGCCTTCTAATCTAAACACATACGTACACACACAAGCACATACGTACACATAGATAATAACCACAGTACCTGAATCAGTCGATTCCGAGGAGCCCATTCTCTGTAGACTGCTGTTATTTCTCACTTCCATTGGTTTCTCATAGTCACTGAAACCAAGAGAAATACCTCCACATGAACAATTTCTAGCACATGACTAAAAGGTCACATACAGGAGATGGGGCCATGAAGTAGCCAGGTTGCCACAAACCATCTTTGAGAGACCAAGCCAAGGACACCCCACACTCACACTTGGCCACCCAGAATACCCCAGTTGTTAGCATTTAAACAAAGAAAGGAGTGAGTGGCTTGGCCTTGGGCCACATTTTAAGACATGCCTGTGGCAAAGGCTGGGTTTCCTTAAATGAGAGCTTCAGTCTGAGGTACTGTGCTAGGAGTAAGGGCAAAGGTGACTAGGCCAGGAGACCCAGCTTTTCAGGGTTTGGAAAAGTCGTAGGACAAGTTTAGGAGACGAGATGTCCAACACTGAAGATAAAGCAATTTCACTGAAAATAGTGGAAAGCCTTTTTGTTAGTGGGACTAGTAGTGTCGTGGGACTACTAAGTCTACGAAGATTTCCAATACAGAAAAGTTAGGTAAAAAGTGATAGCTTACTTAAAAAGGTAGATGGGTAGATAGATAGAAGAAATGTGTCGGCCAAGTGGCTGCATAGATTTTGCACAGATGCAAGAAGAGAAAATACCATGGTCCTTTGTTGAG
>NW_022196906.1:103816663-103818662 GCF_008632895.1 Mastomys coucha | reverse complement strand
CTTTTCTGGAATAGAGACAGTGTTGAGAGAAATCTGAAAGGGGTAAGCAAGACGGTGCCCAGCAGGCTTCCCCGACCTCCGGTGTGGCTCGGGCTGAGGATAGCTCTGGACTATCCGAACGGCCTCTCCCGCCCAACATTCCGCCCGGGGGGGAGGGTGCACATGGCGGGCCCTGGCCAGGCCATCCCGGATCCGAGCATCAGAACCAAGTGGACAGACTCTGCTTCCTGCTAGATCATCCCGAGGGCCGACCCGAGGCCAGCGGCCTAGGGCATCGCTCGCCGGTCTCTCACCTGCCCAGCCCTTCCAGCTGGTCCATGGTGACCGTCAGGTTGGTGACAGGGGACAGTCCGCCAGCAGCCGACGCGCCAAACAGCACCTTCCCCGTGGGCTGCGGCGCAGGCGTGGGGCTGCAAGCGAAGAGCAGGCGGCGGCGGTGGGGGGGCTCCGGGCCCAGTTCCATGGCGCCGCCGGGCCTTCCCGGACTCCCGCTCCGTCTTCCTCCGCCTCCGCCGCGCCGGGCCCCGCCCCGCTGGCACCGGCTTCGGCCGCGCGCCACGCCGCCAGCGCCCGCGGGTCAAACACAAACACGACCCCGCCGTTCAGAGACGCGGCCGCCACGGGCAGCGGCGCGGACGGGCGAGCGCCGGGGACTCGGCAGGCGCCAGGCACAAGCACCGGCGCTTCCCTCTCTGTCCCGCGAGGCCCGCAAGCGGGCGGGCGGGCGCCTGCAACCTCAAGATTAAACCCAAACAAGCTCCACGGAGGAAGAGTCTTGAGGCCGCCGACCCGATTAACTCGCCTCACTTTTTTTTTTTCTCCCTCCCTTGCTCGGTACCCGACTCCCAGAGAAGGAGCCTTCACTCCTCTCACCACCAAAGTGGCCTTAGCGTTAATTGCAGCCCACTCAGGAGAGCCGCCGCCCCGCCCCCTTCCTAGTTGGCGCCAAACGGAACTCACCAATCAGGAAGCAAACTTCTCCTCGCCCCCGAATGACAGCTGAGCTGGACCAATGAGAAGGAGAGGAGGAAGCATCTCGTGGGCCTCCCCGAGGTCACTCCCTCTCTCGACCAAGGAGGGGGCGGGGCGAAGCCTGAAAAGTTGGGAGGTGGCTGAAATGAGAAAGGAGCGGAGAAGTCAATGAAACTCTCTGAGAGGGCCCTGGTCCCTACCGAAAGGCCCCGCTCTTTTTCAGTTGCATGCTGGGTAGTGTAGTTCCCACAGCGAGTGCTAGGCCGGTCACACACCCAGTCTGAGAGCTACTGAACCCAGAGCTGTGCACTTTTTTTTTTTAGGAGACATAGAGACTAGGAAAGGCCATTTGGACCTGGCTTTGGCTCTTCCTCTAACTGCGTAGTACACTACCATGGATTCCTCTTTTCCTTCACAGGCCTTCAGGCTCTGATTTTGTCTTTCTTTTTTTCAAAGGACTTATTTATGTATATGAGTACACACTATAGCTATACAGATAGTCGTGAGTCTTCATCTAGTTGTTGGGAATTGACTTTTAGGACCTCTGCTCGCTTTGGTCAGCCCCGCTCACTCAGTTCCGGACCAAAGATTTATTTATTATAAATAAGTACACTGTAGCTGTCTTCAGACGCACCAGAGGAGGGCATCAGATCTCATTAAGGGTGGTTGTGAGCCGTCATGTGGTTGCTGGGATTTGAACTCAGGACCTTTGCAAGAGCAGTCAGGGCTCTTAATCGCTGAGCCATCTCACCAGTCCTTTTTTCTTTTTCTAGACAGGGTTTCTCTGTGTAGCCCTAGCTGTCCTGGAATCCAGTCTGTAGACCAGTCTGGCCTCGAATTCAGATCCATCTGCCTCTGCCTCTGCCTCTCGAATGCTGAAATTAAAGGCATGCACTACCATTCCTGCTCCAGGCTCTGATTAAATTAAGTTAAATTTTTGAAATAGGGATTTCTTCTATAGCCCGGGCTGAAACAGGAGTAGTAGTCGAGAGCTGTATGTCATGATCCACAGATAGCAAGCAGAGGG
>NW_022196906.1:103810217-103816560 GCF_008632895.1 Mastomys coucha | reverse complement strand
AGAGAGAGAGAGAGAGAGAGAGAGATTGTGACTCTGCCTGGTGTGGGTTGTTTTTTAGAACTCAAAACCCAGGGCTGGAGAGATGACTCAATGGTTAAGAGCACCAGCTGCTCTTCTGAAGGTCCTGAGTTCAAATCTCAGCAACTAAATGGTGGCCCTAGCAGTCTACCAATTGGGGAATCAAGCATTCAATGGTATGAGCCTATGGGAGCCATTCTCATTCAAATCACCATAAAAGTACTAGACAACATTTAGTGTTTATGTTCATGGCCAGTGTTTCAAGTGTAATAATTGTACTAGTTTACTTAATCTTTACAGGTCTTACATCACAAAACTAATTCCAGGAGGAACCAGAGTGAAGGAATGGTAGCTACTTTATGCATTATTTAGGTGAGTCGCCATTATATCACAAGACATAGTTATGGCTTCTTCAGTGTCTTTACTATGGCTACATTTGTGATTCCATTTATTTTTCTTTTGAGACAGGGTCTCCATGCAGCCAGGCTGGCTTTAAACTCTCTATAGTCAAGGATGGCCTTGAATTTGATCTTCCAGTTCACCACTGAACTTAGTTTTGTGCTCATTAGGTAAACACTTCTAAGTAAGCTACATACCCCCCCAACCCCCAGCTTCCTCAGTTACATTCCTCAAAGGGTGTAACTTGATCTGGGGAAGGTGAGAAATGCCTGCAACCCCAGCAATGGGAGGTGGAAGCAGATGGTTAAGTCATCCTCAGCTACACCGGGAGTTCTAGGCCAGGTGGAGCTACTTGAGACCCTTCTCAAAAAACAAGGGACAGCAACTACAACATTTACAACAACAACAACAACAAAAAGTCTTGGGGCTGATAAGATGTCTCAGTAGGTGAAGATGCCTGTAAGCCAAGCCTGATGACCTGATGATCTCTGGGTCCCACTTGGTGGAAGAAGAAAAACCACTCCTAAGAGTTGTCCCTTGACTTCCACATTTGACTACACATAAGTAAATGTAGTACGTTAAAAATGATGTCATTTGCATTAATGTTTAAATTTTTATTTTTCGAGACAGGGTTTCTCTGTATATCCCTGGCTGTCCTGGAACTCACTCTGTAGACCAGGCTGGCCTCGAACTCAGAGATCCACCTTCCTCTGACTGCTGAGTACTAGGATTAAAAGTGTGCACGACCACTGCCTCATCAATGTGTAAAGATCAAACAAAATTTAAGTAATGTTATATGAGTTGACTTGCTTGTTTCTCTTAAAGAATTTTCTTTTGTAAATGTAGTTGCAAGGGGATCTTATACAAGGCCACAAAGTTTCTAGTCCTAAGTAAGCATACCTGCTTTATTTATTTATTTATTTATTTATTTATTTATTTATTTATTCAAGATAGGGTTTCTCTGTATACCCCTGGCTGTCCTGGAACTCATTCTGTAGACCCGGCTGGCCTTGAACTCAGAAATCCTCCTGCCTCTGCCTCCCAAGTGCTGGGATTAAGGGCGTGCGCCATCACAGCCCAGCACATAGCTGCTATTTTAATGTTCTTCATATTTGTTGTTTGTTGGTGGTACTGAGGGTGAGTTTATTTTTAAGTATTTTTATTATTATCTATGTATGTACATGTATGTCTGGGTATGTGCAAGTGCCTGATAAAGTCAGATGCAGGTCACATCCCTCAGAGCTCCAGTTACAGGTAGTTCACAGCTGCCTGATATTTGTGCTAGGAGTTGAACTTGGGTCCTCTGTAGAAACAGTACTTGCCCTTAACTCCTGAGCCATCTCTGCTGTGGTGGAGAGTCTTCTCAGATAGGGTCTCTGGTATCCCAGGCCCTGGTCTCATGGCCTAAAATGAACTCCTGGTTTTACTGATGCCTGCTCCCAAGAGCAGGGACTATAGGAATGTGCCACCATATCCAGTGTAGACTGGGATCATACAAAAGAATAGGTTAGAGACACAATCTCACTCTAGCTATCTTGCTTTTTCCCCACACCATACATATTAGAGAAGGTTTGACATCAGCAGATAAGGAGCTAGCAGTTTGGAAAGACAGGTCTTGTTTGTTTCATGCTAATTCCGAGGTTACGGGGTGGAGGGGTGGAGGGTGGGGGTTGGATGGGTGTGGGGTGGTGGGTGGGGGGCTGAACTCTGCTGAACTCCCTCTGAGTTGCCTTCCCACTCCAGCTCAAAGGAAAGGGTTGTTTTGTTTTGTTTTTGTTTTTCAAAGGGTCTTGATATGTAGTTCTGGCTTGTTTAGAACTCTTTTAAAACAGGCTGGCCTAGAACTCATAGGAGTCCACCTACCTCTGTCTTCATAGTGCTTGGACTAAAGGGATGGTCCACCACGACCAGTTTTTAAACGTTCACAGTTTTGACTTAGGCAGAATGGTGTACACCTGTAGTCATAGCACTGGGAGGTGGAAGGGGGAGCTAGGAGAATGATGTATTTGAAGACAGTCTGGGATATACAGTAAGCCCAAGAGACCCTGCCTCAGAGGGAAAGAAAGGCCCTGTTCTCTCCTTAGACATTCTGGTCCCCTGGGCTAGTGTGGGCTCCTGCCTGAGGTTTACATAGTTAGAAGGTCCTCTAGATTATTTGAAACAGCTAGGTTTGAGGACTACTGATCTGACTTTTTCAGTTTGCTTTTTATTTTGCCTTTTCCTGCTCTGGGTCTTGCTACATAGCCCTGGCTGGCCTCAACTTTGCAACAATTCTCCTGCCTCTAACACCCAAATCCTGAGGTTACAAACATGAATCACCATGCCCAGCGAGACCCCAGGATTTAATTATATTAATTAAATAGCAGTTGTATTGGTTGTTATGAGTAATAAGTTTTGTAGATGGTATTTGGAGAACAGGCTATCAATGTTGTAGATACAAAAATGTGGCTTGTACTTCAAAGGGAATAGGAGTTCATTCTGGAGCCAGAGATGAGTGACCATGGCCCAGGAACACAGATTCAGGTTACCCCGAATTCCCAACGCATTCATTAATAACAACACAAAAAATGATAATCAAGGTACTTTTTTTTTTCTATATGGAACGCTTCATGAATTTGCATGTCCTCCTTGCACAGGGGCCATGCTAATCTTCTCTGTATCGTTCCAATTTTAGTATATGTGCTGCTGAAGCGAGCACATAATCAAGGTACTTTAAAAATACATTAGTGCTTGGGCCTGGTGGTACAATCCTCTAATCTCAGAACTCAGAAGACAGAGGCAGGAAGAAGCCAGTCTGGTCTACACAGTGAGTTCCAGACACTCGGGGCTATAGAGATAGACCTTGTCTTAAAACCAAGCAACCACAATAAATAGAAAATAAAAATACATAGGTGGGTCCAGTTTGGTGGCGCACACCTTGACCCAGCAAAGGAAGGCAGACCTCTGTGGGATCTAGACAGGTCTGGTCTACATAGTGAATTTCCAGGATGACCCAGGCTTCACAGTGAGACCCTGTCTTAAAACAAAATAAAACATTGTTGGAAAGAGCAAAACAGATGATCTCTGTATAGGATTCCAGTATATGGCTCTGTAGAGCTCCGGCCTCTTATCTGATAACAAAGTCTTTGCCTTTGGGCTGGTGGAAACGAGAAGTCCGTGGGCACATTCCAAAATGAGTTTCACCTGATAGCCACACAGATGTTAGGGAAAATACAGACATAGGCAATAAATAGTTATTTAGAGGGTTAAAGATAGCCCAAGATAATGTGGCTCTATATTCTGGGTCTGCTAACTGCTGAACCTGAAGTTTCAATCAGTCAAATCAGCCTTGGTGACTGTTTTACGAGGGTGTGGCCTTCTCTTGGAAACTAATTCACATTCTCATTGTTCAGTGCGCGCTCTGGAATGCCAACCTTTTTTAGCCCAAGCTTCACGATCCTTCATAGGCTTCCCAGTCCTGCTCCCAATTCTCTTGACCTCCTCCCTCAGCTCAGAGAGCGCTTTCATTCCCTCTTTCAACAGGACTCTTGCTCTGGAAGAGTGCACTGGCATCCACAACTTACTTTCCTTAAGTGGAGACACTCTTTCTAAACTTCCTGCCCCTCCTGGTGCACAAGGCCAGAAACAGCTCTTCCCCCTTACTCGGGGCTGGGTTCAGGTGAACCCCCAAGAACTAACTCCTCCCAGATTGGTCTTTCTAACTGTAAATCTAACCACTACCTATTGCTAAAACTTGTAAAGCATCTCTCAGCACTATAAGGCAGGGGCTTGTCTGGCCTCCGTAAGCTATACTTTGAATTTTCGTCCAGGCTGGGTTCCCTGAGTCCCTGTCTCAGAAAACAAAAGAGTTTTTGTGGTAGCATACATCTTTAATCCCATCACTCAGGAAGCACAGGCAGGTGGATCTCTGTGAGTTCAAGGGCAGCCTGGTCTACGTAATGAATTCCAGGACACTCAGGGCTACATAGTAAGACCTGTCTTCAAAAAATAAAAATAAATAAAATAAAAGAAAGAAAGAAAAAGAAAAGGAGGGAAGGAGGGAGGTAGGGGGAAGAGAGGTGAAAATTACAAGCTCCTGTGTGTTTTGAAATGACTAAAGATACAGAAAATAATAGTTATCAAAAAAAAAAAAATCCAGGAGTGGTAGCACAGGCCTTTAATTTAATCCAAGCACTCTGATCTCCCTGAGTTGGAGGCCAGTTTGGTCTGCATAGTAAGTTCCAGGCTAGCCAAGGCTACATAGTGAGACCCTGTCTCAAAACAAACAAAACAATTTTACCAATAGGCTTAAGATGAAGGTCGGCTGGCAGAGAGGTGCCACGTTTCAGTTCCCAGCACCACATGAAACCAGGAGTAGGGTCTAGGTACTTGTGAGGTCTAGGCAGGAGGATCAGAAGTTTAAGGTCATCCATAGCTACACAGTAAAATTCAAAACTAGTCGTGGAAACAATGAGACCCGTCTCAAAAAATAAGATAAGAGCCTAGAGAGATGATTCAGTGATGAAGAACGCTTGGTGCTCTTATAGAAGATACTGCTCAGTTCCCAGCACCCACACTGTCTCTGTTTCCAGTTCCTGGAGATCAGACACCCTCTTCTGACTTCCGTGGGCAACAGGCATGCCTGATGGTACACATCTATACATGTAAGCGAAACCTTCATACACATAAATAAATCTAAAATAAAATAAATTTTTACCAGATGCACGCCTATAATTCCAGCCTTTGGGAAATCTCAAATCTAAGATCAGCTTGAGTAACTTTGACACCTTGTGTCCATAAAAAAAAAAAATGCAAATAGAGTTTTTAGGGCAGAGACATTAGCCACTCTGCCTCCAGTGTCTCAATGAGCCAATTAAAGAGACATGCAAAATGCAGAAATTTATTCAATGTGGCCAAGTTGGGAAGAAGAAATATATAAAGGAGTCCACCGACCTCACATCTGTCTTAAGGTACTGACTTGGGAATTAGGTTTAAATAGAGGGCAAGCAGTCCTGATCAAGATACGGGCTTACCCATCACTGTCAGGCATTCTGCAAATTGCTCATCTGCCCTCATTGGCATCTCTCAGGGTCCAATCTGGAAGACGATTACTTCTGCTTCAGGGCGGTCCCACTCTCATGGATAACTGCCTTCTTCTTGGTATTTGTGTGCAGTGGTCTGTCCTGTGACATTCTGCTGTTCCAGGAATCCAGGGTGTCTCAAGAGAAAAAGGGTATGAAGAATGGCTTGCCTGTACAGGTATAGCTTGAAGGTACGAATGACAGGCTCTCTTTACCTTGCAGACTCAAGAGAAGACTCAATGCTTTTTAGTAAAATGTTCCTTTTATTTCAACAAATTGTTTATTCATACACCATGCAGTACACTATTGTACACAGTTGAGAGGGATGGGGGAGGCCCGAGTAAAACTGCTGAAGCTGAAGGTGTGGCTGCCTGAAAAATCCAGACGGGACAATGGGGATGGGCAGCCACGGAGTGCCTTCTGATGGAGCCTCAGCTACCTTACAGAGGAGAAGAAATGAGTTGTCCAGGAACTGTGTAGCTGATCCTGAATGGGCTCCTAGAGGTTGTTGTGAGGCACAAGATGACAGGAAGAAAGCACTACACTGAGCTTTTTGGGTTTATTTGTTTGTTTGTTTTTGTTTTATTGTCTTTGTTGAGAGAAAATATTTTAAAAATTTTTTTCTTGTTGTAATTTTATTTGTTTGTTAGTTTATGTTTCGAGGCAAGGTCCTGCTTTGTAGTCCAAGCTGGCCTGGAACTCACAAAGCCCAGGGTACTTCTGCTTTCCCAGTGCTGGGATTAAAGGTGTGTGCCACCACTGACCAGGTTTATTTTTGTTTATTTGTGTGAGAGCACTTGTGCAGGTATGTGTGTGTGTGTGTGTGTGTGTGTGTGTGTGTGTGTGTGTGTGTGTGTGTGTGTGTG
>NW_022196906.1:103805947-103809748 GCF_008632895.1 Mastomys coucha | reverse complement strand
GTGTGTGTGTATGTGTGTGTGTATGTGTGTGTGTGTATGTGTGTGTGTGTGTATGTGTGTGTGTGTGTCAGTGCTTAAGTGCCTACTCAGGCCAGAAGAGCGGGATTCTTCTGTTGCAGGAGGCCCACGGTGGGCCTCCTGACAGGAGTTCTAGACATCAGACTCGGATTCTTTGGAAGAGCCTATGAGCCACCTATTTTCTCAGCCTCCGGAACTTCTGATCTCCTTGTCTACACTTCTGAAGTGTATACACTTACATATATGTTTGCTCTATTTGGAGAGGCTCACCTCAGACTCATGGTCCTCCTCCCACAGTGCTGGAGATTTTAAGGATCTACTACTATTCCCAGGCCTTGCCAGAAGAGGGCGCCATGTGGTTGCTGGGAATTGAATGTAGAACCTCTGGAAGAACAGCTGTGTTCTTAACCCCTGAGCTATTTCTCCGGCCCCTCTACTCCCTGTTTTAAATATATCCTCCATTGCATTTGTTTCAACAACACCTGCCCTCTCCCCTATCCCTGCTGCTTCGCTCATTCATTCATTCATTCATTCATTCTTTTTTTCAACAAATATTTAGAACTTGTTTTTCTCTTGGTGGTTCTGGGGATTGAACCCAGAGCTTAGTTCTGTTGCACAGATGCCCTGGCACCGGGCTGCATCACAGCTCTGTTCGATGCTGAACAGAACAAACTCTGCTTGAAACTAAGAAGCCTTGATTCTTGTCCTCTGTAGCCCAGGCCTCTGCTTTCTATCGAGCCTGTGCCTCATTCGTCTGAGTACTGGGATGATAGGTATGAGTCACCGTGTCCCACTGAGCTTTAGATCTGAAGGACAGGGAGATCAGGGCTCAGTGATTGAGAGCAATGGCTGCTCTTCCAAATGACCTGGGCTCATTTTCCAACACGCACATGGCAGCTCACAACCATCCATAACTTCAGACCCAGGAGCTGTGATAGCCATATACGCTAGACAAACACTCAGACACATAAAATAAATACAATCTCAAACATTTAAATAGGAGCCAAGAGATATATACAATTAAATAGCCTGAGTCAAGGAAGGACACTGCAGCTAAGCATCAGGATCCCCTATCCATCCATCCATCCATCCATCCATCCATCCATCCATCCATCCGTCTGTCTGTCCATCAGTCTGTCTGTCTGTCTGTCTGTCTAGAACTGAAGACATAATCTCAGCATGTACTTCTGACTAGGCCAGAACTTGCCATGTAGAGCAGGCTAGCCTCAGATACGCTGAGATCTGCCTGCCTCTGTCTCTTGAGTGCTGAGCTCAAAGGCTTCTTCCACCTTGCCCTGAAGGATCCTTAAATACCGGAATCATCCCCCATAATGGTTGCCTCTTGTGGAGGGATTATAGATATGGGGAAGAAGGGCAGACGGAGAGGCCTATGGGGAGGGAAGGATGACTTCCTAGTGGGCCCTGGGTGAAGTTGCAGATGCTGGAAGGTGTGAGTTCCTGGAAAATGGTGGAGTGAGGGTGAGGAGAACTCTGGAAGGAGCAGAGAGAACCCTTAGCTGACTGCAGATGGAGACGGGTTGTGGCTCTGGCTGGGAACTATGGAGTTGTAACAGGGAGTGGGTGTGAGGGACTCGGGTCAGAGGAAGAGATGTTCTTGAAAGGGTTAGGTCTTGCTAGGGGGTTAGGCCAGGACTTGTCAGCGAAGGGTGTGGAGATGGCTGATAACAAGATCAGATGTGTGGGGTTGGAAAGGGGGAAGGGCTGAAGTTGAGGACTCTCCTGGTTGTTTGGGAGATCCTGAGCCTGAGGCCTCAGGAAAAAGAGGAAGGGACTAACCTTGGGAGCCTCTGGAGGTGGATTCCTTGGCTTCCTTCTTTGTTTTGTTTTCCCTTGGCTCTTGACAACCAAGAGGTAAGGTAGGACAGGGAGGCTTTTCTGTTTTAAACATGATTTCCAGAATGTGACTCAAGCACATGGTACCACGTCACCAAAGCTCACCTGATTCCTGCAGGGATTGTGTGATTTTTAAACTAGGGTCATATATGTATCACAGGCTGGTCTTGAACTCCTGATTTTCTTCATCTCTACACTTCCTATCTGTTGGGATGTCAGCCATCACCTGGCTTCTGGGATTGAGCAGAAAAGTTTAAAGGTTGGCACTGAGAATGGAGTCAGCATGAGATCTAGGGTCAGTTAACATGAGAAAGAGGAAATACAAATGAAGTGTTGGGAGACTGGATCTGGAGAGCACCTGCATTGAGGATTAGATGTCAGGTTCTGTCCAGGATGCAAAACCTGGGAAAGAAACTACCGGGGTGGGGGTGATCCAGGTTGGGAATCAGAGGTAGGGAGTTCAAAACCAACCTGGGCTACATCATGAGTGCCATTCTAACCTTGGCTGCAATGCCTGTTGACAAAACCCAAAAGCATCAGCCCAAACTCATAGGGATTCACCTGCCTCAGCCTCCTGAGTGCTGGGATTAAAGGGGTATCTGGCCACTTTTTTTCTTCTTTCTCTCTTTTCTTTTCTTTCTTTCTTTCTTTCTTTTTTTTTTTTGGTTTTTTGTTTGTTTGTTTGTTTGTTTGTTTTTGGAGACAGGGTTTCTCTGTATAGCCCTGACTGTCCTGGAACTCACCCTGTAGACCAGGCTGGCCTCGAACTCAGAAATCCCCCTGCCTCTGCCTCCCAAGTGCTGGGATTAAAGGCGTGTGCCACCACCACCTGGCTTTCTTTTCTTTTTTTTGAGACAATATTTCTTCTAGGTATGCAGCCTTGTCTGTTCTGGAACTTGGTATGTAGACCAGGCTAACCCTGAACTCACAGAGATTCTGTCTCTGCCTCCCATGTGCGGTCATTAAAGATAAGTATCACCATGCCCAGCCCTGGCCACACTTTTTAACTTTGTATGTGTATATGTATGTGTCATGATGCACATGTGGAGATCAGAAGGAACTTGGGAAAAGCAGTTCTGTCCTTATTTTGGTCCTGGGAATTAGACTTGGGCTGGCAGGCAAGACAGCAGGAAGTCCGGCATCCTCAGCTGTCTCGCCCGCTCAGGTTCTCACTTTTTGGGTTTCTCTCTTCTACATTTATTTATTCATTCATTTTGTACGAGGTGGCTTGTACATGTCTGTCACAGTGTGCAGATTGAAACAGAGGATGACTCTGGGAGTGAATTATCTCCTTCTACTTGTGTGTCCTGAGAATAGGACTCAAGCTGTACTGCTTGGGAGTGGAACCATCCTATCTCTCCCCCTCCCTTTTTTTTTTCCTTTCTTTTTTTTTGAGACAGAGTATCTAACTCAGGCTTGCCTCGGACTCCCTATCTATTAGAGGGTGACACTGAACTTTGGATTCTCCTGTCTGTACCTTGTGAGTATAACACATGATTTTTTGACGTGCTGGATGTTGGCCCTGGGTGTGCTAGGCTAGTACTACCACTTGAGCTATATCTCCAGCCCAGCCTTTATTTATTTCATTTGATAATTTTTTTCTGCGATAGTGTCTCACTATGTAAGTTTGACAGGCCTAGAACTTGCTGCTTGTTTTGTAGACCATGCCGATCTGGAACTTCACTCTCTATCTGCCTTTCCTTTCCAAGCACATTCTGTTTCTTTTCTGTTTTTTTTTTTTTTAAAAGATTAATTAATTTATTCTATTTATATGAGTACACTGTAGCTGTTTTCAGATACACCAGAAGAGGCGTCAGATCTCATTACAGATGGTTGTGAGCCACCATGTGGTTGCTGGGAGTTGAACTCAGATCCTCTGGAAGAGCAGTCAGTGCTCTGAACCACTGAGCCATCTTTCCAGCCCTCTTT
>NW_022196906.1:103797989-103805937 GCF_008632895.1 Mastomys coucha | reverse complement strand
GTCTGAGTATTTTGCAGGGATGCGTGTCTATGCACCACATCATGCCTGGTGTCTGCTGAGGTCAGAAGAGAGTGTCAAGTCCCCTGGAACTGGAGTTCCAGATGCTTGTGAGCTGCCATGTGGGTGCTGGAAATTGAACCTGTGTCCTCTGGAAAATCAACCAGTGCTCTTAACTTCTGTGCCATCTCTGCAGTCTTACATTTTGTTGATGTGAGCACTGGCTATTTGAACTGCTTCAACTTTTGGGAATTCACTGAGGTTTACATATATGGTGTGTTTTCTATCTTGTCCTAATGGATTTAAACAAAAACAAATAGTGTTGAGCTTGGAGCATTGCAGGCACACACAACTTTCTGATGGTTGGGACACTATGATGTCTTTTACAGAGGTCGCAATCAGAAACTGCAAAACCGAGTTTTAAAAATCATTTTAAAGCTGCAGTGATGCCACACGCCTTTCATCCTGCTACAGAGACAGGCCATTATCTGAATTCGAGGTCAGCCTGGTCTACAGAGCAAGTTCCAGAACAGCCAGGCTTCACAGAGAAATCCTGTCTCAAAACAAACAAACAAACAAATAAACAAACAAACGAACAACCAACCACCCACATTCTCTTGGCACTGCTTTCCTTTTCAGTCATATCCTCACCCCCACCCCCTTCATGGCTGAGCATATAACCCAGTAACAGAGCGAACGCTCATCTTTCAGGTCTAGTCCTCAAGACACCCTCTCCGAGGCTGTCTCCTCGGACTTCTCTCATTTCCTCTTGAACTCAATCTAATCAAACGTTCACCCTCTCAGCTTGGCGCAAACAGCCTTTGTCACGTTCTCCAGGGGCCTTCGTTCGCTGAATTCAGCAAGCAATTTGCAGTCCTTCATCTAGCAACCATCATTAGAAGCATTTGAAGAGCTGACCACTTCCTGCCAGAGACATCTGTGTGCTTAGCCTTGCTCCCTCGATGCCACTCTCCAGATTTCAATCGACTTTCCAGTTGCTCCGAAAAGAACAAAAACAAGGTTTTAGAGAGGACACACTAGAAAGAGCCCTTTGGCTCCTCGGGAGTGGGATTCAGGCTAAGGGGAGAACGCGGCCTTGGGCTTCCTGGAGGAGCTGGGTGCTCCCGTGAGGCAGCATGACTAACAACATGGCTCATAGCAAGCAGGAGAAATGTTTATGTAGTGAATGAGGACTCAGCGTGAAGGCAGAGGGTTTATAAAGGTCTCCAAGGAGTTATTACTCTTCCTCTGTCTTCTTTCTTGGGAATGACACACTGAGTGATGAGATGGGTCGGTCCCTCGGAACCTTTTTCTGAGGTTGAGGTCTTTTCCTCTAGACCGAGGAAGACCACCAGAGGGCGCTCGTTCCCCGCTGACACTTCGGTCAAGAAAAGACCTCTGTAGTTAGAAGGGTCTGGACTGAAAGCTAAATGCATGCGTGTATGGGAAAATAAATGTCTACCGGTTCCTGGGATCTGAGTCCAGATCTCATCTTGTGGAGGGATGTGCTCAGGGCTAGGAACCTCACAGCTATATCATTAATTTCGGCTGGCCATTCATCTTATGTAGCAACACCTTGACAGCTGTTGATCTCAAGTTTGTTGTTTGCCCAAGTCCACCCATTCAAGGTACTCGGAAGGGAGCATGTAGCGTGTATGCCCTTTAGAAGTCTGCATGTGTGGGGCTCTGAGTTTAAGTCCTAGTCATGAAAAGTAGCCCGAATACAGTATGCTTGTCTTATTGATCCTCAGTGTCCCTCACCCTGCTTCATGCTAACCTACTACGGAGGTTATATTCACATATCCTACTGCAAAACTAGTGTCTAGCAGTAGATATTCTGGGAGACGTGATTCTCTTGTGGGCAAAGGTGATGAGAGGTCTGTGTTGGCACAGAGGGAGAGGGCGGTGAATGGAGGCCATGGCCCGATAGGGAGCCATGTAGGTAACTAAAGGGAGACTTATTTCCAGGGCTCTTCGTTCCTTTTCTTTCCTTCCTGTCCCTTCTCTTCTGTTTTCTCCTCTTCCCTCCTTTCCTCATGCATTACCAAGTAGGTTCTCGCTGTGTAGACGAGGCTAGCTTTCCAGTTCACTCGATCATGCCTCAGGCTCCTGAGTCCTGAGATTACTGATGTGAGTGAGTAGCTGCAGGCATCAAGGGCTGAGTTTTCTTGCAGCTTTCTGGGGTTCTCCTAACAGGTGGAGGTCCTGGGAAGCAGCTAAGCGTGGTGGCTAGCCTATACTTGGGGGCTAGCTCCCTGCTCCGTGGTGCACTTACAAGGGAAGTATGTGATAGGGGCAAAGAGGAGTCGGGGATCCGGAAACTGGGTTCTGTGGTGTCTTCACGATGCCCTTGTCTTTCTCAATCCTTGGGCCTTGGTAGGTGACATGGTTTCCTGAGGCTCCCTCTTATCTCCGTCCTCCTCTCTTTCTTCATCGGCCCATAGCTGTTTGACAAATGTTCACTTTGTGGGAGGGGACAGGGGGATGAGAAGGTGGGGCTGGAGATCAGTGTCCATGACCTGTCCCCTTTGTATTATTTTTTAAAATAATTTACTTAATTTTATTTTATGTGCATTAGTGTGAGGGTGCCAGATCCCCTGGAACTGGAATTATAGACAGTTGTGAGCTTCCATGTGGGTGCTGGGGAGTGAACCCAGGTCCTCTGGAAGAGCAGCCAGTGTTCTTAAACAATGAGCCATCTCTCCAACCCTCCCTTTTCTCTTTTTCTTCTTTTTTTCTCTTTGTATTTTTAAACAGGTTTTTATACCCACACAGTTGCTAGGGAAAAAGGGGAAACTAAGGCAGGGGAAAGTACGGGGTAGTCTCTGATTGGTGCTGGCTTGTGCTAAGGTTCAGAAGCAGGTTAGCCACCTGGCAATTGTTTGTTACCTCATTTTTCTTTTCTCCTGCTAGGCCACTCCAATCTCTAAGCTCTGGGAGCTGGTCTCCCATTCTTCTATGTTCTTGGAGCTAGTTTCTCATTCTTCTAAGTCCTGGGGGCTGGTCTCCCATTCTTCTATGTCCTGGGAGCTGGTCTCCCATTCTTCTATGTTCTTGGAGCTAGTTTCTCATTCTTCTAAGTCCTGGGAGCTAGTCTCCCATTGAGTTCAACTAACGGCTAAGTTCCCACAGTACAGTTTGAAATTTTTAACCTCTCAGCTGCACCCAACACAGCCCCCTGTTCTTTTCATGGAGTTACAAAGCAGGGTGGACTTGTGCCTGGTCTCAGCTTGGTGTGTGTGCAAATGTGCCTGTGTGTATGCGCGTGCGTATGTGTGTGTTGGCCATCAGAAGCTTAAGAACTGGATTAGGCCTGGAACTGAGGGGGTGTTGGTTAGCACGAATATCTACTTAGCTTGAGGCCCTTCAATGGCTGGTCCTGGCTGCCTGGAGCCATGAATCCAGCTCCCTCCAGGAAAACTGTCTTCTCACCAGGTACTCTCAACATTAACTCATCATCTTGAGTGCTGGAATTAAAGGTATGTGCCACCACAGCCTGGCTCCTAAAATTGTTTTTAAATTCAATTTACTTGTGTGTGTGCATGTGTATGTGCGTGTATGTGTGTATGTGTGTATGTGCGTGTGCATGAGGCGGGGGGGGGGGGGGGGGATATGTGTGAACTACCTCTTCAGAAGCCTGTTCTTTCCTTTCAGTTCAGACTCTCAGGCTTGGTGGCAAATGCCATGTCACCAGCTCTCCGACTTGATGTGAGTCTCATTTTGACCAGGTTATGTGGCCTGGGAACCGATGGCTGCATCTGAATTAAGTAAGGCTGAGGGCTAACTGAGCATAGATACTTGCGTTCTGTCAGGATTGATGCTAGCCTAAGGGACCACACAGGCTTTCTTGCCCCCAGGGAGTAGATAGCTTCTGGAGACTCGAAGGCTTCTCAAGGCTATCCCTTTCCTACCTCACATTCCACAAAGCCCTCCCCATTCCAAAAGACAACAGACATAGACATCCCCTGTTGGTGAGTGAAGAAGACCCAGAAGGAAGGCCCAGGCCTGTAACTTGGGCCGTGTTTCCTTACACGTGCTTTGGTTAAGCCCAGCTTTAGGCATCTCTCAGGGTTCAGGTCTGGGGACATTAGTGGCTACCAGGCTTTTGAGGCTACGACTGTCTGGGCTGGGTTCATCAGCCAGGACTGGGAGCAGAAGACAGTCGTGGGGCTCATTTTCACTAACGGCCACACTCAGTATATGCAGTCCTTGGGATTAAACCCATGGCTTACTCTCCTTGTCCTCTTCCTCATCCTCATCCTTGTCATCCTCCTTGTCCTCGTCCTCTTCTTCGTCCTCCTCCTCCTCCTAGTCCTCCTTGTCATCGTCATCGTTGTCCTCCTCCTCCTCTTGGTCCTCTTCGCCCTCCTCTTCCTCCTCCTCCTCCTCCTCCTCTTCTTCCTCCTCTTCCTCCTTCTTCTTTTTTGAGACATTGAGTCTCACTATGTAACCCTGGCAGTGAACTCACCTATGTAGACCAGCCTGGCCTTGAATTCACAGAGCTCTGCTGGCCTCTGCCTCCCAAGTGCTTGGATTAAAGATGTGGGCCCCAGTAGAGTTTTCTTTCTTTCTTTCTTTTTTATTCTTTTTTTTTTTAACAACACAATATTTTTAATACATTTTTTTTTCAAGAAAGGGTTTCTCTGTGTAGCTCTGGCTGTCCTGGATCTTGCTCTGTAGACCAGGCTAGACTCAAACTCACAGAATCTGTCTGCCTCTGCCTCCCAAGTGCTGCAACCAAAGGTGTGCACCATCACCGCCCAGCAGCAATACATTTTGATCATGTTTTACTTCTGCTTCACTTCCTGTCAGATCCTCCTGAGTGCTGGGATTAAAGATGTGTGTCACTACTTCTCAGCTCTTCCAGGTGACTTTAGATTGTCTTTTTTTTTTTTTTTTAAGATTTATTTATTTTATGTACGTGAGTACACTGTAGCTGTCTTCAGGTACCCTGGAAGAGGGCATCAGATCTCATTACAGATGGTTGTGAGCCACCCTGTGGTTGCTGGGAATTGAACTCAGGACCTCTGGAAGAGCAGTCAGTGCTCTTACCCGCTGAGTCATCTCTCCAGCCCCCGACTTTAGATTGTCTTAAAGTAACAATTAAAATCAGTCATCACAATTCTATAATTGTATTTTGTATTTAAGCTAGCCCTGAGTTTGCATCACTAGAGGCTCATCTGTTTGGGTTGACCCTAAAGGTGCAAACAAGGGATTAGATTGTGAAAACCCACATTTATCATCATCATCATCATCATCATCATCATCACTTTAAACAGTGTCAAGGGTAGCCCAGGCTGGCCTCTAACTTCCTATGCAGCCAATGATGATCTAAGCTTCTGATCCTCCTTCCTCGGCCTTCCTAGTATTGAGATTATAAGTACATCATTTAGTTTATTGTTTTGTTTTATTGAAACAGAATCTCACCTAGGCCAGGCTGCTCTCAAATGCACAAGTACTAGCACTCTGGGCTTATGTTACGATGGCCAGCTCTGAAATCTTCACTTTAGAGGCCTGTGACTTCCAGAGGGACATCAGTTTGTAAGAATAGAAACCTGAGGGGCTGGAGAGATGGCTCAGCGGTTAAGAGCACTGACTGCTTTTCCAGAGGTCCTGAGTTCAATTCCCAGCAACCACATGGTGGCTCACAACCATCTGTAATGGGATCTGATGCCCTCTTCTGGTGTGTCTGAAGACAGTAACAGTGTACTCACATATATAAAATAAATAAATCTTGCCGGGCAGGGGTGGCTCACGCCTTTAATCCCAGCACTTGGGAGGCAGAGGCAGGTGGATTTCTGAGTTTGAGGCCAGCCTGGTTTACAGAGTGAGTTCCAGGATAGTCAGGGCTACACAGAGAAACCCTGTCTCAAAAAAAACAAAAACAAAAAACAAAAAACAAAAAACAAACAAAAACCAAAAAACAAACAACAACAAAAAAGAAAACCTGATGATTAATTTTCAAGGATGTTTCTTTCTTTCTTTTTTAAAATTTATTTATTTTATTTCATGTATGTGAGTATACTGTCACTGTCTTCAGACACACCAGAAGAGGGCATCAGATCCCATTACAGATGGTTGTGAGCCACCATGTAGTTGCTGGGAATGAAACTCAGGACCTCTGGAAGAGCAGGCAGTGCTCTTAACCACAGAATCATCTCTCCAGCCCTTAAGGGATGTTTCTAACCAGCTCAGGTGCAGCTACAAAGGAACAAACAGGAAACACTAAGCCCCTGGTAATGCTGCAGCCCAGCCATACCCTTCCACCTCTGCTATACCGTCCTCACCCACCCAGAGAAGTTTACAGTAGAGATCAATGATAGCCAAGCTGACCTTTGAGGCCATGCAACTGATAAGTTTGAAAAGGAGCAATCAGGCTGGGCGGTGGTGGCCCACGCCTTTGATCCCAGCACTTGGGAAGCAGAGGCAGGTGGATTTCTGAGTTGGAGGCTAGCCTGGTCTACAGAGTGAGTTCCAGGACAGCCAGGGCTACACAGAGAAACCCTGTCTCGAAAAACTGAAGAAAAAAAGAAAGAAAGAAAGAAAGAAAGAAAGAAAGAAAGAAAGAAAGAAAGAAAGAATGAATGAATGAAATAAAATGAGCAATCAGTTTGTACAGAGCCAGAGCCCGGGACAGGAGTCATTTCTAGATCTGTGCCAGGGCCCAGAAAGGGACGGTGCATGTCTCTCAGACCAGATTTCTGCTTTTGTTTTGCAAAAGGCTTCTTATAGGTCAGGCTGGCCATGAACTAGCCTTTGTTAGCTGATGTGGACCTTGGATTTTGGATCCTCCTGTGTCCACCTCCCCAGTGCTGGAATTTAAGTGCATGCCACTATTCCTGACTTGAGACGATTGCTCCTATTGGTCCAGTTAATTGCATAAAGAAGCTCCTAGGTTAGTAAAGGACCTCTTTGGGGATGTTTGTGAGAGTGCTCCCAGGAAGGAGTAACTGAAGAGAGAAGCCCTGTAATGTGCTAGCCTGTAGGCGGAGGGATGTGGGCTAAGAAGATGGCTCTGCAGCTAAGCATGCTTCTTGCCAAGGCTGGGGGGCTGAATTAGATTCCTGGAGTCCACACAGTGGAAGGAAAGAAGTAACAAATTGTCCTCAGCCCTCCATATAGGTCCACATACACACACACACACACACACACACACACACACACACACTCACAAACACACACACACATGCACACATACACACACACTCACACACATGCACACACATACACACACAAACCCACACACACTCACACACATGCACACACATACACACTCACACACACACTCATAAACACACACACATATACACACTCACACATATACACAGACACAATCACGCACATACGCACACACTCACACACATACACGTACACACACACACACTACAGAAGGAGAAAGCAAAAGTGTAGGTGTTCTCTCTCCCTGTCTCAGGCCTCCTGTCCTCTCGGCTCCCTGACTGCCCTGAAGTGAGTTGCTCTGCCACGCCTTCCCCACAAGACGGGCTAAAAGCTTGAGCAAAGCCAATCTTTCCTTTCTTCAGATGTTTTGCTCAGTCATTTTGTGATGGCGGCAAAAAACAAAAAATAAAGAAAAAGAAAAAGGAAAGAAAAGAGAGACCAACATGGAAGTCTGGAAGCCAATAAGGAAAGTGAAGGAACCAGCCAAACAATGGCTTTATTGGATTGTCCCTTTCTCTGCTGCTATAAAGGGCCTGATGTGCAAGGCCTGCTTGGCCAAGAGGCCACTGGAGCAAGACCTGCACCATGAAACCAGGTTGCACAAAGCCCACTTCTCCTTCCTCCTCGTGGGCCTGAGTGTGCAATCAGCAACATTCACCTAAGCTGCCACCTCCAAAGTGTCCTGTCTAAGACTCTGAGGGTCTCACGGCATCTGACCTCCAAAGTGCCCTGTCTAAGACCCTGAGGGTCCCACGGCATCTGACCTCCAAAG
>NW_022196906.1:103776039-103797600 GCF_008632895.1 Mastomys coucha | reverse complement strand
CACAGCATCTGACCTCCAGTGTCCTGTCTAAGACCCTGAGGGTCCCACGGCATCTGACCTCCAAAGTGTCCTAAGACCCTGAGGGTCCCACAGCATCGGAGGCTGA
This sequence comes from Mastomys coucha, assembly GCF_008632895.1. Classification (NCBI taxonomy): domain Eukaryota; kingdom Metazoa; phylum Chordata; class Mammalia; order Rodentia; family Muridae; genus Mastomys; species Mastomys coucha. The sequence goes on along the minus strand of NW_022196906.1, from coordinate 103,797,494 downwards.
GTTATTGCAGGCCTCACAGCCACATGGCTAGTCTGCTGAGGACCTGGGACCCGAATCTGTCTCATGGACTCTAGACTCCTCCGTTGCTTTGGCCCATCCTCTCGCCAGGCTGTGTTCTGTACATGTTAACACACCCTGTACACTGTATAGGAGTACGGCACTGTCAACTCTAACAGTGCGGCCACTGCAGCTTTATAGCCTATCCAAAGGGCTCCTCTTGATGCTACAGATAACTGCTTCTCTGGCACTTGTAGTTTATCGTAAATTTAAAACTACATTAATTAATTAAAATTAGAATGCATATGTGTGTGTGTGTGTGTCTCCCATGTGTCCGTGTGTGCTGTGATGTAAGTGTGGAGATCAGAGGACAACTTTGGGAGTTGTTTCTCTCTTTCCATCAGGATCTCAGGGTAGACTCTAGCCATCAGGCTTGGGAGCAAGGGCCTTTTCCCGCTGAGGCATCTTGCTGGCCTTGTAATTAAAAAAACAACATGTTTATGGGGGTTTTGCCTGTGTGTATGTATATCCATGCACCATGAATGTCAGTACGGCATACGTATGCAATGCCCATGGAAAAAGGTCGGTCAATCCCCTGGAACTTAAGTTAGACACAGTGGTGAGCTGCCATGTGGGTGCTGAAAGCTGAACCCGAGTCCCGTGGAAGAGCAGCAGTGCCTTTGCAGCTCTCTATGATTGACTGATTGATTGATTGATTGATTTTTTAAACATGTTATGGGGCTGGAGAGATGACTCTGCAGTTAAGAGTGCATACCTTTCTTGCAGAAAACCCAGATCAGTTTCCAGACGCCACATAGCAGATCGCAAGGTACATATATGCATGCATGTGGGAGTACAAGAATGTGCGTGTGTGTGTAGTAACAAACACTCATGCACATAAAAATAAGTAAATCTTTAAAAAAAATTTTATTAGATTTATTTTATGTGTGCATGTACCCACCACGTATGTGATAGAAAGACAAGTTACTTCCAGGAGTTAGCACTGCCTTCTGACACGTGGGTCCAGGAGTTAGCACTGCCTTCTGACACGTGGGTCCAGGAGTTAGCACTGCCTTCTGACACGTGGGTCCAGGAGTTAGCACTGCCTTCTGACACGTGGGTCCAGGAGTTAGCACTGCCTTCTGACACGTGGGTCCAGGAGTTAGCACTGCCTTCTGACACGTGGGTCCAGGAGTTAGCACTGCCTTCTGACACGTGGGTCCAGGAGTTAGCACTGCCTTCTGACACGTGGGTCCAGGGACTGGACTCAGATAAGAAGATAAAAAGCAAAGGCGGGCACCTTTGCTTGCTCAGTCATTCTTCCAGACTGCAAGAGCTTTAAAATGTATACCTAGGAGAACTGTAGCATATAAACTAAGGAGTTTTTGTTTGTTTTTGTTTTTTCAAGACAGGGTTTCTCTGAGTAGCCCTGGCTGTCCTGGAACTCACTCTGTAGACCAGGCTGGCCTCAAACTCAGGAATCTGCCTGCTTCTGCCTCCCAAGTGCTGGGATTAAAGGCATGCGCCACCACCGCCCAGCTCTTTCTTTTTTTAAAAATGATTTATTTGTTTATTTTATGTATATGTATATGAGTACACTGTTGTTCTCTTCAGAGACACCAGAAGAGGGCAACTGATCCCATGACAGATGGTTGTGAGCCACCACGTGGTTGCTGGGAATTGAACTCAGGACCTCTGGAAGAGCAGTCGGTGCTCTTAACTACTGAGCCATCTCTCCAGTCCCTCGAATTCATTATGTTTGATTTCTTTTGTTCAGGAAAGTGATGTTTATAGTTGTGTGAATAGTGGCGGTCTACAAGAAATTTATAGTTTCAAACAGTTAAAAAATGATTTAACAGGGGCTGGGAGAACTGCTCAATGGTAAAGCATAAACTGCTCTTGCATAGGACCCATGTTTGATTCCCAGCACCCCCATCATGCAGCTTGCAATCATTTCTAACTCCAGCCCCAGGGCAGACAATGCCTCTGACCTCCAAGGCAAACTGTACTCATGAGCATATATTCACATGTACACACTCAACACATACGTACAGATTGGGATGTGGACATACACACATGAACATACCGATGCAAACACATACACATATACACTCACACTAAACAAGACAAGACAAACAAACAAAGAGCTAGTATGATGGCAAATGCCTGCAATATCAGCATTTTGGAGGTTGGAGGCAGGAGAACCAGGAGCCAGGGTTATCTTTGGCTGCTACATATTGAGTTTCAGGTCAACCTGGGCTACATAAGACCCTGTCTCAAAATAATAAAATAAAGTGACCAACCTAACGTTACAACTATACTCAGGCCAAACATAAAGTAAAAGCCTTAATTAAAATAGTGCAGACTTACATACTTTAGAATCAGTAGTTCAAATAAACAAAAATAGCCACCACAAGAAACCTGGAACACCATGTAGGGAACAGAAGTTGAGTGAACAGAGCAGTGAGTTGAGTGGCTGGTGTGTGTGGCATTCTGGCATCCGGAAGTGCAGAGGGTTATGGTAAGAGCCGTGGGGGAAAAGAAGGATATAGGTCCTGATGTGAGATAGAAGGTGTATGCGCTGCTGATGGTAGGGGGTTCAGATGGCCACGCCAGTGACATTGGGGAACTCCTGGACAGTTGTGTCGAGGATGTTCTATAGTTGGAGGAGATGAAATCAGAGTTTGATAACAACTCAGGTGAGGGAAAGCTGGGGAGAAACAAGGTGGTGGTGTGGGCGATGAGAGGGGGTGCCCCCAAAGGAGGAAGGAATCATTAGGTCGTTCTTCTGGCTTTGAGATCTGGACTTGGGCAGTGGGTACTCAGCAATCAGGTGAGAGGCCCCACGTGAATCTTTTTTTCTTATGGCTTAAAAACAAAAATGTTGTATTGGAGGATTGCGCAGTGGTCAACAGCACTTGATATTCTTCCAAGTAGGTTCCTGTCAACAACACTGAGGGGCTCACAACCGACTGTTAGCTCCAGCTCTAGGGGATCCATCGCCTTCTTCTAGCTTCAGGCACCCACATTTACATGGCATACACTCACACGGACACATGTTTCTTTGAAATGTTAATTTATTTATCTATCTACCTATGTATCTATTTTCCTTTGAGGCCGGCTTTCATGGCAGTTCAAGCTGGCTTCACACTTGGCGTAGCTAAGGATGACCTTGAAGTTCTGGTCTTCCTGCCTACACTTCCTAAGTGTAGGATCACCGGCCTGTACCAACGTGAACAGGTTATGTGGTGCTGAGACTTGAACCTGGGGCTCTGTATGCTGCAGTCAAGCACTCTATGACTGATCTATATTCCCAGACCCATTTCTTTGGTGGTGGTGGGGGTTGAAATAGGGTTTCATTTGGTAGTCCAGTAAGACTTTGAGGTCATAGTAGTCTTTCTGCCTCAGGCTTTCAGGAGTTGACATAATAGGCACAAGCCACCATACCTGCATTTATAGGAACCATGAACTCAGAGATTCAGATCGTGTAACGCAATGGATTGTAACTTATGTTCCCGAGAGAGGAAGGACCTGACTCCTAGGGACAGAACTGGCCTAAGATGCAACCCTCAAGCTCTGTTAAGAAAACAACCCTTAAAGGCAAAGCAAGGGTGACAGGACAGGGACAGCTCCCCGAGACAGAGGAGTAATCTAAGCTTTCATGCACTAAAACAAAGTTTGAGGGTAGTCACTGGATCCAGAAAAGCCTGGCCAGCACGCAGGGGACTTATGGGTAATAACAAGTAGAAATACTGACGTGGTCAGTGTGGGTGGCCGTTTGTGGGCTTTGGCTAAAGGCCACATCTACCTGAGGATAAGGACATTTTTATCTTGAGAAAGGCAGCTGAGAAGGATCCAGGAGAGGGTGTGGTTACTGCTGCTGGGCCAGGTGATGTGTCTGGAAAGCCATGGCTGGTGCCATGGATGCCTTCATGCTTCTATGGTGAAACATAGCCCCAGGTTCAAGTCCCAGGACCACATAAACTGTTCATATTGGTACAGGCAGGTCAACACATCACTTAGGAAGTGGTAATGCTTACTTACCAGTTTCTACCTCCCCTTGACCCGGTGCTTCCCAGACCCTTCAATGGTCCTGAGGATCGGACCCAGAGAACAAGGTGTTAGGGCCTTGAGTGGCAGGGACAACTTCTCCCTTGGGAGAGTGGCTCTCTGGTTGGGTTGGCCACCACTGTCACTTACTCGAATGCCCACAGAGAGTCAGACAGTGAACACTAAATCTAGGCTCATTCCTAAGGAATAGACAGATTTGTGATGGTCACTGGCTCTCTTCCTTTCTTGGGGTTTTTACCCAGTTGAGCAATATTGGCTATGACAGTCCTTCTGGGGCCCAGGAGAAGCCAAGGCCTTCTCAGGAAGATGGGGAAATTATTTCTTCATTCGGCACACTAGCTGACTTCACTCACTGCCCAGAGTCTCGTGAGGCAACAAGAGACTGAAGCAAGCCCTAGCCACACACACCCTGGCAGGCAGCCAGGGGCAGGGTGGGCCAGGAAGGCTTCTCTTTGCGACTTTGCATCGGGCTCAGGATGAGGATAAATGAGGCCTTTGTGGCCTGGAGGAGGCAGTCTTGGGAACCATGCAGCCCCATAAGGATGTCCCCTCCCTGTGGCGGTCACTATCACTGCTGTTGGGCCTGGGGTTGCCTCTAGCCATTTCCCAGACCCTCAGCTACAGGGAGGCTGTGCTCCGTGCTGTGGATGACTTCAACCAGCAGTCTTTGGACACCAATATCTACCGTCTCCTGGACCTGGATTCTGAGCCCCAAGGGGTGAGGCAGAGGAAAAGCCAAGTTCTAATCCAGGGCACCTTCTCTTTTTAGTGTGGTCTCTCATTGTCCCAGGAGACTCCATGAATCTGTGTCTCCCTCCAGACTGCCAGTTCTCAGCCCTGGAATACCTGCTGTGGCCCAAGATGCCTGAGACTTCCATTCCAGGGACCAGGGTGGAACCATGGGCCCAGGGAATTGGCTTCCTTTGCTCTAGGTTTTTCCATATCCCATGAGGAACCTTACCTAGCCTTGAGGTCCCCGAGGATGTGCCTGATTCTCTAAGACGCCCCTCGTCCCCTTCTCCCTTTCCGGAAGGGGAGCTGCTCTGCGTTCTGACTGGCTGAGGGCTGTTCCCATTCCCTGTGTTGGGGCGGGGGAATGAAGAGGGGGCCCATGTTCTCTTCCCTCTGTGCCTCAGCCCTAGATCCTGTCTCAGCACCCAGCATGTAGTGCTAGAGGGTCACCCTGTTGCTGTGTGATATTGAGAATGGGCCTGAGACTAGTTTCCACTTTCTCCCCTGACCAGGATGAGGATCCAGATACTCCCAAGTATGTGAGGTTCCGGGTGAAGGAGACCGTGTGCGGCAAGCCAGCACAGCAGCTACCTGAGCAATGTGCATTCAAGGAACAGGGGGTACGGCAGAGGGCTGGGGGGGGCGGGTACCTCTTGAAGAACTAGTCATGGAATCCCAAGGGAATATTTCTATCTAGTGGACTAGGGTTTAGAGGTTATGGCAAATGAGTTCTAATCTGACCATGGGCTTTCTCTTCTAAGGTGGTGAAGCAGTGTATGGGGACTGTCACCCTGAACCCGGCCGCAGAGTCTTTTGACATCAGCTGCAATGAGGTGAGTGGGATACAGAGGATGGCGAGGGGATGGAACATGGGTCATCCTGTGGACCATTTAGTTCCAGTTCCTACCCAGAGCAGAAAAGAGAGCTCCCCTTCATCCCCTTGGCTCCTCCCTTGAGCTTGAACTTCAAGACTGGTTCTGTCATCCCTTAGAGTAGAGACTCTCAAAGTCTGGCTCTTACTTGGGAGGCAGAGGTGGGAGGATCTCTATGGGTAGCCTTATCGACATGATGAGTTTCCGGCCAGACATGGCTGCATATGAACTTGTCGTGGATGCAGATGCTTGGGCCTCACTAAGACGGACAGGACTCCAGGGTGAGGACTTTTTCACCTGGGGTTTAACACACCCTACTGGATATTCTGGATCCCGCTAAAGCACAGAGCATTCTCTTAAGAGCATGTTCTCTCAGACCCTCAGGAGCACCCAGGCCCCGAGTTCTCATCTTTTACTGGGGTTAAGGATCCAATTGTATGTCCCAAAGGCTGAATAGGGTCCAGAGGCTCTTGACGTATCCCAGAAGTGTGGTCTAGGTGGGGAAGGAACTTGGGTGGCTCTGGGACCAGCCGCACAAGAAACCCACTTCTTCTTGGTACACAGCCTGGTACGCAGCCCTTTCGGTTCAAGAAAGTTTCCCACCTGGCTGGACTCCTCCGAAGAGGTGGGGAGAAGATTGGTGAAAAGCTTAAGAAAATTGGCCAGAAAATTAAGGATTTTTTTCAGAAACATATTCCTGAGCCAGAGCAGTAGGCCTGCCTTGGCCTGCTTCGGGATTCCTAAAATAATAAACTTGATAAAAGAAACTTCTCTCAGTGGCTTTTGTATTCATTTAGTCTTTAACCATGGAGGCTTTCTGAGCCCACGTGTGCGCTATAATTTTACGTGCCCTTTGTGTGTGAGACAGAAAGAGGAGGATAGCTGTCCATTCAGGAGGTGTAAGGTGCAGGGCAAGCCTTCCACTTACAAAAGATTTATAGCCGGCCAGTGGCAATGCTTGTCTTTAATCCCAGCACTTGGGGGGCAAAGGCAGGTAGATCTGTGAGTTTGAGGCCAGCCTGGTCTACAGAGCAAGTTCTAAGATAGCCAAGGGTACACAGAAAAACCCTATCTTGAAACCCATCCCCAAACACTCCCAGCCCCTCCCCCCAAAATTTTATTACCTGGGTAGTGATGGTACACACCTTTAATTCCAGCACTTGGAAGTCAGAAGCAGGTGGATCTCTGGGTTCAAGGCCAGACTGGTCTACAGAGTGAGTTTCAGGACAGCCAGAGCCAACCAGAGAAACCCTGTCTTGAAAAACCAAAAAAAAAAAAAAAAAAGTATGTGTGTGTGTGTGTGTGCGCACATGCTGCTACCTGCAGAGGCTAGAAGAGGTATCAGATCCCCTAGAACTAGAGTTTCAGGCAGCTGTGAAGTCCTCAAGTTCCCTTGCCAGATTTAAGTGCTGGGAACTAAACCCAGGGTCTTCTGCAAGAATAGCAGGTGCTCTCAACCATGGCTCCATCTCTCCAGTCCCAAAACACCCATTTATTGCTACCTATGTTTGACCTAACATCTGTATGACTGTCAGGTAAAATATTTTTAGGAATGTTGGTGGTGGTGCACACCTTTAATTCCAGCACTGGAGAGACAGAGGTAGGCTGATCTCTGAGTTCAAGGTCAGCCTACTCTACAGAGCTAGTTCCAGGAAAGCCAGAGCTATAGAGAGAAACTCTGTCTCATAAAAACAAACATATAATGTCAAAAAGGTTCCTAGTTCCCAAAGGCTGGTGTCATCAGCTCTTTGCACACTTTCCTACCTGAGGGTTTTGTTGTTTTGTTTTGAGACAGAGTCTGATTATGCACAAGTAATTCTCCTGCTTCTTCTTCCCCAGAGCTGAGATTAAAGGTGCTGCCATGACCAATTCCACCAACGTACTTTAAACACTTTAAATTTTATTATATATATATGTATGTGTGTACATGTATATTATGTGTGTCTGTGTTTTGTCTTCTTGTATGTCTGTGCACCATACTTGTGCTGAAAGAGTTAAATTTGAGACTTGTGCTGGCTAATGAGAAAATTGCAGGTTTGAGGAAAACACAGTGGACCAAGGTTGAGCATGTCCAGATGGGCCTGGGCAGGGGCAGGCGAGCTGTTGGGACATTCTGGGAACTAGCAGGCTGGGAAGATGTGGAGGAGAAAGCATGCAAAGATAAGTGCCGGGTGGGCCCTGGCACGACCCAACTGAGTAACTCTTAGATATGGTTTGAGGTCAGCCAGATGCTCTGTTGACTCAGATTACCACCCTTAGGAATTTTCTGCCCTGATCTGCATGTACACTAACTGATATTTGAAATAGCCAATCATGTATAGCCACACCAATTCCTTTGTTCCCTCAGACCTTTTTCCTATATAAACCCCTAACCCCTGAGCCTCGTGGTCGATTCTGCTGTCTCCTGTGTGAGATACAAGTTGAACAGGAGCTCCGAAATTAAACTGCCTCATGTGTTTACATCAAGATGGTCTCTCGTGATTCCTTGGGTTCACGTCCTCCCGAGACTTGAGTGGGGGTCTCCCTACGGGGGTCTTTCAGTGCCTGTGGTCAGAAGAGGGTGTCAGATCCCCTGAGACTGGGGTAACTGTTGTGAGCTGTCATGTGGGTGCTGGGAATCAAATTCAGTTCGTCTGGAAGAGCAGCCAGTGCTAACCTCTGAGCCATCTCATCAGCCGCAACCCCCCTCATATTTTTTTTCCTTTTTATAGATTGTTTTTCAGTTCTTGTGTGTGTGCGAGCATGGCTGCACATACTTGCATACTACAGCACATGTATGGATTCCCTCAGAGGACACTGAATCAGTTCTGTGGGACCAAAGGGGAAGAGGAAAACCAGTCCTCTGGCTTCTGCGTCACCAGGCAAGGTTTTGACTCCATCTGGTCACCTTGAGGCAAGTGTCCTGCCCCACCTGTGGTCCTGTTGGCATACAGCCAAGAAGGGATCACTTCTGCAACTCTTCCTATAGTCAACACCAGGAACCACCAGTCCCCAGAGCTGAACTTCATGTGGATATTCCTCTAGGAAGTCACAGAAAACAATATCCCAGTAAGCTCAGAAAAAGAGGAAGTCAAGACAACCACATCCCAACAGAAAAATTCAACACAAAAACATGACACAAACTACCACCTATGGCCTGGTACCAACCAATACACTTCCTATAACAGAGTTGGAACTTACAGACAGCTCGGTTCTTGACGAAGGGTCTTATCCTCAGAGTGTTAGAAAGCTCTTTCAAGACCTGTCTGTCTTCATTGGGCACAACTCTGAATCCAAGTTTTGATCTGTTCCCTGTATCTGGCTGTGTCGATCTGGAACTGCTTTCACCACATTTGAACTGGCCTGATTCCGTTTGAGTTCTAAACTGCTTTCTTCATCTGTTTCAGTGTAAATTCATCATCTGAATTTGCTTCTAACTTGACAATCTGATGTGGCCTTACTTTTATCTTGTTTTATCTGGTGTTATTATTGTTATGCTCATATATTTATTCTGAAAAACTTCTAAATTGCTTTAATCTCAAGTTTTAAATTACATTTATTTATTTATTTACTGGTGTGTGTATATGCATAACTAATTATGTCTGCAATGACTACTTCCAAATAGACTCATATTCTAAAATATTTGGAATTAGGAATTCAGCTTATAAACTGGGGTAGGGAGTGCAATTTAGGCCATAAGTATTATGAAGTCACATCTGTGGAATATTGACCTGTAAGAGCATGTATCAACTAGGCATTTGGGCTTCGAGCTGTACATGTGTGTTGAAACAGGATCGTCTAGATCAGTGGGTTTGATGTTAGATCTGATCTTAGCTTTTAGCAGTGACTCAGATCTCACACCTGGGTATATTACCTGGTAGATGGCTTTAGTTGTGGATTTGCACTTAAGATATGGATATCAGGCCTTAGAGCTGAATGTCACTGCAGAACCTCTGTTCTGTGTGTTCAAAGCCAGCCTTTGAACACACAGAAACCCCCTTACCTTTTGAGTGCTGGCATTAAAGGGATGTGTCACCACATCCTAGAGTCTTTATCCTCTAAGTCAGGCATAAGCAAAAACTTCCTGAACTGTCATATGGGCCTGCCCTCTGGGCACCTGCAACATGTGTCGAGCAGCTCAGGATGACCGGCCATAATCGATTTACCCGATGAATACAGCCGGGCAAGTGAGCCTGGGTAAAAGTAACAGAAGCAGTTAGCTGACAGATACCCAGAAGTAATCTCTGGCACTTCAGACCGTCAACATTTGCTGGAATGCCACAAAGCATTAATGGTCATGCTGATATAGTGGAGGTATAACTACCTTAGTACCTATGTGGAAATCAGAAATTCTGCCTTATTACCCAGCCTCATTAAAACACACCTTGCACTGGGCAGAGGCGCAGAGGCACCTTGGTTCAAAGATGTGCCTCTTCCTAGGACACAGCCCCGTGCTTAGATACACAGCATGGTTTGAGTCCACAATGTACTTGGTGAACGAGTGCATTTATGTGCTACATAAATCAACCTGCTGAGAGAGACTTACATGAGTCGCTCTTCAGTTAGCACAGATCAGAAACCTGGCTTCAGGGCAAGGACTCCCACGAGGGAAAGAGAGAAAGCATGTACAGGAATACTGCCAGTCTGGAGCATTCGGTAGCACAGAGTTTATTAAGAAAGCCAGGTCGGATGCTGGTTACATAGGCACTGCATTTTCCTGACTAGTCAACAGGCAGGCTCTTTCTTGAGGAAGGAGGACAGACCTTTGTAAAGAGAGGTGTCACCGTCCTTCCTGAACACCCATGAATACTCCACAGAAGAGGTAGATAGAGCTGGACTGCAGCAGCTGAGCTGTGGTGGGCTAGACCTTCCAGAGCGTGGTGGGGTCCAACAGGGACAGTGCCTTCAGACCACCTTTCCTGGCCCTAGGAGGAGAGGCTGAACACTGCGAGCAGTCCTGAGGAGGAGAGGCTGAACACTGCGAGCAGTCCTGAGGGACTGACAGGACTTTACCAGGCTGGTTTGGGGCCTCCTGTTTCAGCTGCACAGTGGATGCCTTCCTCTGGACTGTAGTGCACAGGACCACAGCGCAGCTGGGGTTCCTCCTTTTCATACCAGCGCTGTTCACTGAAGTCAGGGAAGAAGGCTGCAATCTCTCTGCTGGCGGAAACCACGGAGTCTGTGAGAGGAGAAGTAGAGAAGAACTACTTAGGAGGTTGAGGCAGAAGGACTGCAAGATTGGGATCATGGCTCAGAGAATAAGTCAGACAAGGGAAGGGCTATCACAGGGAATGAAGGGTGGAGGTAAGCAAGACACAGTCATAGTTGGGTTCCTGAACTACTCAGTCCTGGGGTATATCAAGAAAGCTCACAGGCCACATGGCTGACATAGCTACAAAGAGCCAGAAATATATGGACACTCAATGGAGGGAGCCCTGGCTATCAATCTCTCCACGTGGCTTACTCACCGGCCCCAGGACATTCTGCCTCACCTGCGGAATGAGAGGTTTAGACTCACCTGAGCCGTGGGTAGTGTTTCGGGTGTCAGTGAGACCCAAACTCCCACGAATTGAGTCCGGGGCTATATGGCGTGCTCGAAATACTCTGGTGGGTCCCATCAGTGTCCTCCAAAGTTGGATGGCATCTTTGTGGGCAAGGATGTAGGCTCGGATTGGCCCACTGAGAATAAAAGAAGGGATATGACCATCTAGTCTAGAACATGTTTGTGAGCAGGGCAAGCATAAAAGTGAACTTCACATTCCGAGAGTTCCTTATCCCTTCTAGTGAGTACTGGTGCTGGTGTAAGAAGAAAGTGAAGGGCAGAGGTGACTACTGAAGTGATCAACAGGATCAAGGGCAGCGCCCAGCAGTGCTCCACCCCAGCCGCTGGTCCAGCAACCATAGAAGAGGTGCCCACCAGGTCAGTGTAGTGCAGTTATGTTTCTTTAGGCTTGACAGTGGTAAGTGGAATTGACAGTTCTATTCACAGGGAGGAGGAGGTATCTCATAGCATGTAAAGATATCAGGACCAAAATCAGAAGTACCTTGTCATGAACTCCACCAGCCGCTGATAGAAAAAACGCCCTGCAAAGAGAGAGTACCTTCATGGAGACCCTGGTGCCCAAGAGAAGGCTCTCATTTTTCCTTCCCTGTAATGCCACACCGTTTAGTTTACAGAGAAATAACAGGAAGCTTGGAGCCTGACATTTCTGAGTATGGAACTAGACTGCCACTCACAATCTGGGTAGTTTTGATTGAGTTGTTACCTTCTCTAGCTTGTCTTCCAAATTTTGTGTCCTGAGGATATAACATCAACTCTCTATGATTTGGGGAAAATTTTTACCTTTCTACATGTATGTGTGAGAGAGAGAGGGAGTAAGAGAAAGAGAAAGGGAGAAAGAGAGAGAGAGAAAGAGAGAGAGAGAGAGAGAGAGAGAGAGAGACAGAGAGAGACAGAGAGAGAGAGAGAGAGAGACACTCTTTCCTAAGCCTAGTTGGCCTTGAACTCAATATGTACACCAAGCTGGCCTTGAACTCACAGAGATCCACCAGCCTCTGACCCTTGAGTGCTATAATTTTTTTCTGAAAAAACAAAACAAACAAACCCCCCCCCCCCCAAAACAAAGCAAAACTTCATGTTTTTCTTGAGGCCACTTGTGTTGTGCATACCTTTAACCTTTAACCTTGGCATTTAAGAGGCAGAGCTCTGTGAGGTTGAGGTTAGCCTGGTCGACAGAGAGAGTTCCAAGGCTACAAAGTAAGACCCTGCCTCAAAACAACAAACTGTTGGGCAGGGATGACATGTGCCTTTAATCCCAACACTAGGGAGGCAGAGGCAGGTGGATCTCTGTGAGTTTAAAGCCAGTCTGGTCTATACAGAGTGAGTTCCAGGACAGCCAAGGCTATACAAACTCAAAAAACCAAAAGGAAAACAAAACTTTTTTTTTTTTTTAAATTGATGAAGGAGAAGGCTTATTGAATACACTGCCTGCAAAGAGCAGTGGGGTAGCACCTAGAATTCCACCTGCCATCTCGTTTTCTAAGTTTGAGAAAATTAAGTGAAATACTAAGCATAAGGGAAACACTTGACACGATAAATATTCACTCGGTGTTAATTACTGATATTACCAAGACATTACAGTTCATTTCTAATTGGGACGCTATAGGAAATCTCTTCTAGGAATACAAAGTTCCTATTATAATGAGAAATCTGTGTGAAATAAACAAGAAGAGTCAGGGAGATGGCTCCGCCAGTAAAAGGCCTGCATTACAGGTGCGAGGAGCAGAGCTGGAGTCCCAGAACACATACACAGGCCACACACTGGCAAACCGGAGCTTGAGGCAGGTGGATGCTTGGGGACCAGGAACCAGCCGGCCTCATCTACTTGTCAAGTTCTAGGCCAGAGGTGAGACTCTGGTTGGGAGAAAGAAGTAGATGGTGCCTGTGACTGACACCTAAGGCTGTTCTCTTGCCTGTATGTGTACACATGTGCACCTCACACGCGTGCATGTGCACACACACACACACACACACACATACATGCACGCACGTGCACTCACACATACATACCATGCACACATGTGCACCACATGCGAACACACACACACACACACACACACACACACAGTCTACACTGTAATGCAGACTACCGGTCTTACCCTCATGTTCTCGGTAAAACCTCCGGCAGTCCTCTGGCTTCCACTGTAGTTCTCTTGTTCGTACAATGAGGAACTTGTTGTTCAGAATCTGCTGATGAACAGCCTGGAGAACCAACCATCCCAGAGAGAAAATCAATCAGGACTCAAGCTACCTAGAAGGATCACTTAACACTGAAGAGTGTTATGGTCTAGATGTTGAGTACCCCGCCAGGCATGCTCATGTGTTAAGGGTAGCTGATGGCACTTTCCAAAGGCCATGGAAACTTGAGAAGGTGGCCTCCCCGAGGGAGGTATCATTAGGAGTGTGCTCTTGAAGGGGACCCTGGGACCGGAGCCTGTACACACTTCACACCCCAGCCCATGCTGCAAGTACTTCTCAACATTGTTCATCCTCAACACAGGCTCAGAGACAGAGGACCAAGCAGCTCTGGACTAAAACCTGTGAACTTTTAGATAATGAATCTTCCCTTTGTCTATGTGTAGCCCAGTGGCAGAAAGCTGATTAACACAGTGGGTCAGAAGAAGAGGGGCAAAGGTCAAGATCTCAGTTAGACTGCCAGAGCATGAACCTGGGGTACATGGAGATAGGAAATAATTTCCCTAGGCCACCCAGAACAGCTTGTGATTCTTTTGAATAGCCCTTCCCCATTCTCCTTGTTCTTTCTACGCTGTCACATTTGATTGAAAACTACACAGCTTATTCATGTGTCATGCTCTGATCAGAAAGTTCTAGGTGGTTTCTACTATGCAACAAAGTATGTGCACCTCAGTCCAGTGCTCACGGCTACACTCTCCTTACCCTCTACCTCTTCTCTCTGGCTCCCCCACGCCGGCAGCTGGCCCTGCATCTCTGTCTCCCTTCTGCTCTCCTGGCATTATCAGCCTTACCCTCTACCTCTTCTCTCTGGCTCCCCCACGCCGGCAGCTGGCCCTGCGCCTCTGTCTCCCTTCTGCTCTCCTGGCATTATCAGCTTGCTCATCCTGAGGCCTGAGGCCTGCCATCCTGGAGTGAGGTACGCTGCACTACCTGCTGCTTCCTCTGGACTACACACTACAGGGAGCCTACTGAGTTCTTACAAAGTGATAACCAACCACCTAGTTCTCAGGAGAATTTCCTGTTTTTTTTTTTTGTTTTTTGTTTTTCGAGACAGGGTTTCTCTGTATAGCCCTGGCTGTCCTGGAACTCACTCTGTAGACCAGGCTGGCCTCGAACTCAGAAATCTGCCTGCCTCTGCCTCCCAAGTGCTGGCATTAAAGGCGTGCGCCACCACTGCCCAGTTGCATTTCCTAATACTAGAATTCACTGATCTCTTGTCATTCTGTCTTACGTTGTCTAGACTCTCCTTCTTGTCAACTCCATTCACTCTATCATTTCAGATGGTTGTAATGATTTCCAGAAACTGACCATCAGTTCAGGTCTTCCACCCTTGTCCTTAGGTCTGTGAGTGTGACAATGTTTTTATGTAAGGGGATTTTGAAGATACAATTTAGGTTACTAATATGTTGATTCTGCTTTAGCTAAAAAGGTTTACCTGCTTGGATTAAATAGTCACATAAAGGGTCAGCAAGATGGTTCAGTGGGTAAAGGCGCTTGCTGTCAACCCTGAGGACCCAAGTTCAATCCCCAAGAACCACACTGTGGAAGTGAAGAACCAATTTTCCTTAAGTTGTCCTCTGACCTGCACACATAACACACACACACGGCTGACATTCTTTCTCTCTCACACACAAAACCAACAAACAAACAAATGTAATAAAATGTCACACAGCCCTGTAAAAGGAGTTTTCTCTGGCCAAGCAGTCAGTGCTCTTACCCACTGAGCCATCTCTCCAGCCCTAGTTTTTCTTCTTAACTGTTATTATTATTATTGTTGCATTTATTTGTGTGTGTGTGTGTGTGTGTGTATGTGTGTAGGTCAGATGACAACTTACAAGAGTTGGTTCTCCCCTTCCACTATGTGGGATGTAGGGGTCAGACTCAGGTCTTAATAGGCTAAGCAATCAAGCTGGTCCATCTAGGTTTTCAACCTCAGCATCTAACACATGACTGAAGTGTTTGTTGCCACAAGTGGTCCTGTGTCACCTGAAACAGTGCAGTGGAGACTTCAGGTTCATTCTTACCTCCAGGATCAGTGGGTGGGCAACTGCATCAGGCTTGATCAGGGCTAGCGTGAGCTGCAGAGCCTGGGGACTCCGCAAGATGGAGGTCATCTCAGCCCTGGCATCAAGAGAGTTGGATTAAGGACTACACAGTGTTGAATGCTGAGCACCTTCTACTCTGGAACCACGCAGCCTTGCAAGCCTGGCAGGGCTTTCAGCCGACACTCACAAAGCTATAGTCTGTGTTATAGTAGAAGGCTGTACAACACTCATTCACTTTCCTATGTGCACTCATGAGATGTTGGAGAGGACACTCAGGTCACTGGTGAGACACACATTCAGTTTACACAAGTATAAAGGCACCAGGGAGTTCTCCACTGAAGAGAAGTTAAGTTGGGTACTGACACCTGACTTGGCCCTTGGCCCATACTTTTATTACCTTCTTAGCTCTGCTGTGTTTTAACAAGGTTTATGATGTCTACTCTGGAACAGCCTAGCCAGAAGACTGCAATGACGCTCTCTACTTTTTTTTTTTTTCCCCTTGGTTTTTCAAGACAGGGTTTCTCTGTGTAGCCCTGGCTGTCCTGGAACTCATTCTGTAGACCAGGATGGCCTTGAACTCAGAGATCTGCTCGCTTCTGCCTCCCTTGAGCAATAGGATTAAAGGTGTGTGCCACCACTGCTGGGCTTGGCTGCCTCTTCTTGTAAGGCCCTATTCTTTTTTTTTTTTTTTAAATTTAACTTTGTGATTCTTCTTCTTCTTCTTCTTTTTTTTATTTCTTTAAGATTTATTTCTTATTATATGAGTAGCTGTCCTCAGACACACCAGGAGAGGGCATCAGATTTCATTCTGGATGGTTGTGAGCCACCATGTGGTTGCTGGGATTTGAACTCATGACCTTTGGAAGAGCAGTCAGTGCTCTTAACCACTGAGCCACCTCACTAGCCAGTAAGGCCCTATTCTTTAGCCATCTTCTATCTGCTGTAGAATTGGAAGGATAATAAAAAAGGCTTCAGGGCACACACCACCTCTTATCTAACATTATATGCCATTTGTATATATTGATCATTTGTATTTGTCTACAAATATAGAGAAGGTGTCTAGGGCACAACCAGGTAACATTCTTATTATTTTTAGCCTAAATATAGCTTAGCAGTCATGGTAGTAGAACCAAGGTAAGACCAACACAAAGAAACTATGCTAAGGTTTCTTCTGCTCAAATCTTCTTCACAGCTGGATGTTCCATTCTAACTCTGCAGCCACGCCCAACCTAACAGCACAGGAACAGCATACCCATTTGACCTAATAATATTCTAGATGGTCACATGGCCGAGTGGCCCACTGCACATGGGGATGTCCTTGAGATGTTCCTCACTCTCCACACTATTACCAAGTTCTAAAAAAAAAAATCTACCTCTACAAACATGTAAGGAGAAAAAGTCCACACAAATCTTTTCCTTATGACTACCACTGCCTCCTTGTCCTGGACTTCGGTGACACCCTCTGGAACGGTTTCTAGGCTTTACTCTTGCCACTCTCTAAATCTGTTCTCAAGTACACTAAGGCTACTGGAATGAAAGCCAATCATATAGCCTCCTCCTTAACCCTCTAAAGGATATTCTGATTTGTGAAGACAAAGGTCCTCACGGAGTCTCCCGTACTCTAACCTGCTCTTTTGGGTACTTCTGTCCCTGGGCACTTCTCTGGGTTCATGTGGAGCACCTTACCTCTTTTGCTTCAGTTTCATAGGCTTTTTCAGTTCCATGCCTTTCTGGCCTGACAATCTTCGTGTAAGGAAATGTTCGAAACCCCCCACCCCACCCCCCTTGTATGTTCTACTCCCTGCTTATCTCCTACTTGCCCATTTGCATTCAGCTCACTTCTGCTGTCGTACTTTCTCAATGCTTCCTTCGGTTACATACTTCACACTAAAGGGCAGCTTCATGAAAGCACAAGTCCGCTTAGCTCACCATCTTCACCTTAGCCCCTACGCAGGGTGCTAGTACGTACCTGGATTTCCACAAAATTTAGCTGGATGAATCAGTGCATGAACCTGATCCAGCCATTCCAAGGCCAGGCTGCTAAGGGGTCTCCTGGGAGGATAGGCGACCTGTAGCGAGGTGTGGTTCCAGTTAGGTTAGGGCCATCTTAGTTATTGGTTTACAAGAAAATGCGGTCAAGTAAGATCACCCTATCACACCTTTACACATTTTACCAAGTTGGCACTTCTTTAGCGCCCACGCTGGTCACGTGGCTGTTGGCCCCTCAACTCCACTTCTGCCTCACTTTTGCAGCCACGCCTCCTACTCTTCCCCCCATACCTCCGCCCCCAGAGCCTTGGTTCCCAACCCTCCTATTGCCCCCATATTCTAGGACACAACCGTACAACCTGGGCTTCTCTACTACAGGCCAAAGATCACACTAGACTCAGTTATGCCGGCTCCAATGTGGGCCCGGGTTCTGGGTTCACCTGGTACTCCCGCCAATCCTCCTGGCCGCCAGGCACTGAGCTAGATAGCCCACGGGCCCTTTGGGGACCTTCAGGCACGCGCCCGGGCAGCCCTCCGGGTCCTACGGTCTAGCACTGCACTCCTGACGTGTTAGCAGGATCGGCTGTAGCGCCGGCAGCTTGTTTACATAGCGTATCTTCTTCAGGAAAGTCCGCTTCTTTATTATTTTTTTAAAGGCTTAAATTTTTTTTAATGTTACGTGTAAAGGTATTCTGCCTGCGCTTGTATGTGTTTCACGTGCGTTCCTTGTGCCTGTGGAGCCAGGAGAGGGCGCTGGATCCCCTAGAACTAGAGTTTAAGATGGCTGTGAGTTTAGACCTGGGTATTGGGAATATAACCCTAGTTCTCAGGATGATCAGTCAGTGCCGTGCCCTTAACCACTGAACCATCTCTCTAGTATGAAAATCCATTTATTTATGATGTTTTGCCTGTATGTATGTCTGTGTACAGCATGTGTGTGCCTGGTGCCAGTAGAGGCCAGAAGAGGCTGTCAGCTGAAACTGAAGTAACAGATGTTTTTGAGCTACTATGGGGGGTTCTGGTATCGAACCTAACTCCTCTGCAAGATCAGTGAGTGCTCTTCAACACTGAACCATCTCTCCAATCTGAAAGTTCGTTTTTTTATTTTTTTCCGAGACAGGGTTTCTCTGAGTAGCCCTGGCTGTCCTGGAACTCACTCTGTAGACCAGGCTGGCCTCGAACTCAGAAATCTGCCTGCCTCTGCTTCCCAAGTGCTGGGATTAAAGGCGTGCGCCGCCACTGCCCTGCCTTTTTTTTTTTTTTTTTTTAAAGTTCATTTTTTGTCTGTGCATCTGTCTGTCTGTCTTGCTGGTAAAGGCATGAGTCCATTTCTGCTTTCACAGGATGAAAATAAACTTACCATATACCTCTAGTCAGGCATCTTGTTTTAATCTTACTTGCCAGGTGGGTCATGCCCAATTTTACTTTCTATAGTTCATCCTCATTAACATATCTCTGGCGTATAAGAGACTTCCCATGAGCTCAGTTTTTCTTCTGCCTGTGTGGCTTCTGCATGCACATACAACACACAGTGGAAGACTAGTTGCACAGTTTACATTTGCTTCAACCATTCTCAACAACAAGCCAGCCTAATCAAAGGGCAGATGTTGAGGAGGATGCAGGGCAGATGTTAAGGAGGATGCAGGGCTTTATTTGGAACTGGTGTTAAGAACTAGCAAAGAGGGGGCAGTGGTGGTTCGGGCCTTTAATCCCAGCACTTGGGAGGCAGAGACAGGTGGATTTCTGAGTTCGAGGCCAACCTGGTCTACAGAGTGAGTTCCAGGACAGCCAGGGCTACATAGAGAAACCCTGTCTCGAAAAATCAAAAAACCAAAAAAACAAAACAAAACAAAACAAAAAAAGAACTAGCAAAGAGCTGGGCAGTAGTGTTACATACTATTAATCCCAGCACTCCAGAGGCAGAGGCAGGTGAGTTTCTGTGAGTTTGAGGCCAGCTTGGTCTACAGTGTAAGTTCCAGGACACCCAGAGCTATATAATGAGACCCTGTCAAAACAAACACCCTTAACCACCCCACCCCCAAAAAAAACCCAACAAAAAGGAATGGCCAGTAGGTGGAGGTCAAATAGTTAGGTCTATTGATAATCTAAGGAGCTATTAGAAACTGTAGCTTAATGTGGCACCCAATTATACCTGCCTTCTAATTCTGTTACTTTAATCCTGCATTAGTCAGGGTTCTCTAGAGTCAGACTGTAGTCCAACTCCCCAGCAATGGCCAGCTGTGAATGGGAAATCCCAAGGATCTAGTAGTTGCTCAGTCCCACAAGGCTAGTAGATTCCAACACATGTGCTGGCAAGTAAATGCAAGCAGACAAAGAGGAGTGACTTGTCCTTCTTCCAATGCCCTTATGTAGGTCTTCAGCAGAAGGTGTGGCCAAGATTAGAGATGTGTACCACCACACCTGGATCTGGGGTTTGTTTTGTCCTAGGCTTACCTTGAACCCAGAGATCCTCTTGCCTTAGTCTCCTGGGATTCATAGCCATTATGCCTCAAGATCTCCATGCCAAGATCCTGGTGAGAAACTTGTATTTCCCAGCCTCAAGATTTGGATCACAGGTGAGCCTTCCAATTGTGGATTGTAGTTCATTCCAGATGTAGTTAAGTTGACTACCAGGAAGAGCCATTACAAATACTAAGATGTATGATCTTCACTTGAAATAACAGCAATAATAAGCATATGCATCATTGCCAAAACATTCAAGACTGTTGGGGTATCACCTTATTATCCACATACTTAGAAACAACTCAAGCTGGGCAGTGGTGGCACATGCCTTTAATCCCAGTACTTGGGAGGCAGAGGCAAGCAGATTTCTGAGTTTGAGGCCAACCTCGTCTACAGAGGGTTCCAGGATAGCCAGGGCTACACAGAGAAACTCTGTCTCGAAAAACAAAACAAAACACAAAAAGAAAACAACTCAATGTCCAGATTCTAGTGGCTCTTAAGCAAAATTATGTCCTGCTTTTCAGTTCTTAATGTTGTCAAGACTCCAACAGATTTGATGATAATTATGAAAAAGTAAAAGGCCTGAGAAGATTTCAGTTCAGTTTCCCTGGGACTCAGAGTTCCATGGTAGTTAGTCTCCATCTTGCAAATTTAAACTCAGTTGGAAGAAATTACTTATTAAGAGGTTACAGTGAGTTGGCAAGATGGTTCAGTAGATAGAAACATTTGCCACCAAGCTTGATAACCTGAGTTTAATCCTCAGGATCCACATGGTCTAAGGAGAGAATCATCCCTCACGCCCAGGTTGTCTTCTGACCTCCACATGAATACTGTGGTGCTCATGTGCAAATACATACTAATCAATGTAATAAAAAAAAAAAATAGGGGCTGGAGAGATGGCTCAGTGGTTAAGCCATTTCCTGTTCTTGCAGAGGACCTGGGCTCAGTTCCCATTGCCCACATGGCAGCTCACAACTGCTCCTGTAAGTTCATATAAAACCTACTTATTGCTTATATGTAAATGTATAGGGCTAAACATTTGGGATTGAATAAGCTGTCAGAGAGATTCCCCCTAGAAAAAACTGATTTCTCTCAGCGACATTGATTATCTGTAGCTCTTAGTCTTTGTGGGTGGGTGGATTTGTGGGAGCTTAAGAAATCTCTTCCATCTGTGTCAGCATGTCAGTTGATGTTATTACGCAGGTCTTGTTTAGGAAATCATGTTTTATGGGGCACAGTTTCCCTGACATGGCTAGCTAGAGATATTATCTTGCAGCAGACATCCTGGTCCTCTGGCTCTTAATAATATTTGCACTCCCTTGACCTGATTTACAGTACGAGGCATGTGTTTCCTCCTATGAAGCAGGCCTTAAATTCAGTCAGAACACAGATGGTAACTCCCATCTGCTTGTGCCACTATTGCACCCCTGGGGCATCTCTTGCTATGCCAGTCATTACTGCAGTTCACAGGGTTCACAGCTGGGGAAGTGTTGATGACTTTTCCCTGTTAGCAGCCTTCTGGTCCTATGAAGGCCAGCTTGCAAAAGGTGG
>NW_022196906.1:103770517-103776029 GCF_008632895.1 Mastomys coucha | reverse complement strand
GCTGGCCTCAAACTCAGAAATCCACCTGCCACTGCCACCCAAGTGCTGGGATTAAAGGCGTGTGCCATCACTGCCCGACTGTTTTTTGGTTTTTTAAATATAATGGGAATGTGCTTCTCAAGCATTTTGTTGTTGGTGTTGGTTCTGTGCTGTTTGGGGAGCCCTGTACAAGCTGGGCAATTGCTCTACCAGAGAACGGTATGTCCAGGTTGTTTCTGAACTCACCGTAGCCTAGGTATGCCATGAATTTGTAATTCTTTGGCCTGACCCTGTACCTGGGATTGCAGACCTGCTTCATCCAATCCAGTGTAAGTTTGTTTTGAGTCTTAGATACCTTACTGGGGAATATTTAGAAATACTATTATCACCAGGAGTTACCCCAACATTATACTTAACAAATTAATAAAACTCTGAATTCCAAGCTGGAAACATAGCTCAGTGGTTAGCAACATGTACTGCTCTTGCAGAGGATCCAAGTTTGATTCCCAGCCTCCATGTCAGGTTCTCAAGCTCTAGAAGGATCCATACTTCTGTTTTTTGTGGGTACCTGCAGGTACTTACACTTAGACACATGAACATGATTTAAAAAAAAAAAAATCACCGGCTGGAGAGATGACTCTGTGGTTAAGAGCACTGGCTGCTCTTCCAGAGGTCCTGAGTTTAATTCTCAGCAACCACATGGTGGCTCACAACCATCTGTAATGGGATCTGATGCCCTCTTCTGGTGTGTCTGAAGACAGCTATAGTGTATTCATGTAAATATAATAAATAAACTTTAAAAACAAATCTTTGGAGCTAGAGAGGTGGCTTAGCAGTTATGAGTACTTGCTGCTTTTCCAAGGACTGAGGTTTGACTCTTAGCATCCATATAGTGGCTCACACCATCTCTAGCTCCACTCCTAAGAATTTGACTCTCTGGCTTCTGCAGTACCACAAATGCTTGCTGTGCACAGATATACAGTGCACAGTACTCTTTTTTTTTTTTTTTCCAAGACAGGGTTTCTCTGTGTAGCCCTGGCTGTCCTGGAACTCACTCTGTATTCCAGGCTGACCTCGAACTCAGAAATCCGCCTGTCTCTGCCTCCCAAGTGCTGGGATTAAAGGCGTGTGCCTCCACCACCCGGCTGCACAGTACTCTTTTATGGTGTAGTTGTTATGAGACATGCTGAGAGCTATCCTGCTCACAGGACACATACCAATTAAGGACTCAATTATGTCCAAAGCCCTCAGCTTGTAAACATGGCAGCTACTGAGATATTTATTCCTACATTTTACATTTCATCGGTTATTTGGTCACAATTTATGTGAAAATATAGAGGAATGAAAACATTGAGTATCTGATATATTGAAAAGGTTCTTGCCAGGTGGTGGTGGTAGTGCACACCTTTAATCCCAGCACTCAGGAGTCAGGGGTAGTTGGATCTCTGAGTTCAAGTCCAACCTGGTCTACACAGCGAGTTCTAGGATGGCCAGGGCAACACAGAGAAACCCTGTCTCAAACAAACAAACAAACAAACAAACCCTACCCACTCCCTCCAAAAAGAAAAAGGTTTTTATTAACTGAGAAAATGTTTACCAGCCAAGTTTATGCTGAGATTCATTTATTGAAGAAACAAATCAATGAATTTAATCCAAGTATCTTCTACTACCAAGATGTCCTTCTCAAGGAGCTGTTCTTGTTTAACACTCCCTAAGACTTCGTACACACTAGTGTTCTCTACTACTGAGCTCCAGACCCTGTCTCCCAAATTGGATATCTTTGAAGTCATGCTCCACGTGACTCTCTGAGAACTCAGTAACTTTTATCAGTGTTCAGACTCATCCGAGGAGTGTTCCTGTAAGAGAAATGTTTACTTAGAGGAACTGAAGCTAGTGAGATAAAGCGAAAAGCCAATGCATTGGTAACTACACATACCCACAATTCAGCAGGAGGGTGCTGAACACCAGTCTGAGGCCGACTAGAGACATTCTGATCTCATTGCAGGATAAAAAGAAAGCAGAGTAGATATGGGCAGAGAGGAAAGCAAAGGATGTGGGTCCACTCCAGCAGAACAGATGGGAAGTAGAAGCATTAAATTAGAGGCCTGTGGCACACTGGGACAGAATAGGGGCTGCATGGAGAATGAAATGAGAAACTGATGTCCACATTCAAAGTTCAGCCCTAGCGATTTCCAGCTCAGGGTTTGAAGTAAGTCACATGGCCTCTCCAGACCTTTGCTTCTTTGAATATGAGATGTAGCTAAGAGCTATGACTTTAAAGATCCTGTGAGGGATCTGGGAAAGGAGATAACAGTAAAGGGGGTGATACTAGGCGGGAAACAGGGCTGAGAACAAGCGATAAGGGCCAACCCTCCTCCTGTTACATGATACAGATAGAGAACCTGTGCAAGGCTGTGAGGAGGAAGGACCACTCATTTATTCTGTCTCTCTTGCTTCACAATGTGATAAGCAGTGCCATAGACATGTACCTCACTTTGCAAAGCTGAGAACATATCTTTGTAGTTTTCAAGGTTTCAGTAAGTGTACTTAATTTGTTACATTGTCTAAAGCCTGATTGTTCTCCACAATGACTTTTAAGTCCTCCCTGCTCTCAGCCATTGTGAGACTACTGTCCTCTTGTCTCCTCCAGCACTGGATAAATCGCAGCCTTTCCCAGTATAGCTGATAAATTGGAATGTTATTATTGTTTAGTTATTGAAGAGCATTTGAGTCAGCTTTACATGTTAATTAGCTCACGATCGAGCCCAAGAGCACATCCTGTCCCTGATTTTTTTTTTTTTAAAGATTTATTTATTTACTTTATGTGAGTACACTGTTGCTATCTTCAGATACACCAGAAGAGGGCATCTGATCTCATTACAGATGGTTATGAGTCACCATGTGGTTGCTGGGAATTGAACTCAGGACCTTTGGAAGAGCAGTCTTAACTGGTCTAGAAGAGCTCTTAACCTGCTGAGCCATCTCTCCAGCCCTCCCTGATTTTTGTTTTAGAAACAAGAAACAGTGGAGAAAAGGCCAGCCTCGAAATTACACACCTTCTGCTGTAGCCTCCCAGGTGCTAGCATGTAGATCTTACTTTCTCTTCTTCAAAAACTAGCCTTTGCCTATTTTTCAGTCAGTTTTTCTGAATGTTAAGATACAAGTAGGGGGCTGACGAGATGGCTCAGCGGGTAAGAGCACTGACTGCTCTACCGAAGGTCCTGAGTTCGGATCCCAGCAACCACATGGTGGCTCACAATCACCTGTAATGAGATCTGACGCCCTCTTCTGGTGCATCTGAAGACAGCTACAGTGAATTACGCCAGAGCGAGCAAGGCAGGAGTGTGCGGGGCCAGCAGAGGTCCTGAGTTCAATTCCCAACAGCCACACACATGATGGCTCACAGCCATCTGTACATCTACAGTGTACACATACACATAAAATAAATAAATCTTAAAAAAAAAAAAAAAGATACAAGTGCATGGCTTTAGTCCCAGCACTCTAGAGGCAGAGGCTGGTGGTTCTCTGTGAGTTCAAGGTCAACCTGGTCTAGAGTTCTAGGACGGCCAGGGGTACATGGTGAGACTCAGTCTCAAAAAACTGAAACAAACAAAGACCCCAAAGGGATAGAGAGTTGTTAAAAGGAAGGAAGAAGAGATACATATTCTTGTTTCCTGCCTGAGATATGGGAAGCTGGGATGATAACATTTCCTTCCAGCTTCTGTCAGCTCTCTACCAACTCACCCTCAGGGTTCTTCATGTACCAGAGATCTGACATCAGCTTGAATAATCATAGGAATAAAATATTTTCTAACACAGTTTTAGAGAAAACTAGCATAATCTTAATGTTTAATGCAAAATTTAGGAGAATGGATTGTCACCCTTCTGAGTCATAAAATTTTAATTTCTTGCTTTACTCTTAAAAATGAAAAAGGAGCCGGGCAATGGTGGCACAAGCCTTTAATGCCAGCACTTGGGAGGCAGGCAGATTTCTGAGTTCAAGGCCAGCCTGGTCTACAGAGTGAGTTCCAGGACAGCCAGGGCTACACAGATAAACCCTGTCTCAAAAAAAAACAAAAACAAAAAAAACAAAACAAAACAAAACAAAAAAAAAGACCCCAAAAAAAGAAAAGAGACTTTACTTACACATGGCCCATCGTGCACTTTAATTACAGTTCTGTCTTCATATCTGGAAGAAATTATGAAATCATTGTTTGTTTGTTTGTTTGTTTGAGACAGAGTTACTGTGTATAACAGCCTGGGCTGTCCTGGGCTGTCCTGGAACTCACTCTGTAGGCCAGGCTGTCCTGGAACTCACTCTGTAGGCCAGGCTGTCCTGGAACTTGGAGGTAACCTGCTTCTGCCTCCTGAGTGCTGGGACCAGAGGTGTGTACTATGACTAGCGGTCTTGAAATGCTTATTTTTGTTTTGTGGCATGCCATAAACCATGCATGACCCATCAATTTTTTCTTGGTAGTCTTCAACAAAGTAAAGAGAGAAATATTTTGTTAATAACACTGAATGCATATGATGCATTTATTTTATGTGTATATGTGGTTCTCCTGCGTGTGTGTTTGTGTATCTGTGGAGGTTAGAAGAGGGTGAGTTTGGGCAGCTTATAACAGCATGTGATTCTAGCTCCAGGGGACTCAAAGACCTTTTTTGACTTCCATAGGATCCTGTTTTTACATGTGCTATGCTATTTACATTTGCTATGCATGTGCACATATACACACACTTAAAAAATAAAACAGTTCTTTTTGTTGTTGTTTTTTCGAGACAGGTTTCTCTATGTAGCTCTGGCTGTCCTGGAACTCACTCTGTATAGACCAGGCTGGCCTTAAACTCAGAGAGATCTACCTGCCTCTGCCTTCTGAGTGCTAGGATTAAAGGTTTATGCCACATAGGCCTATATACATACATACATACATATATTATATATATATATGTATATATATATACACACACATATATATATGTTTTAAATGAGACCCTGTCTCAACTAAAACAAGCTGGAATCCATGTAAAGAGTACTGGGCAGCTCTTATGAAGCTAGAAAAAAGCAATGAAATATATATTTTATTTGTTTATCTTTTTCTCCAGATGTAAAAGACAACAACAATATTTATGCCTGTGTAGGCAAAGTGTGTAAGGCAGCTCAAAGAAAGGAGGGAATGTCTAACACCTTCTTTTGTAATTGCCATGAATCCAGATTAGATTGCTTTAATGTAGGCTTGATCTTGTGCACTGTGTATTCAGATGCTGACTTCTGGACCCCAAGGTCAGGTTGCAATCTGGACATGGGCATTGTATTGACCAGTGTGCTGTGCTACGCACACTCCTCTACTCCAGTCACATCCATAATATCGGGGATAAAATCCTGATAAAGGATAAGAGGCAATAAGAATCCAAAAGGGGTTCTGTGCCTCCTGGATTTCAGTCGCTGGTATCCCCTAATTCAGACATGTTTCAGATCAGTCTTTCCAATCATCAACATGGCCTCATAATTAGGCATAAAGCTACCCCAAGTAAT
>NW_022196906.1:103753827-103769975 GCF_008632895.1 Mastomys coucha | reverse complement strand
GCCGAATCCCGTGCACACCTGGCCAGAACCCCTCGTCCCGCGGAACAAGGGACCCTGTAAGAAATCCCGGTCCGCGACAGTGCTGTAAAGAATGTTCCCTAATAATCCTTGATTTGATAATAAAAAGCTAGAGCCTACGATTAGGCAGGGGAAAGAGGAAGGGGGGACTTCAGATCAAGTGAGGGGATCTCAGGTAGGGAGAAGGAGGACAGACCTTGAGGATGGGCCATGAGCACATGACCAAAAGAAGGTTGCTCTGAGGACACACATGGAGCAGAGCAAGACTCAGTTTGTAAGTGTGATTTGTATGTGCTTGGCCCAGGGAGTGGCACTATTTGGAGGTGTGGTTTTGTTTGTGTGTCACTGTGGGCATGGGCTTTAATACACTCATCCTAGCTGCCTGGAAGCCAGCCTTCAGATGAAGATGTAGAACTCTCAGCTCCCCTTGCACCATGCCTGCCTGGATGCTGCCATGTTCCTGACTTGATGATAACAGACTGAACCTCTGAACTTGTAATCCAGCCCCAATTAAATGTTGTCCTTATGAGAGTTGCCTTGGTCATGGTATCTCTTCACAGCAGTAAAACCCTAAGACAGTAAATAATGGTGCATTTATCTGGTTATTAATAGTTGGGTTAGAATAGCTCAGAACCTGCCCAGCATGGAGCCAGCAGTTTGGTAATAAAATCTTATGTCTTTTACTCAGGAGCTAAAAGGGATAGATAGAGTTTGGCGGATCACCCTCCATAAAATTACTGCTATATTGTAAAGTTTATTTGTGACCCCAGGACAACTGTTAAGAGAATATTTAATTTGCTTAATTTATTTTCATTTTTCTAGACAGGGTTTCTTTGTGTAGTCCTGGTAGTTGTACAACTTAGTATGTAGATCAGGATGGCCTCAAATTCAGAGATCTGCCTGCCTCTGCCTCCCAAATGCAGAGATGAAAGGTGTGTATCACCACCACCAGGTAAATATATTTTATTATAACTATTTTTGTTTTTGTTTGTTTTAGATGGGTGTACTGTGCAGCTTTGGCAGGCCTAGACCTTGCTATGTAGACCAGGCTGGCCTCCAGCTCACAGACATCTGCTTGTGTCTGTCTCCTGAGTGCTGGAATGACACATGTACACCATAATTATTTCTGAATTGTTGGAGATATTGAACACAGGGTCTCACATATAGCAAGAAAGAGTTCTACCACTGAGCTATATCTACAGCTCAAGAAAACAACTTTATATTTATTTAGTATTTGTTTATGTGTGTGATGTATGCATATGCTGTCTTCTTGTGTGCATTCAGGTACCTGCTTCCGTGTGCACATGTGGATAGCCTGCTGTATCTTATTTTACCTTATTTTCTTGAGATAGGGTCTCTCACTGATCCCAGGGCTAGGCTGGTGCTGACAAACCACAGTGGTCCTCCTGCCTCTGCCCCTCAGCACTAGGGTTACAGGCAAGCAGCCCTGGATGCCTTTCTCAAGTGGCTATTGGGAATTTGAACTCTGTCCTTTGTACTGGTGTCACAAACATGGTTCCACTGAGCCATCTCCTCAATCCCTAATTTTTTAAATATAGTAAAAGTGAGTTTGTATATAACAGTGCCTCTTGGTCTATTGTGCTATGGGTATCTGCTGCTACCATAGGCAGTTATCTATGCCAGTCATTGAGGCTGATATAAAAATTTTACCTCACAGCTGGACATGGTAGAATGTGCCTTTAATCCCAGCACTCAGGAGGCAGAGGCAGGTGGATCTCTATGAGTTCAAGGCCAGCCTGTTCTACAAAGTGAGTCCAAGACAGCCAAGGCTGGTTACATTGAGGAATCCTGTCTCGAAAAACAAAACAAAATCACCTCACAACTCTTATGGGCTTGAGTGTACATTTTAGTGTTTGTACAACTGAGGACACCAAACCAAGTTCATTCCTACTTGGCCAACGTCTCTCGTACTAACCGAGGAGAGTAGACTTTTTCTTAAAGAAGATGAAGACAAGGGAGGGATGTTTGACCTAGCCATATGTGATGTGCAGACTTCTGTGTCTTGGATCAAAGAGCTGGGCATTTTGCAGTTGTTTCCAAAAGCTAAATGTCACAGGCCCCAAACTAAACTGCTGACAGGATGAACATTAAAAAAACAAAACAAGGCACCGGGCGGTGGTGGCTCACACCTTTAATCCCAGCACTTGGGAGGCAGAGGCAGGGGGATTTCTGAGTTCGAGGCCAGCCTGGACTACAGAGTGAGTTCCAGGACAGCCAGGGCCACACAGAGAAACCCTGTCTCGAAAAAAAAAACAGAACAAAACAACAACAACCCCCCCCAAAACCCCAAAAAACAAAAATCAAAACAAGGGCTGGTGAGATGGCTCAGCCTGTAAGACTGCTCTTCCAAAGGTCCTGAGTTCAGATCCCAGCAACCACATGGTGGCTCACAACCACCTGTAATGAGATCTGACGCCCTCTTCTGGTGTGTCTGAAGACAGCTACAGTGAATTATGCCGGAGTGAGCAGGGCCGGCAGAGGTCCTGAGTTCAATTCCCAGCAGCCACACACATGATGGCTCACGGCCATCTGTACAGCTACACATAAAATAAATTAAAAAAAAATTTTTTTTTCGAGACAGGGTTTCTCTGTGTAGCCCTGGCTGTCCTGGAACTCACTCTGTCGACCAGGCTGGCCTCGAACTCAGAAATCTGCCTGCCTCTGCCTCCCAAGTACTGGAATTAAAGGCATGTGCCACCACCACCCGGCTTAAAAAAATCTTAAAAAAAAAAACCAAACCACCACCAACAACAACAAAAAACCAAACCAAACCAAACCAAACCAAAAAAACTATGTGGGGGAATAATTTTCATTTACAGACCAATAAACCATTAGTTGGGCAAACCTATCACCCAGCTTCTTCCTCCACCCCATCCTCCTCCTCCACTTACTCTTCTCCATTCCTCCATTTATGCCCATCCCTCTCCTCCTCTTTAAGACGTGTTCTAATTACATATTTTGTGTGCATGCATGAGCAAGTGTTTGTGTACATGTGTGTGGCATGGTGTGTGTGTGTGTGTGTGTGTGTGTGTAGGTCAGAGGACACCTTTTGGAATTTAGGGCTGTCCTTCTACCATGTAAGTCCCTAGGATCAAACACCAAGTCATCAGGCTTGGTGTCAAGTGCCTTTACCTCCTGAGCCATCTCACCAGCCCATCCCCACTTCATTAGGCTGCCAGTAGCCTGGTGAACCACAGGGCTATTGTCACATGTTCTGAATGCTGTGCCTACTTGCTACTGAGTTCCCTCCATTTGATCACTGTCCTTGCCAGACACTGCACTGTGACTTCTGTGGCTTTCTGTTTCTGCATTATTTGAATAGGATCCCATTCAACTTTGGGGAGCAAGAGAAGAGAGGGAAGAAATGGAAAAGCAGGTAATGGAGGGGTGTATGGAGGACGCTCTAAGGGGAGTTGGCTGAGGGAAGGAATAAGAAAATGCAGACTCACAGAATTCCGGAGCAGAGATGGCACTCGCCCCCGTAGGTCACTTGGTTACTGCCACAAATAGGCTCACTGACCTTGAAGTAGGTTAGTATCCAGCACATCTGTATGTTCTTGATGCACAAGGCCTGAAGGGACACAGAACACTGCTTCCTTCACCCTGCCAGGCTCTTTGCCCGTTGTTGTTGGTAGCAGGAATGGGGGATATACTAAGGAACACTAGACTAGGAGTTCAGAAAACAGGCTTCAGACCCTCCACATCTATCCTGGTCCTTACCATTGTTACCTACATAACTATGTGTATTTCCTAGCCTCCCACCTCTTCCTTCTTAGAAAGAAAGTCTCCATTCTACAAATTACAAAGTGTCATTCAGTTTTTCGAGACAGGGTTTCTCTATATAGCCCTGGCTATCCTGGAACTCACTCTGTAGACCAGGCTGGCCTCGAACTCAGAGATCTGCCTGCCTCTCTGCCTCCCCTGTGCTGAGATTAAAGGCGTGCGCCACCACTCAGATAGTTTTCTACTTTATTTATTTTTTTTTATTTACCACTCAGATAGTTTTCTACTTTATTTATTTTTTTTTATTTTTCAAGACAGGGTTTCTCTGTGTAGCCCTGGCTATCCTAGAACTCACTTTGTAGACCAGGCTGGCCTTAGACTTACATAGAGTTTTCTTCCTAGTGCTAGAACTAACATGAGACAGCATGCCTGGCAAAATTAGAATTTCTTATAAGCATTGGTGAGTGACTTACAGTCTGTACTGCCTTAAATACCAGTACACTCACACTTAGCACAACACAGTTAAGAGGAAGGGTTGACAGAATGCATTTGGGGATTGGGTGTGAGAGTGATGTATAAATATCCTGGTTATCACTGTGGAAATAATATTCACACCAGCATGGGACCAACTTCAGTTTGAGCCATGACCTCCTCATGCATTTAATGGTGGATCTCACAGGTAGCTTACAGACTGGAGTAATGTGTAGGAAGAGCTCCAAGGGCAACCAAATGAGCCGCCCTCGCTTGGGCTTTCTTATGATTATGGCGTTCCCAAGCCAGTCAGTCCTGCTTACCACCTTCCAGAAGGACCTGGGAGGGAAGCCTGCTCTCTCTCTGTGCCTGTTCTTGGATCCTAGGAAGTAGAGCTCACCTTGGTCTTTTGTAGAAGCTCCTCGGTCATGTGAAAGCTCATAGGAAGGAAGAAATCTGGAAGATGGAAGCATACACAGAAGAGTTACTGCCCTGTCTGTGACCTCAGGGAAAAGGGTGGGTGAAGGGGGCCCTGCTGGTCGTTCAGGAGCATCCCATCTCACCATTAGAGCCCAGGGCTTCCTTCTTAGCACAAACTGACCTCTACAGGAACAAGCAGTCAGGGGTGAAACAGATCTGGTCCATCCACTTCTTGGGGAAATAACTTAGAAAATTCGTAGGTTTTAACTTTTTGTCATTTTAAAAATTCTTTTTTAAAAATCGGTATATATCATTTTATGTGGCACAGGGTTTCATAAAGACAGTTTTACATAAGTATGAACTATTTTTTGAGGCTGCAGAGGTGGCTCAGCAGTTAAGAGCACTTATTGCTTTTGTAGAAGACCCAGGTTCAGTTCCCAGCACCCAGACACTGGCTCAGAACCACCCATAACTCCAGAGCCCTTTTCTTGCCTCTGGAAGCAGTGAACAAACAGTGCCAGTTCACAAACGTGGTTCACATATGTGCATGCCCGCAGAACACTCCTGCACATAAGATAAGCCTTAAAGGAAAGTTCTTTGGCAATAGTCCTGCACAGCTCCCTTTTTCTCTGTCCCCTGACAACTAGTCCCTTTTATTCTGCTAGACAGCTGACCCCACTGCCTGTCCTTCCCTTCCTTCCTTCCTTCCTTCCTTCCTTCCTTCCTTCCTCCCTCCCTCCCTCCCTCCCTCCCTTCCTTCCTTCTTTCCTTCTTTCTTTCTTTTTTGAAGGATTTTATTTGTTGTATGTATGTGAGTACACTGGAGTGTCAGACACACCAGAAGAGGGCACTGGATCCCATTACAGATGGTTCTGAGCCACCATGTGGTTGCTGGGAATTGAACTCAGGACCTCTGGAAGAGCTGTCAGTGCTCTTAACCACTGAGCCATCTCTCCAGCCCCCTGCCCGTCTTTCTTTAGGATCTGTGTAGTCTAGGCTGGCTTTGGAATTACTTTATAAGTCCAGGATGACCTTGAACTTCTGAGCCTGCTGCCTCTACCTCCTGGTGCCTCCTACTAAGTGCTAGTATTACAGATGTGTGCCTCTGTAGCCCAGGGCTTTGTGCATGCTAGGCAAGCATTCTACTTAACCACCCTCAACCATCCCTGTCACTTGTATTAGTTGGTTAAGAAAATCTATTTTATTTATTTATTTATTTATTTATTTATTTATTTATTTATTTGGTTTTATTGAGACAGGGTTTCTCTGTGTAGCCCTGGCTGTCCTGGAACTCACTTTGTAGACCAGGATGGCCTCGAACTCAGAAATCTGCCTGCCTCTGCCTCCCAGGTGCTGGGATTAAAGGTGTCCGCCACCGCCGCCGCCACCGCCACCACCACCCGGCAGAAAATCTATTTTAGGTTATAAATTATCTGTAGTAGTACTAGTATTGAGATGCCTTAAAGGGTGTTGAGTTTCACTAGTCTACATGTAAGTAATTATAGAAGAATCATATATAACTAATTATAGTTGAGTCATATAACTTCAAGTCATTGAAAAACAGGGTCTCAACATAGCCCTGGCTGTCCTGGAACTCACTCTATAGACCAGGCTGGTCTCAAGCTCAAATTCACAGAGATCTGCCTGCCTCTGGATTTGGAATTAAAGGTGTAGACCACCATCTCTGACATCTACACTCTCTTAATGCACTTTCTTCTTGAGTCATTTATGAAAATATTTATTAATACATGGCATGGGTCATGCTATCACTATCTTCCACCACTGGGATGTCCTACTTTGAGTCCGGTGACATTACTGCCATACAAGCTAGCTAGCTTAGTTTGCAGCACACAGTATATATTTCTTAGATATGTAATAAGCTAGTGCTGTGCCCTGGGAAACCCATCATGGTATTAAAAATCTTGGGAACAATATGGATGATGTCTTAAGCTGTTAATAAGCAAACATTCTCTTAGACTTGAGAGAAATTATTCCTATTGATAGCCAATGTTTCAGGCAAGACATCTGGCAAATGAGCCTCACAGATAGCTGCCACTGATTCGGCAAATGCTGAGAAAAAATTCTAAATGGGAAAGACTGTGTGTGTGGCAGGGCCCCAGAGCCTCTACAATTAACTGCAGATGCTGCATTTGCTAAACACTGTCAATCACTAGCCAGAAGAGTAGAGTCTCCTACAGAGCCCATGAAGTTCTCGTTGGTTTGAGGTGTGTACTGTAGAAATGAGTGCTCCCTAGGTGAGGGTCCTCTTGATAAACTAGTATTTTGGAAAACCAGTGGCTCTGGATTGGAAAGGCTGGGATCTCCCAGTTTTGATACGGGTGACACTGTAGGAATCTTTTCTTTCTCTAGATTTCTGCTTCATTTGTAAAATCAGGAATTAAGGATCAAATGGATCTAAATGGTGACTGGGGATGTAGCTAAATGGTACAATGCTTAGCCAGTATGCACAAGGTATTCACTCTCCAGCACCGTGAATGAGTGAAGGAATGAATGAATCTAATGGCATTCACGCCTTAGATATCCCCATAGATTAGATATATTGCAGACAATGTGGATAGAGCAAGAAGTTGTAACTCACCAACTGCAAAGGAAGTCCACATTGAGCTGGCTAGAACAAGGAGGGCAACTGAGGAAATGACCTTCATGGCGACAGATCTGTGGAAGGAAGCAGTTATTTGCCCTCCGGCTTTTCTTGCGTTTTCAGCAGTGGAAGACAGTCCTGACTGAGGGAGCATGGGCTCAGTGGTAAAGACAAGGTCAGCGAACGTTATCAGCCCTCTCTTAGGAGGAAAGCGGCGTCTCTATCTCTGCGGTAGTGTTGAGAACAGTAGCCTTTCCTGTTCTCCCCACCTCTCCGTGCTCTGGGGTGAGTAGCACATTGTTCTCAGTAGTTTTCCTGATCCCTTCGTAAGAGCAAACCACAGAAGCTAGGAAGCAAGGTTAGTACATTTACACACTTCCCAGAATTCTGGGCTTTCATAGTAGGTGGTGCTGTCTGTGTGCTGAGTTTTACAGCTTGAATGGTACTGCCATCATGGACTCAGTTGTGCTAAGGCCTCAGGACCTATTAAGTCTGGGGCCCTCTTACAGTGGTTTGAATAAGAATGGCACCCATAGGTTCATATATTTGAATGCTTAGTCATCAGCAAGTGGCATTACTTGAGAAAGATGAAGAGGTATGACCTTGTTGGAGGAAGGGAATGGGTTTCGGGGTTCAAAAGCTCAAGTCAGGTCCAGTGTTGCCCTCTTTCTGCTGCCAGAACCCAGCGTAGAACTCTCAGCTACTTCTTTAACACTGTGTCTTCCTGCATGCTGCCATGCTTCCCACCATGATGAAAATGAACTGATCCATAAGCAAGCCCAACTAAATGTTTTCTCTTCTAAGAGTTGCCTTGGTCATCCTGTCTTTTCACAGCAACACAACAGTGATTAGGCCAATCTTCTTGGGAATACTTTTCATGGGACGGCATAACTATGGTTCAGTAGCTCACTCCAATTGGCCTGATTTTGCCATTCCTCCTAGTCACTCGCCCCTTTTTTTTATGTGCCTCAGATCACATGCAAACCACTACTGCAGCTTTGCTCACTTGAGCTTTGAGACAGGGTCTCTCTCTAGCCCAGGTTAACCTTGTAGTTCAGGCTGGCAGTCCTGCTTCAGTGTGGGCTTACAGACATGCATCCAATCTCCAGATCTCATGCCAGCTTCTTCCTATGTCTCCCCAGCAATTTATCTGATCAAATTCTTTAAGCCCAACTCTGTGTGTGAACACAGGTCTATGTTTTATGCGTTCTGTGGTTTTATACATGCTTCCTGTAGTGATCTGTAAAAGCAACAACACACCAAACAGCTTTTTTGTTTTTCTGTTCAATGGTGCTTTAAAAGGATGTGTGCAGAATAGGCACTAGAGGAGCAGCCTGGCCTCTCGGTTGATTCCACATTGGTTAAAATGAATGACACACGGCTTTAGGGCAGAGGGGTTCTGAAGAATAGGGAAGACTGTGACTAGTGTTCAGCATTGGCCGATTGTAACCAGTAGCAAAGCACTGAGAGGGGACAGGGGACAGCCACCTCCTCCTATTCCATTCTATAAATAAACATTTCCTGCTGGGAGCCTGTGCACAATGACGTTCTGACAGCATGGTGTTCTGTACAGAGCAGTGGCTTCGTTAGGGAACGTGCCTGCTGGCGCTGCAAAGCAGAGCCCTGTCACTGGGACACATCAGCAGGGTCCCCACCCCTCAGTCCCTCCAAAAGGGAGAAAGGGGCCAAAATCCTGTCCACAGGATAAGGGTGGTGAGGCAGACCCAGTGACCCCAAAATCCCGTCCACAGGATAAGGGTGGTGAGGCAGACCCAGTGACCCCAAAATCCCGTCCACAGGATAAGGGTGGTGAGGTAGATTCAGGGATCCCTGTCTGATGTCATATGGAGTAAGGAGACAGGATAAGGGTGGTGAGGTAGATTCAGGGATCCCTGTCTGATGTCATATGGAGTAAGGAGAGCGTGGTTGCCATGGACTCCATGGAAGCTAAATTTAAAAGCCTTTGTTTGTTTGTTTGTTAGGTTGAATTTTTATGGATCTAATTTCTGAGGAAAATTCTTAGTGTTCCGAAGCCCCTTTGGCAGCAGAGAAGAGGAGGCTGAGAGCTGTTTTCAGTTAAGTGAGTGGGTCACCGCCAGCCAGAGGGAAAGAGCCGTGGAGACGGCAGCCTCACAGCGAAGGCCCAGGACTCAGACACAGCTCCTGACCTTGGGAAGAGACTTCTAGACACATTGCATCTGGCTAAATAAGGAATGTGCCATTGTGCCTACCCACGACTTTTTATAGACTTTTACAAATTATTCTTTAATCTTTTTTTAATAGTCTAGCCATTATAGATTATTAAAGCTATATATGTCTTATTGTTTAACAACAAAAGAAAGAAAATTATTTTTAAAGCAGAGTTAATAAACCAGAAAAGGTTAATTATGTTTGTGAAATGAAGGAATAGGTGCCCAGAGTTTTTCAATAAATGTTTTAAAGTTGTAGTCACTTCTAGGGTGGGACCTGAAAGTCAACAGATTGTAAGAAGCAGAAAGGGATGGACCCAGACACTCACTGTCACACTCTTAAGTTTTGGTAACGTATTGCTTTTGTTAATAGCAACCAATGAAATTCCCAAAATGGAAGCCAGAGAGTTGGTAGCAAGAGCTCACTGGCAGGACTGAAGTGGCTATGGGGCGATCTATTCTCACTTTCTGGAAAATGATCTGTCTGGGTAATTTCAGCCCATGACTTCCCCTGAATAAAAATAAATGATAAAACTCTCTTTCCTTCTCAGAAAATTACAAATTGGTTATGCATGTTACCTGCTATGACTCCCACAGTTGCTCCGAGAAACTGGCTGGCTGGAAGTCGTTAGCCAGTGTAGAAACAGGAAGACTGACAGGAGGCGGTGCTGTCTCAGGACATTGCCTGGCCTTGGAAGCCGTGAGCTTTGAAGTTCAAAAGAATAAATACAAGCCAGGGCTGTAGTGGTGCATGCCTTTGGTTTCAGCATTCAAGGAAGAGGCAGGTAGATCTTTAGGAGTTTGAAGGCAGCCACCCTGGTCTACATAGTGAGTTCCAAGGCTACATATTCCATACTGAGATTTCATCTAACCCCTCCCCAAAACAAAACAAAACAAAACAGCAACAACAACAAACAGGAAATACAGTTTAGATTATGAATCCTGTGTGTGTGTCCTGCATCTGTGAGTTCACAGTCTAGCTTCCGGGGGATGGAGTAGATGTCCACTGACACTTGGAAATCTGACTCCTCTTGCCAAATTTGCCATCATTTGCTATTTGCCATCCAATAGGGCATACTTATTTATTTATTTATTTTTTGAGACAGGGCTTCTCTGTATAGCCCTGGTTGTCCTGGAACTCACTCTGTAGACCAGGCTGGCCTCAAACTCAGAAATCTGCCTGCCTCTGCCTCCCAAGTGCTGGGATTAAAGTTGTGCGCCACCACCACCCGGCCTGAGTGTTCTTGATTACTGAGATATTCATCCCTGCATCCGCCTCACCCTACCCCCATCATGTTTTTTTTGAGACACCATCTTTCTTCACTGGCCTGGAACTGCCAAGTAGAATAGGCTGGCTACCCATCCAGAGTCAGAAGTCTACCTTCTCCAGAGCCAGGATTGCAAATTCACACTCTCTACACCTGTGAACCCCTGTAGGTTCTGTGTCCTTAAGCACTTTGCTGACTGAGCTAACTCCTCAGTTCTCTTTTTTATTGGTTTGTTAAGAAAGGGTCTCATCTGGTTCAAGCTGACCTCTGTGAGGCTGAGGATGACCTTGAACTTCTGATTCTACTGCCTGCACTTCCCAGGTGTTAGAACAGGATGGTTCAATTTGTTTTGTTTTGTTTTGTTTTGTTTTCTCTGTGTAGCCCTGGCTATTCTAGACTTGCTTTGTAGACCAGGCTGGCCTCGAACTCATAGAGATCCACTTGCCTCTGCCTCCCAAGTGTTAGGATGAACATGGTTTAGGGTTTGTTGCTGTTGTTGTTTTAAGACAGGGTTTCTCTGTGTAGCCCTGGCTGTCCTGGAACTAACTCACTCTCTTTTTCTGTCTGTCTGTCTGTCTGTCTGTCTGTCTGTCTGTCTGTCTGTCTCTCCCTCCTCCCCTCCCTTCTCCCCTCCCTCCCTTTCTGTAGACCAGGCTGGCCTTGAACTCATAGAGATCTGCCTGCCTCTGCCTCCCAAATGCCGGGGTCAAAGGCATATGCCATCATGGCCCTGCTGATGGTTCAGTTTTTAAGAGCACTCACTGCTCTTGTAGAGAACCTGGCTTCAGTTCCAGTATCCACATGAGCTCATAGCTCTCCTAACTCTAGCTCCAGGAGATCCTATGTCCTCTGGCCTCTGAGGGCACCTGGAATGCATATGGTACACAGACATACATGTGGACAGGTACTCATAAAGTAGAAAACAATTTTTTTAAAGTTAGCTCTGGCTGTCAGGGTGACTCAGAGATTGAAGGTGTTTATCTTGTAAGCCTGGTGACTTGAATCTGATCTCCACAGTCCACATGAAATGGGAGAGAACCAACTCTACAAGGCTGTCTTTGTACCTCTACTGACTCCTCCTCAAAAACCAAAACCAAAACCAAAACCAAAACCAACCCACACACTGTCTCCTCTTACACAATTAAAATAAAAAGCTAAGTCGGGCAAGGTGACTCAGTGGATAAACCAGGCTTGATACCAAGCCTGATAACCTGAGTTCAATACCAAGGAGAAGTACCTGCCATGGTGGAAGAGAACTGCCTCCACAGGTGCATACACCCACCACTCACCCAATAATAAATAAATAAATAAACATAACAATGAAAATGTAATGTTAGACCATTCCGCATTCTAATCAGTTTCCCCTTTATCTGTGTGTTCAATCAATAGGCTGATGGAGGCCAACGAGAAAGGCAGTGCATGCCTCGGGCTCAGGCAACAGGAAACTTATCCAGTACCACCTTCACTGGTTTTCATAAAAATGCAATAGGGGCTGGCGAGATGGCTCAGTAGGTTAGAGAGGACTGGCTGCTCTTCCAAAGGTCCTGAGTTCGGATCCCAGCATCCACATGGTGGTTCACAACCACCCGTAATGAAATCTGACACCTTCTTCTGGTGCGGCACAGTGAATTGGCCCTGAGTGATCAGGCCAGCAGAGGTCCTGAGTTCAGTTCCCAGCAGCCACACACATGATGGCTCACGGCTGTCTGTACAGCTACAGTGTACTCATACGCATAAAATAAATAAAATAAATCTTAAATAAAAAGAATGCAACAATAAGAAACTTGCTTAGCTTATTACAGTGCAAGTAAACTCTAACAAGGGCACTGTAAAGAGAGTTGATGAAAAGCTTTCTTCTGGAATGGGCATGTTATCATAAATATTTATGGTGTATATTTTAGAAATATTTAAAAAATAAAAATTTATGTGACTATGAAACTATTACTCAAATTTTATTACTCAAATTTTATGAGGGCTGGAGAGATGGCTCAGTGGTTTAGAGCACTGATTACTCTTCCAGAGGTCCTGAGTTCAGTTCCCAGCAATCATATGGTGGCTCACAACCCTCTGTAATGGGATCTAATGCCCTCTTCTGGTGTGTCTGAAGATAGCTACAATGTACTCACATACATGAAATAAATAAATAATAAATCTTTTAAAAAAAGTTATCCAAGTACTTAGGTTATACACTTACCAAGAATCAAGGATCTGCTGGGCAGTGGCAATGCAGGCTTTTAATCCCAGCACTTGGGAGGCACAGGCAGGTGGATTTCTGAGTTCGAGGCCAGCCAGGACAGCCAGGGCTACACAGAGAAACCCTGTCTCGAAAAAAAAAAAAAAAAGCGTGAATCAAGAAAGACCTGATACTGCTTTAGTGTTATCAGATCCAAATCACTCATTCAATATGGGAAGAAAAAGAGACCCGGTTGATAGTGGCACCTACTCTACCGTCACTGTCATTTGGGAGAGCCCCCATGGACTCACAGGAAAGATTCTAAATTGGTGTCTTAGAACACTGGCGGAGAGCTATTATTGACGACCGTGGTGGTTTGAATGAGAATGTTTCCCACAGGGGCAGCTGTTTGCACTTGGTCCCCAGTTAGTGGTGCTTTTTGTGTATGTGGAAGGAGAAGGAATGTCACTGGATGATTCAACGCCACATACCCTTTCCAGTTCTTTATTTTCTCTGGCTCCTGCTTACAGCTCATGTTGTGAGTGGGTCTGTGTTGTGCATCAGCCTCCATATTTACTGTCCCTGTCATGACAGTCTCTGATCCTCTGCAATCAAGTCCAAATAAACTCTTTCTCCTATGAATTTTATCACATGAATAGGAAGTAACTAAGCATGCCACGTTGTCACAGCTCTTCTGTATCTGACAGTCCCAATCATATTCTTAGCTATTTTAGGGGCTGCATGGTGGAAGAAAGGTTTTTTGTTTTTGTTTTTGTTTTTGTTTTTGTTTTTTGTTTTGTTTGAGACAGGGTTTCTCTGTATAGCCCTGGCTGTCCTGGAATTCACTCTGAAGACCAGGCTGGCCTCGAACTCAGAAATCCGCCTGTCTCTGCCTCTCAAGTGCTGGGATTAAAGGCGTGCGCCACCACCGCCTAGCTATGGTGGAAGAAAGTTAGTGGTGATTGTCAACTTGATAGGATCTGAAATTTCCCATGAGACAAGCCTCCAGGCATACTTGTGAGGGACTGTCTTGATTATGTCAAAGACGTGGGACAACCCCTCCTTTTTTGTTTTTGTTTTGTTTTTGTTTTTTGAGACATGTTTTATCTATGTAGCCTTAGCTATCCTCGCACTCACTCTATAGACCAGGGTGGCCTTGAATTAAGGATCCACCTGTCTCTGTCTCTCCAGTGTTGGGATTAAAGGCCTTTGCCTCCATGCAGGGCTAAACACATCTTTAAATTTCTTGTGTCATGGTATTTGATCATAGTGACAGAAAAAGTAACTAAGATAAAAGATACCTCATGGTTGTAACTCTAATTTTTTTCTTTTTCTTTTAATATTTATTTATTATATGTGAGTACACTGTAGCTGTCTTCAGACACTCCAGAAGAGGGTGTCAGTTCTCATTATGGATGGTTGTGAGCCACCCTGTGGTTTCTGGGATTTGAACTCAGGACCTTCAGAAGAGCAGTCAGTGCTCTTAACCGCTGAGCCATCTCTCCAGCCCCCAACTTTAATTTTTTTCAATGCCTACTTTTTTAAAAAAAAGATTTATTTTTAGTTTATTTATATAAGTACACTGTCGCTGTCTTAGACACACCAGAAGAGGGTGTCAGATCCCATTACAGATGGTTGTAAGCCACCATGTGGTTGCTGGGAATTGAACTCAGAACCTCTGGAGGAGCAGTCAGTGCTCTTAACCATTGATCTATCTCTCCAGCCCCTCAATGCCTACTTTTTGTTTTGTTTTGTTTTGTTTTCCGAAACAGGGTTTCTCTGTGTAGCCTTGGCTGTCCTGGAACTCATTCTGTAGACCAGGCTGGCCTCTGCCTCCCAAGTGCTCAATGCCTACTTTTAATGATGGTCCTTAAACACTTTAACCTCCCTTATAGGCCACCACCCACCAGAGGTAGTGGGAAAGAAAGGATATGGGGGAAGTGGACCTGTTTAGAAATGGTTCTTTAGAGCAAATCCCATTTCTATTGGCAGAAAATCAGCAGTTCAGCTCACAGGGCACAGCTCGATCTACTCGAGAACACTTCATGGATATACCAGCAGTGCAGTTGGGTAGTGTCAAGATGGCAGCAGTGGTGGCATGACCTAGGAGGGATAGCCAGGCCTCAGTCAAGCCAGCATGAGTCAGCAGGAGGGACCAGGGCCAATAGTAATGCCAGGAAAAGTTCTCAGGGCTGCCTCTCAGTGAACTGAAGATCAGGGAAGAAATGAGACCAACAAACGTTTAGGTATCCAAGCAAGCCAAGCTCAGCCTTGGTCACTGTCCATTAAGTCCTATGTAAACAAACATCATGTGTCCTCCATGGGTCTTGTCTCAGCTGACATCATTCTGCCAATCAGCCCGAGTTTGAGGATGCAGCAAGAAGCCACAGCATCCCAGCAGAAGTTCTTTGGTGTGTTTCTGGAGTCCTAAAAAATGCAGCTCAACTACTCACTGTAAAGCGCACCCATACATGTGAGTCATTAGCGAAGAAGCCTTCAGCATGTGTCTTTTCAGCTGCTTGCCCTAGCAGAACATCCTCTCTCCTGTGTCTGCTTCAGTGAAACATTCCTTCATATGTCTGCTTTAGCAGAACACCATCCAACACAACTGAGTTTCCAAAGAAACCCTTAAGTTTCCACTTCATCGTGGTTTTTTTTTATTTATTTACTAGTCTTTTAATAAAAGATTTATTTATTTAATTATTTATTATTTATTTATGTGAGTACACTGTAGCTGTACAGATGGTTGTGAACCTTTATGTGGTTGTATTGAATTTTAGCACCTTTGCTCTCACTGGTCAGCCCTGCTCGCTCCAGTCAACTCTGCTCACTCAGTCCCTGCTCGCTCTGGCCCAAAGATTTATTATTATACAAAAGTACACTGTAGCTGACTTCAGACGCATCAGAAGAGTGCATCGGATCTCATTACAGGTGGTCATGAGCCACCATGTGGTTGCTGGGATTTGAACTCGGGGCCTTCAGAAGAACAGTCAGTGCTCTTACCCATTGAGCCATCTCGCCAGCCCTCATTTATTAGTTTTAATTATGTGTATATGTATAAAGGGGGTTATGTTCACATGAATGCAAGTGCCCACAGAGACAAGAAGAGAGCATTGGACTGGAAACTGGAGGTATAGGTAGTGATGAGCTGCCTGGTGTGGGTACTGGGAACCCAACTCCTTTATCCAGTCTTTTGAAGTGTTAAATATTTTTAATTGAGTTATTTTCCTTTATATATATATAAAGGAATATATATATGCATA
>NW_022196906.1:103742800-103753817 GCF_008632895.1 Mastomys coucha | reverse complement strand
GCCTGCCTCTGCCTCCCAAGTGCTGGGATTAAAGACGTGCGCCACCACCACCCGGCTATATTTTTTTTAAGTTAAACTTTTTTGTAAAAATTACAGATTCTCATGCAATTATTACAATTATAAGAAATAATATGGGCTGGTGAGATGGCTCAGCGGGTAAGAGCACAGACTGCTCTTCCGAAAGTTGCGAGTTCAAATCCGAGTAACCACATGATGGCTCACAACCACCCGCCATGAGATCTGACACCCTCTTCTGGTGTGTCTGAAGTCAGCTACAGTGTACTTATGTGTAATAATGAATACATCTTTAAAAAAAAGAAATAATATACATAACCCCATGTATACTTTCCTGTGTTTCCCCAGGGAGCGTCCTGGAAACAAGTACAACATTACAAGACACTGAAGTACAAACGTTTAAGGCATCTAACAGGTCATCAAGTGTCCCACCTACCCCCATCCCCCATCTTATTTTTTTGAGGCAGGGTTTTACCATATAACTCTGGCTAGCCCGGAATTTGCTAAAAGTAGGTCAGGCTAGCTTTGAATTCACCTGCCTCTGCCTCCTGAGTGCTGAGATAAAAGGTTTGTGCCACTCAGCTAGCATTTTCATTTTTACAAGCAAGCTCACCTACTAATTCACTGTTCTGACAATGATTTAGCAGTGATGGTCTGTGTGTGTGTGTGTGTGTGTGTGTGTTATGAGGAACAGCTAAACTCTGTGTTACAACTTTGGAACGTTTGGTCAATCCAGAGCTGTGATTATCATGTCAATTGCACCAGGAACAACAGAATTAATTATTGCAAACAATGTCAAAAGCAACTAAGGGAGAAACTATCCATCTGTTTCCAGAACTGGGAAGCAAATATCCTCAGAGAATATCTCTTCCATTTTCTGGATAGAATTATGGTTTCACCGAGGGATAACTTTTCCTGAAAGTGTGATTCCTTGTATTTTCTTACAGACCTTAGATACTCAGGCTTTTGAGATAGAACATGAATTAGAAATGTGCACAAAAGTCGTGCTGAGCTCATTCGGTGGAGTAGCTACTAACAAACAAACCGCCACCGTGTCTCTCTGAACCCTAATGAAGCTTACTGGGTCACAAAGAAAAAAGACATGAAAGTAGAAGG
Organism: Mastomys coucha; assembly: GCF_008632895.1. Lineage (NCBI taxonomy): Eukaryota > Metazoa > Chordata > Mammalia > Rodentia > Muridae > Mastomys > Mastomys coucha. The sequence goes on along the minus strand of NW_022196906.1, from coordinate 103,752,686 downwards.
GGCTAATTGGAAAGAGGAAAGGAGACTAAATGGCATATGAGGAGGACAAGAGAGAGGAGGGTGACCAGGATGGAAGCACAGGATGTGCTTGTAAGGAAAGGTCGTAACGAATGCATCACTATGCATAACTAATATGTCCTAATAAAGTGTTTTGAAAGCTTGTGCATTTAAAGTATAATCAGTTTAGATCTTTATTCTTTTAAAAATTGGCTTATTTACTTTATATCCTAATTGCAGCCTCACTCTGTCCTTCCAGTCCTCCTCTCATCCCCCAAGATAAAATATTTTAATAGTATATAATAGAATTGGCAAGAAATTAATAAAGATCTTTTTTTTCCTACCAATGCCTGTTAAAGCAGAGAGAAAATGAAGCTGGGCATTGGTGGCACACTCCTTTAACCATCACCTGGGAGGCCGAGGCAGGTGGGCAGCCAAGGCTACATAGAGAAACCCTGTCTCAAAAAAACAAAACTAAAACACAAAATGTTTATTATGTAGTCAGGCTTGGTGCCAAGCAACCTTTACCAGTGAGCCATTTCAAGAGCCACTAATAATATTTTTAAAATGTTCATATTATGTTTAAAAATTTTTATTTTATGTGCTTTAGTGTTTTGTTTGCATGTTTGGGGGTATTGGATTCCCTAGAACTGGAGTTGCAGATAGTTAAAAGTTACCATGAGGTTGCTGGGAGTCAAACCCAGTTTCTCTGGAAGAACAGTCAGTGCTCTTAACTGCTGAGCCATCTCCTCAGCCCCTACTAAAACATTTTAAAAGTTAAAAAAAGAATAATTAAAATTTTTATTATGCCTTCTGGCACTCATTTGTCTTGACCAGATCACCAGACAACTTCCTGTATCATATTTGTGGTTTCTAACTTATACATTGTTTTTAGTATTGAAAGGTCCAAGTTGAGATTTGCCACAGCAATGCTGAGATTGATCCTAGCTAGCTGTAGAGGGTCAGTGTGAATGCCTCTCTCTTCTAGGAAAATGGTTATGTCTTTTGCTCTTTCCTTCTGATCGGGTGGGAAAGAACACATTTTCCCGATAGGTAACTGCTCAGAAGCTGCCAACCTGCTCCTGAAGGCACACAGGTAATAGCCCAGGTGCCCAGAACCACAGGTAATAGCCACTGAAGGCACACACAGGTGCCCAGAACCACAGGTAATAGCCACTGAAGGCACACACAGGTGCCCAGAACCACAGGTAATAGCCACAGGCCAGGTTTTGCTGGATGGCTTCCCCCTGCCATGATCCATGTTGCTTTTACAGTAGTTAGACATAGGTTGCAATGGGCCTAATGGCCCCTTTCTTCAAAGGCTACAGTTTTGCTAGAATGAGCATGCCTGCTTTATAATGCTTTGATCCTTCAAGGCAATCTTTGGCCTACTCACCACGATGAATTTTACTTCATGAGTCATTTACCAGAATCCATCTCTGCCACTGCCCTGTATGCCTGCTGTAACTTTGTATCTCAGACCTGGAAAATGACACTGGAGTGAATTCACAGAACCACTGATCTACAAGATAGATGTGGGCCATTTACCCTTAGGTTTCAGTGTTTCCCAGGTTATTGTGAAAGTTGTAAGTGACTATTTTTTTAATCATCATGGCATCAGAGGGAGCTTATCCAACTGTACTCTAGGATTATTCTAGGATTATTCCTTTCCCCATAACTCCCACTAGGGAAAGACTAGGTGATAAATGCTTTCTGTACTTTGAAAGGTCCATTCTCAAGAACATCCAAATCCTGTTTAAATAATGGGCTCTGTGTATAAGACCTGATCCATATCAAATTGAGTAGAGGATCATGACTTTCTGAACTCTGACATGAGTTTTCTACACTCAGTTGCTTCTGGCTGTAGACCATGAACGCCATCATCACCACTTATAGGAGCCCCACTCCTAAGAACAGCTAGGCATGCTTGCCACTGACATAAATCCTGTGGTTCAAGACCCCTGGGTTGCAAAGCCAGCCTTGTTTCTGGTTTCAGCAAGTGCACCTCACTTGCTTCTGACCATGAAATGTAACCTCTGGGGTTCTGTTAGATGGACTCCTGTCATCTCACTGGTATCCAGGGAGCCCCAGCTTCTTAGTAGCTCTCTTGCCCTCGCCTGAAGACACTTCAGAATATAGAACCCTCTCAAGGATGCTCTGGTCACATTAAGAGTGAATCATTTCAACCGGGTGTGGAGGTGCACACCTTTAATCCCAGCACTTAGGAGGCAGAGGCAGGCAGATATCTGAGTATCAAGCCAGCTTGGACTACAGAGTGAGTTCCAAGATAACCAGGGCTACCCAGAGAAACCCTGTCTCGAATACAAAAAAAAAAAAAAAAAAAAAAAAAAAAAAAAAAAAAAAAAAAAAAAAAGTAAAACTCAACAGATGAGTGGACGCTGCGTGAGGATGTGGAAAGAGCATCAAGGTTTCCTTCCACATTAGAGTGACACCAATTCCCTCTGTATCTAGCTAGGATCACATTGAGTGCCATCACCCATGGGCTGCCACTCACCAATTCCTGTACATGTGCCTCCTGTACTGAGGCGTTTATGGAGTAGCTGTATCTCCATTATTGTTTTCCACCCCACATGGTTGTGGTGGAAATGTTCTTTAACATAGGGGAAGATTTAGGGGTGGCCCCTCTGCTGAATGGTGGGAATGTTCTTTGGCATAGGGGAAGATTTAGGGGTGGCCCCCCTGCTGAAAGGCAGGGAAGGGGCACCTTCACATAATCTCCCTGCAGCCGAGAGCATGACCGTTCCATTAAGGAGGGGGCACCTTCTGATAATCTCCCTGCAGCTGAGGACATAACTGCTCCATGAACCCAAGATGTTTTGGAAGTAATTCAAGGCCACTGAGAGCTGTGCATGCAAGGATCAAAGAAACAGACCTCATGCACCTGAGCATGGGGAAAAATATTTACTGTAAGATAATGAAGACGTGGGCATGCTTTGCCATGAGAAAGTGCTAAGAGATTGTGCTACTTGATTGTTGTTAAATTCTATTTTTAGTCTTACTGTGTTTTACTATAAAAGATTTCTCGAATTAAAGTTTATTGCCATTGCCAGCAGAGCGGTGGTCCTCTCGTTTTCATTCAGTCGCCCTCTCTACTTCAGCCTCACCCTTGTCGGCTGGCTCCGACACATGGTGAGCTCCGAGACCACAGTAGGCTTCTGGGTCAGTGAGTCAGTGGGCGAGTGGGAGACAGATGCGCTATGTTGGCTCACTGGAGAAGTTAGTGGTTACTTCTGATCAGGAATAGCCCTCCCTCAAGCCTGTGGATATGGAAAATGGCAACTCAAGATAATAGATCTCAGTTTCTAAGTGATTCAGTAAGGCCTACATGGCCTTCACATGGAGAGGTCAACGAGAGGAACATCAAAAGCTTTCTTACAGGCTCTAAGTACACCTTAGATATGATCTAAACTTGCTTTCCTTTTGTGAGTTTGTAGTTATTTTTATAATCTAGCCAGCATAATTTTTTTAGTGTGTGTGTTTGTATATGTGTGTGTTCACATGCACATGTGTGTGATGTACATGAGGAAGCCAGAGATCAATATCGTGTATTTTCTTTCCTCATTCCCTGCCTTCCCTTTTGACACAGGATCTCACTGAACTGTGAGCGAATCAGTTTGATGCAGCTAGTCTAACCAGACTTACAGGCCAGGGATGATCCTCCTCCTCCTCCTCCTCCTCCTCCTCCTCCTTCTCCTCCTCCTCCTCCTCCTCCTCCTCCTCCTCAGTGCTAGAGTGGACATGTTATCCACCCCCCCCCTCGCAGTAGACGCTGGTGATTGAATGCAGGAAGCTTTATGTTCTGAACCATTATTATTTTTTCTTTTTCTTAATTATGACCCAACAAACAGCAGGATTTTCACTTTCCACATAAGCAATATACATTTCTGAAACACGGCTCTTTCAAAACTATGGAAAAATTAAGAAGACTTAGCTGTGGTTTTCAACACAAAATTTATGAAGGGGGCATAACGAGTTTGAAAGCATCTGATACACAGATGTGATAGGTAAATGGCTCGTGCCTTAATCCCAGCAGTTGGGAGGCAAAAGCAGGAGGATCAGGAGCTCAAGGTTACCTTTGGCTACTTAGCAAGTTCAAGTCCAGCCTGAGCTACATGAGACCCTGCGCCAATAAAACAAAACAAAACAAAACAAAAATCAGAGATTGGTTGATTTCATGATAATTTATCAGTTATACATGACTGCATTCAAACTGCCCTGCAAAACTCCCACAGCTTAGAGAAACCGTTTGCCTCATTGGTTGGTGTTTTGGCCTTGGCTCAGCTGTTCTGTTTCTGACTTAGCTTCATCTCAGCTGCGTTTAATGCCTGTATCTGCCACAGGTGGCAGGTCACTCGGGTGCTACTAGGGTGCCTGGGGGAGAATGATGAGTAAGAAAGGCAGGCTTCTCTGTCATCAAACTAGCCTAGGATCGTCCACTTTCTTGAACAGGGTCCCCAGAGACAGGAAGCTGGCCTATCCTCTTGAGGCATATGTTCTAAAATGGCAGGGCCACATTTGCTGCTTTGTACCAGCCCAAGAAGAGTCACAGGAACAGACTAAAGACATAAGTGGCCAGGGCTGGGGTTCCATACTGGGGTGAATGCTTAGCATGGTTAAGTCCAGCCACTAGCCCAGAAAGTAGAGTGTGCAGGCCAGGCAGAGCTGGGAAGTCGGGAGGAAGGAGGGGCAGGTGTAATCTGAACGGGAGGGGCTACAGAGTCTCACTAGAAAGAGATGCCCTCCTAAAAAAAAAAGCCAGGCACATTTATAGGTCCTCACTTTGCACTGGAGATTTGTGGATTCCTGATGCTTGCTGGATAGCTAGCCTAACCCAATCATTGAACACTAGACCAGTAAGAATGAGAGACTGTCTCAAAATAAGGTAGACACCACCTGAGGAACAACACCTGGGGCTGTCCTCTGGACTCCATATTCACATACACACCTGTGCTCAAAATGAGCACACGAAATAAGAGGACCGCTTACAAAGAGGCATGGATGCTTGCGACCATTTTCACGACCCCTTCCAAAACTATTTTTTTCTTTCTCTCACTTGGAACAACTTCAGTTTGTATCTTGTGTCTATGATTCAACCTTTTCCTAACTTTCCTATGTGCCCTTCTAATCACCAAGAGTCAACACCCTTTACAAAGCTATTTGGTAGCTGTCCACAGTCACTTTAGAAAACACCCAGGGAGCTTCCTCTTTAACATTACAGGCTTATTAAAATGTTTACCTAGGACTGACAAAGTGGCTTAGAGGGTAAAGGGGCTTTCTGTACAGGCCTGACAACCCCAGTTCAATCCCTAGGACTCGCAAAAGGAGAGAACTGACTCCTTAAACTCGTCACCTCTGTGACCTCCACACACATACTGTGACTGCTTTCCCTCATATACGTGACATATACACACATCAATAATTTGAACAGATTTACTTAACATAGATTTAAAGAAAAAAGATTTACGCCGGGTGGTGGTGGTGCATGCCTTTAATCCCAGCACTTGGGAGGCAGAGACAGATGGATTTCTGAGTTCGAGGCCAGCCTGGTCTACAGAGTGAGTTCCAGGACAGCCAGGGCTACACAGAGAAACCCCGTCTTGAAAAACCAAAAAAGAAAAAAAGATTTATTTACTTATTTTATGTATATGAGTACACTGTAGCTGTCTTCAGACACACCAGAAGAGGGCATCTGATCTCATTACAGATGGTTATGAACCACCATATGGTTGTTGGGAGTTGAACTCAGGACCTCTGGAAGACCACTCAGTGCTCTTAACCATTGAGCCATCTCTCCAGCCCCCAAAATGTAGATCTTTCCAGAAAGAAAAGACCAGAGGCACATTTGATGGAATTGTACATTTTTAAAATATGTTTTCACACACTAAGTCTATTAGTTTTGTAGTTCTCCTTCTCCCCCCTCCCCCATGAGATGATGAGAAAATACAAAATATCATCAGACAGCTCCAATTTATGAACACATCTCTGGTGTTATTTCATCTTTATTTCTGCTGGTGTGCTTCATATTTACTTTGTCCTCAAGAAAAATATTTTTTCCTACTATGGTCAGTGTTGGGGAAATAGTTTTGTCTTGTTTATTTTCTGAGACAGAGTCTGAGGATGTAGATGTTGGCCTCAAATTCATCCTTCTGCTGGAACTATGGGCAGGGACCTCCCACATACATATGTATACACACTTTCATTTCTTTATTGTAGTGTGTGAGTGCACACGCCATAGCCTTTGTGTAAAGATCAAATGATAACTGGGGAGTTTGTTCCCTTCTTCTGCCGAGTGGCTCTTGGAGACTGAACTTGGTCCTCAGGTTTACATGCTGAACCATCTTCTTAGCTCCCAGCTGAAAACAAGGCCTTTTCTCCACCCAGAAAACTTTACAAAGGTAAATCAGAAAGAAAAGAGCTTTAATAAGCCTTAAGTACGAATGTAACACACATCACAGGTGACACACTGGGAGACTGCGAAGACACATTCACCCTTCTGGGTTGCTGTACAAGCACAACCTATTACACAGATGTTCGCAAGGGGTACGAAAATTAGTCCTTAATTAGTTCTTCCAGTAAGAGAATTTGACAGCACCATTTATTTATCCTAAATTCACCTGATAGTTAGGTCACCACCTGCATCAGTTAATTGGCTTTCTTTTTGAAAGAGGTAGTTTTGCAATTGGGAGCCAAGATTTCCCAGAAGTCAGGCTCCTAATCATCCACAGAAACTGGGAGACAGGGACCTATAACAGTTCCTCAAATTACATATCTCTCTGTACATATGTAATGAAATATTTTATAATACAATGATATATATATATGACATTTAATAGAAAATAATAAATTCATATATAAGTATATAATCAGTTTATACATGCTGTATAATAAGATCTCAGAAATAATAAGATTTCAAAAGTCTGACTGATCTTACCAGAGAACTACCTAGGCAACTAAATTTGAGTAGACAGAATATTTAAAAAAACACACACACATTTTGAGACAGAAATAACTTAAAAATTTTTTTTCTGAAGGAAAATGCTTAAAGTAAAGGAGAGAAATCTTTCCCTTGTTTTTCAGAAGGAGAGCTGAGCTCCATTTCAGATCCGTGTTCACGTTCACCTCGAGCAGAGTCCCTCTGGGTCAGTCACCGTCATTAGTAACCATGGGAGTTAGCGTGCTTATATTCTCATTAGTTTAGGATTTATTAATTTAGTCCCTCATCTGTCAGGTCGTAATTAAATCTCGTGTACCAGAGACAAGTCTGGATTGTAGATTCAGCAGTGCGTCAGAGGCAGACTCCTTTCATTAAGGAAATTGTAGTGCATAAAAAGAAACACAACTAACATAAATAAATGTACTTAATAATTTACTTCCAGTCTGCCCACAGGTACTATTGAGTGTAATGAGGACAATAACCCAGCCTGAAGGCCTGAGCTGGGTGGATATTGTCAGGAGGACTGGAGTCTGAACTGTGAGGAGTTCACTGAAGATGAAGCCAGTGTCACAGCGAAGGAACTGGATGTTTGCTTGGAGGAAAGGAACGGTTGCCAGGGCAGTTTTGCTGCGAGTAGGGACAGAGAAAAGTGGTCTGTGAGGCCAGAGAGAATTACGCTTTAAAACAGAATATGCACTCTCGAGCCCAAGGAAGCCAGAAGAAGGTGTAGGAGCCATTGAAGTTGGAGTTGCAGGGAGGTGTCAGCTGCCTGATGTAGGTGCTGGGAAATGACCTCAGTCCCATGGTAGGGTGTCGGTACTCCTAACTACAGATCCATCTCCGCAGCTCAGGAGATACCTCCAAGAGAACCAAAACAACAATCCTTTTAGCATTATTGTAACAAGTATTTCACATGCTCATATTATTGTAACAAGTGTTTCATATGCACTATTATTGTAACAAGTGTTTCACATGCACTTGTGTCAGTTTGGCTTGCACTTATGTCTATGTGCCTCCTGTGTGCCTGCTACCCACGGCGATCAGAAGAGGGCATTGGATCCCCTGGACATGGAAGGAACTGGAACTGCTGCGTGGCTGCTGAGACTCTAGCCTGGGCTAGCCTATGACTCCAGCTTCAGGTCATCCAATACCCTGTTCCATCTCCTGTTGACATCCACTCATATCTAACATACGCACACATGTAGACACACATAAATAAATAAACAAACAAACAAATAAATAAATAGAATTCTAATGAAAAAAATCAAAATTCAGGGCTAAAGAGACAACTTGGTGGTTAAGAGCACTGGCTGTAGACCAGGCTGGCTCAGAGATCCACCTGCCTCTGCTTCCTGAGTGCTGAAATTTAATGGTGTCTGCCTGGCTCCCTGCCTATTTTTCACTATATAAATACTTAGGTTTAGCTACATCATCATTGCAAAGATTACCATTTGCCTTCTGGACTGACCCACAAAGGGCTGGGCCTTCCCACATCAATCACTAATTAAGGAAATGCCCAACAGGATTGTCTACAGCCTGATCACTTGGAGACATTTTCTCCATCGAGGTTCCCTTCTCTAAGATGACTCTAGCTTGTGTCAAGTTGACATAAAACCAGTCACGACAAGGTCTAATGTTGTAGTCAGATGGTGTTCCTGTCCGCAGTCATCCTCAGAGCCTTCTGTATTCTGTGCACTGCCTGGGCTGCAGGATCTGAGCTTCCCCTTCATCCTTCCTCCTCCATCTCTCTGTAAGGGTTTCTTGAGCCTTTGCTGTCTCATGGAACCTCAGAGTAGTCAAATGTCTTACTGGAAGTTGAAGATTGTGACGGCCAGTTTCCCAAACCAACTTGATAATGCCCTGAAGCCTGTTATTAAGAATATAGACATCTTGCTGTCCCTAGCAAGGTCCCAACTGTTTGCAACAGAAACTGGTTAAGAACCTGGGTGCACTCTTGCTCCATCGCTCCTTAATGTTATTAATGTGGTACTATAGGATTTCCAACCATCGTGAACATGAAAATGTCTTTATTCAATAACTACAGTGGCCAGTCATGGTGGTGTCTTCTAAAAGGCACATCTATGTTCCAATCTCTGGAACTTGTATTGCCTTTGAAAGGAAAATCAAGTTTGAGGCCTGTGCTGGCTAATAAGAAAATTACAAGCCTGAGAAAAACACAGTGGATCAGACCCGAGGTTGTCCAAGTAGGCCTGAACAAAAACAAGCAAGCTGTTAGACATCCTGGGAACTAGCAGGCCAAGAAGAGATAAACCATAAAAATAAGAGAAAATATGCAAGGACATGTCTGGGCAGATGACCCAACTGAGGCCATCTAGTCCTCTTAGATATGGTTTGAGGTCAGCCAGATGCTCTGTTGACTCAGATTAGCACCAACCTTAGGAATTCCTGCTCTGATCTGCACATACTATAGCTGATATTTGAACTAGCCAATCATGTATAGCTACGCTGATTCTCCTGTTCCCACAGACCTTTTCCCTATATAAATCCCTAACCCCTGAGCCTCAGGGTTGATTCCTCTGTCTCCTGTGTGAGATACGTGTCAACCCAGAGCTCCGATATTAAACTGCCTCATGTGTTTGCATCAAGACGGTCTCTCGTGTTTCTGTGGGTGCACGTTTTCCCGAGACTCAAATGGGGGTCTCCCTACGGGGGTTTTTCACCTTCATTGACAAAGGTGTGGATGTCATTTAATATGATAAAATATATGACTAGGTGGGACTGCAAACATGGCTCATCAGTGAAGAGCACAAAGGGATTCTTCAGAAGACTCAGGTGCTGTCCCAGAACCTCCTAGGGCAGCTTACAACTGCCTGCAACTCTAGCACCAGGAAGACGTGACACCTCGACATTTGTAGATGTGTGAGCTCATGTTCAAACCCTCACAAGGCATTCACACAGTAAAAAGAACAACAT
>NW_022196906.1:103176307-103187030 GCF_008632895.1 Mastomys coucha | reverse complement strand
TCCCTTTCCCTGAAGGCTCCCTACCTTTCCCAGAGTGTAGAGAGAATTTAGTGGGGGAAATTACCAAATAGGCTCTAGTATTTATGTTTTTCATAAAACTTCTTTGGAACAGTTTTGTAATGGAGAGGTACTTTTAAATTATTATTTTTAGTGTGTTTGTATGTGGTGTGGGTACATGGCACTGTGTGTGTGGAGCAGAAGACAACTTTGTGGAATCTGTTTTCCTGAAGGGAAGAATCTTGTCTTTTATGTTTGTTTTGAGATAAGGCCTCACTATATCCTTTGGCTAGCTTGGAAGTTGATCTACACACTACACTGGCCTCAAACTCAAGTTCTGTCTTCACTGGGACAGCCACATCTTTACACCTGGCTTTTTCTTTCATTTTGTTTATTTTCCCCTTCCTTTCTCTCTTTCTATCTCTGTCTCTCTCTCTCTCTTTCTTCCTTTATTTTTTTCTTCCTTCCTTTCTTTATTTCTATTTCTTTTTTCTCTCTTTCCTACTTCCTTCCTTTTTTCATTTTTTTAAACATTTATTTATTTATTATATGTAAGTACACTGTATCTGTTTTCAGACACACCAGGAGAGGGCATCAGATCTCCTTACAGATGGCTGTGAGCCACCATGTGGTTGCTGGGATTTGAACTCAGGACCTTTGGAAGAGCACTCAGTGCTCTTAAGCACTGAGCCATCTCTCCAGCCCCTCTACTTTCTTTCTTAAGACAGAATCTCATGTACCACAGGCTGCCCTCAAACCCTTCATGTAGCAAATACCAATGACCTTGAACTTTGGATCCTTCAGCCTCCAAATGAATACCAGGTTATGGTTTATAGTCCTCTAAAAACAGAACTGACCACTCGAACCACAGAATGACAGCCTCAACCTCTAGTACCCATTTTGCATCTATAGAAACAGATTAAAAAATAAATGATTCTGAACAATTAACAACCTGCAGTGTGCTTGGCTGCCTCACCTCATCTTTTCCACAGCTGTTGTCCAAGCCTTCTACAAGGCAGAGGGAAATGAAACACACCTCCTTCAGTTGAGTTTCCCCTCAACTGTCTTGTGTCCACACATTGTTGGGGTTTCCTTGCAGGAGCTCTGGCATGTGCATGTTATATCTCAGGGAGTGGATTGACAAGAAGCAGACGAGGCGGGTCAGTTGTCTGTATGGTGACTTCCCTGACCAATTTTTCCACCTGGGATATTCATGAGGTGAGTCTGGCCGATGAGTAGCAAATATTACCGTCATATGAATTCTGATTTCATGTTTTTGTTGTTGGTGGTGATGAGACAGGATCCCCCTATACAGATCTGGCTGTCCTGTAAGTCCCCAGATAAATCCACCTATCTTAGTTTCCAGTGTCCTCGGGTCAAAGGTTTGCACCACCACACCTGATTTTTCCTTCTTTTGAAAATAACAACGTCCATACTTAAACATAGTAAGAGCAATACACAGAAAACCAGTAGCCAACCTCAAACTAAATGGAGAGAAACTTGAAGCAATCCAACTAAAATCAAGGACTAGACAAGGCTGCCCACTCTCTCCCTACCTATTCAATATTTTACTTGAAGTCCTACCCAGAGCAATTAGACAACAAAAGGATAAACAAGCAGAGAAAGAAAATAGGGAGGATTAATATAGTAAAAATGGTCATCTTGCAGAAGGCAATCTACAGATTCAATGCAATTCCCATCAACAATCCCCATCCACATTCCTGTAATGCGGGTCAGTTTTGTAAAGGAGAGGTACTTTTAAATTATTGTTTTTAGTGTGTTTGTATGTGACGTGTGTACATGGCACTGTGTGTGTGGAGCAGAAGACCTCAGACCAATTTCCCTTATGAATATCAATACAAACTTGCAGGGATGGAAATTTATTTATTTATTATACCAGTTTATAAACTATATAAACAAACTCAGAGGAAAAAACCATATGATCATCTCATTAGATGCTGAGAAAGCATTTGACAAAATCCGACGTCTCTTCATGATAAAAGTCTTGAAAAGAGCAGGAATTCAAGGTCCATACTTAAACATAGTAAAAGCAATATATAGAAAATATAGCAGTATAAATACTTACTGGTATTTGAGGACCTACTCAGGTTAATCAAAACACAGTCCCAGCTCTCCAGGGCCAGCCAGCCTGGAGAGACCTACCCCAGCAAACATAAGTCACCTTGTGAGGGCTCAGAGGAAGGAGGGCCAGTCTCCAAAGGTCTGACATGAGTCTCAAGGGTACCACATATCAGCAGCATGTCTCTGCACAGACCTTATTCTTTTCATTTAGCAGAATTTTGTTATCACTGTTACTGTTGAGAGATATCCCATGCAGGGATGGTTCAATATATGGAAATTAATTAATTGAATTTACTATATAAACAATTTATTTATACCAGTATAAATTTATACCAGATCAACTTCCAGGCTAGCCAAAGGTGAATTGCTGCAAGATGGCCATTTTTAACTATATTAATCCTCCCTATTTTCTTTCTTTGCTTGTTTATTTTTTGTGTAGAGGAAGGCCACTGATTAGCTTGAGTTAATTTTATATCTAGCTACTTTGCTGAAGTTGTTTATCAGGTTTAGGAGCTCTCTGGTAGAGTTTTTGGGGTCACTTAAGTATACTATCATATCATCAGCAAATAGTAATAATTTGACTTCTTCCTTTCCAATTTGTATCCCTTTGATTTCCTTTTGTTGTCTAATTGCTCTGGGTAGGACTTCAAGTACAATATTGAATAGGTGGGGAGAGAGTGGGCAGCCTTGTCTAGTCCCTGATTTTAGTGGGATTGCTTCAAGTTTCTCTCCATTTAGTTTGATGTTAGGTACTGTTTTCTGTATATTACTTTTACTACGTTTAAGTATGGACCTTGAATTCCTGATCCTTTCAAGACTTTTATCATGAAGGGGTGTTAGATTTTGTCAAATGCTTTCTCAGCATCTAATGAGATGATCATATGGTTTTTTTCCTTTGAGTTTGTTTATATAGTGAATTACATTAATGAATTTCCATATATTAAACCATCCCTGCATCCCTGGGATGAAGCCTACTTGATCATGGTGGATGATCGTTTTGATGTGTTCTTTGATTTGGTTTGCAAGAATTTTATTGAGTATTTTTGTATTGATATTCATAAGGGAAATTGGTCTGAAGTTTTCTTTCTTTGTTAGGTCCTTGTGTGTTTTAGGTATAGGAGTAATCGTGCCTTCATAGAACAAATTGGGTAGAGTACCTTCTGTTTCTATTTTGTGGAATAGTTTGAGGAGTACTGGTATTAGGTCTTCTTTGAAGGTCTGATAAAACTCTGCACCTAACCCATCTGGTCCTGGGATTTTTTTTGGTTGGGAGACTATTAATGACTGTTTCCATTTCATTTGCAGATATGGGGCTGATTAGATCATTGATCTGATCTTGATTTAACTTTGGTACCTGGTATCTGTCTAGAAAATTGTCCATTTCATCCAGGTTTTCCAGTTTTGTTGAGTATAGGCTTTTCTTTTTATTAGATATTTTCTTTATTTACATGTCATATGATTTCTCCTTTCCCAGGTTCGCCTCCAAAAAAAAAAAAAAAAACCCCAAAAACAATATCCATTGAACTGAATACAGGGTCCCCAATGAAGGAGTTAGAGAAAGGGCCGAAGGAGCTTAAGGGTTTGCAGCCCCTTAGGACGAACAATATGAACTAACTAGTACCCTCAGAGCTCCCAGGGACTAAACCACCAACCAAATAGTACACATGGTGGGATTGATTGCTCTGGCAGCATGTGTATAGTAGAGGATGGCCAAGTCAGTCATCAATGGGAGGAGAGGCCCTTGGCCCTGTGAAGGTTCTGTGCCCCAGTGTAGCGGAATACCTGGGCCCATAAGTGGGAGAGGGTGGGGTGGTGAGCAGGGGGAAGGGGGAGGGAACAGGGGTTTGTTCTTGTTGTTTTTGTTTGTTTGCTTGAGTTTCTTGTGGTTTGTGGATTGTACTTCATGTATTCTGAACTTCTGGGCTAATAACCACTTATCAGAGAGTGCATACCATGTGTGTTCTTTTGTGATTGGGTTACCTCACTCAGCATGATATTCTCCAGCCACAACATACCCAAACTTATGCAACAAAATGAAAGTAGTCCTAAGAGGAAAACTAATAGCTTTAAGTGCCTCCAAAAAGAAACTGAAGAGAGCATACACCAGCAATTTGACAGCACTTCTAAAATTTGACTAGCAATTTGAAAGCACTTCAAAAGCAAATTCACCCAAGAGGAGTCAAAGGCAGGAAATAATCAAACTCAGGGCTGAAATCAACCAAATAGAAACAAAAAGAACTATACAAAGAATCAACCAAACCAGAAGCTGGTTCTTTGAGAAAATCAACATAATAGATAAACCCTTAGCCAGACTAACTAGAGAGCACAGAGACAGTATCCTAATTAACAAGATCAGAAGTGAAAAGGAGACATAAGAACAGACACTGAGGAAATCCAAAAAACCATGAGATCCTACTACAAAAGCCTATACTCCACAAGCATGGGAGATCTTTCCATCTTCTGAGATCTGAAACTCAAAAAGAAGGAAGACCAAAATGTGGACATTTCGTTCCTTCTTAAATGGGGGAACAAAATACCCACAGAAGGAGTTGCAGAGACTAACTATGGAGCAGAGACTGAAGGACAAGCCAGCCTGATATAGCTATTTCAATGAGAGGCTCGGACAGTACCTGACTAATACAGATGTAGAGGCTCACAGCCATCCATTGAACTGAGTACAGTGTCCCCAATGTTTAGTAAACTAAAACATTTAACATTCCATTTAGCAGATTTCTGACAAGAATAAAAGCCTGTGTCAATATATTAAGTATATCTGAGTTAGACAATCTGTATTTATTTGTTCTAGAATGTATCTAGTAAATAGAGTACATTGTAATATTATGAGAGTAGCCAGAAGAAGGATAAAGATTCCTTTTGGATAATGGGAACTGGTTCCAGGAGTTTCTGAGGTATAATGGCTTTTATTGAACTGTCAGAAATCCCATCATCCAGCCTGTTCTGAATTCTGGATCTGTGGAGAGTCTTGATCTAACATTTCCCACAGAATGTAGGTTGGCTTCAAGCCTGTGTTACTGTGCTTTCTGTGGCTGTGTTAATAGACCATGGCCAAAAGAGTTACTTAGAAGAAAAGACTCACAGGTTACAGTCTATCAGAGGAGGCTGAGGCAGAAACTGAAGCGGAGGCCATAGAGGGTTGGTAATTCTTTATGGCTCACTCTCCATGGCTTACTCAGTTAGCTTTCTTATACTAACGATGACCACCAGCCTGTCAGTAGCACTGCCAACATTTGGATGAATCCTCCCATAAGATGATGAATTAGGGAAATACTCTACAGATGTGCTTAGAGGCCATCTGCTGGCTTGGATATAGGGACGATATCCTCCCTCAGTTCACCACCTGTGGAAGCCAGGAGAGCCATCCCTACACTCTCATTGGCTGTGGTAACAGGAGAATGGGCCTACACTCCTTGATTGGGCAGCCCAGTGGGGCTGTGCTCTCTTGGCGAGTGGAGCAATTGACACAGCTGTTCTCCATATGATTCTTTTTCTGATAGTGTCTACCAGGATTTGGGGTACCTCACCCCAGGTGCTAAACAGAACAGGGTGTGGCTTGCACTGAACATAGTTCTCCTGGGACCTTCCTGGGCTGTGTGTCTTAGGGGAGGAAACAGGGCTAGAGCTGTGACAGCATTGTCGACCTGGCAGCAGCACACCTGTGTAGGTAGAGAATCACTGTTCTCCAGGGTCTTGTGAATTGTAGATGCCCATATGATGCCCTGCAGAGGGATGGTGGGGACCCTAGTAGCAATGGGAAGGAACTCAGGACTGCCTGTGCCTTTGATTCTCGAGAACATTACTCCCGGCTTGTCTCAGCATTATGACACCAGATTTCCACTGTGCAGTCCCTCCTCTCTTGTGGACTCTGACTTGTGAGATGGTCAGCTGCTGAGCCATTGTAGGAGAGAACCAGGTGATGCTGTATACCTCAATGTGGGTTTCTGGACTATCCTCCATTCTCTCAATGATTTTTTACTTTAAAAGGTAAAAGAGCCTAATGGAGTGACATTAATCCACTCTTGAGGTTAGTTGGTTCTGTTTGTCTGGCAGAAGGGGTTACCCTGTAGTCCTAGCTGTCCTGGAACTATGTAGACCAGGCTAGCCTCCAACTCAACAGATCTGCCTGCCTCTGCCTCCCGAGTTCTGGGACTAAAGGTTTGACATAACACACCCAGTCAATGGGGTATTATTTAATTAGTACAGTATCAATGTTTATAAACATTTCCTTCCACAGCTAACTGGAAATGTAACAGTATAATCAACAGTGATTAAACAGAGAACAGTATAATCGTGGGGTTAGAGGTTTTGGGGTTTTTTGTTTTTGTTTTTTGGTAGGTGGGTGGGAGGAGGTTGTCTAGGACAATATCAGGCAGTCCTAGAGTGCACTGTTCAGTACAGGCTAGCCTTGGATCATGTGGACCCTCCTACCTCTGCCTCCTAAGTGCTAGGCAGGATCCAATGGTGCATCATCATTGTACTTGACAGAGGGAGCCAGGAGTGGAACATGACCACAACCTTTTGATACTGAGTCATGTATACATGGCAGTAAGGCCTTCAACAGGTTGTATTTCAAAAGTGTCAAAGTGGGAGTCAAATTTTAGAGAGAGATTGACTCAAAGGGGAAATTACATTTAGAAGGAAGGAGAAGTTATTAAAAATTTTCATGCAGATGAAGATAGGGCTTAGATTGCTGCCTCTAATATTTTACTAAAATTAACTATGCTTTTGGCTTTTTGTTGTTGATGGTCCTGCTGATATAGTGAGTGTGTGTATGTGTGTGTGATTGTTTTTAAAAAGAGTTGTTTATTTTATTTTCTCTATCTGCATGTACACCTGCATGTCCAAAGATGGCATCAGATCCCATTATAGATGGTTGTGAGCCACCATGAAGTTACTGGGAATTGAACTCTGGACCTATGGGAAAGTAGCCAGTACTTTCAAACACTGAGCCATCTCTCCTGCCTCTTGATTATTTTTTTTTTAAACTATGGGATTTCCTGGTAGAGAAACCTGTTTTTTTCATTTGCAATGTATAAGAATTGATAATACAATAACCAGTTTTGGAATTGATTCATTGTGAATAGGTTTGTTTCATGTGTTATAAAACTTAACACTGCCAGCAGTGGTGGCCCAGGCAAAAAACTCCAGCACTCAGGAGGCAGAGGCAGGCGAATTTTCAGCCAGCCTGGTTTACATAGTGAGTTCCAGGAGAACCAGGGGTAGAGTGACCCAGTACCCTGTCTCAAAAAAAAAAAAAAAAAAAAAACCAGCCCCACTAGAAGTGATGATGGGCACATGCTCCATGCTTTCATGGTTAGTAAAAGGTGCAATGGCTCTGAGCACAGGGTCATGATTCTTCTTCATATATGTTTGTGGGAGTTGGTTCTCCCTGTCCATGTGGTACTTGGGGACTGAATTACTGTCATCAGGTTTAGTGGCAGGTACCTTTCTCTGCTGAGCCATCTTGGCAGCCATGTTCTTCTTTCTGGTCTGTAAAGTGAATGTGTGCTCGCCTCTGAGCATAATGCATGTGTCCCTTTTTCTTGTCCACTCCTGCTTCAAATAATCTAGGTGTTTGTTTTTCTTCTTTGTGTTTCTTTTTATTTTTATGTACATAGGTATTCTCCTTGCATGCATGTCCTTCTGAGGGAGTCAGATGCTCTGCAACTGGAGTTACAGACAGTTGTGAGCTGACATGTGTATGCTGAGAACTTAACCCAAGTCCTTTAGTTAAGAACATATGGTGGTCTGAACTGCTCAGCCATCTCTCCAGCCCTGTGTTTCTTTTTCTTTTTTGAGATAGTCTTGTAATGTAGTCCCAAATGGCCTGCAACTTGACATTGGAGACCAGACTGGCCTCAAGCTGCTAGTGACCTTCTGCCTCTGCCTCCCTGTGCTGGGATTCTAGGCTTGTGCTACCATGTCCAGTGAGGGATGCTTTGAACTTTTATATTTTGCTTTTTTTTTAAGATTTATTTATTCATTTTATGTATATGACTACACTGTAGCTGTATAGATGGTTTTGAGTCTTCATGTAATTGGGAATTGAATTTTTAGGACCTCTGCTTGCTATGGTCAACCAGTAGGCTCTGCTCACTCTGGTCCACTCTGCTCAGTCAGTCTGTGCTTGCTGCAGCCCAAAGATTTATTTATTATTATACAAAAGTACAGTGTAGCTGTCTTCAGATGTACCAGAAGAGGGTGTCAGATCTCATTGTGATTGGTTGTGAGCCACCATGTGGTTGCTGGCATTTGAACTCAGGACCTTCAGAAGAGAAGCCAGTGAACTTACCCACTAACCAGCCCGAACATTCACATTTTTTTCTTGTAAGTAAGAAAGGGCTCCCAAATAAAGCTGGAGGGTAAAAGCAGTTGCACTACAGGCTCTCAGACATGACGATGCTCTCGTTCCCCAGGGCGTTATGACCTGGACAAGCCCAGAGCAGCCAGCCAGTATCATTCTGTTGACTACCCTCCCTGAGATGCACATGGCCGTCACTGTAGATATAGAATCAACTATCAAACTGTGGGACTGTCAGAGCAGGGAAGCTCTGGCAACTAATGGCCTGTTCTCTCCCTGTCAATCACTGAAAGCTGTCATTACCAAGGATGGCCCAATTGTCTTGGTAAGTGACCCCCCAATCTGGAATAGTTACACCGAACAAAAATATTGCCAATTTGAGATCCCATTACTGTCAAATCTCAACTTGCCTTCTAGGAGTCTCTGCAAACCCTGAGAGTTAATCACAGTATACATGATCATCGCTTAGTCTTTGAGCTAATTCATGTACATTTACTTATGCTACTGTCTCAAAAATATCATTTTAAAATTCTTTCCTGGGGTCTACAGCCATACCACCCTGAACGCACCCGATTTTGTCTGATCTTGGAAGCTAAGCGGGGTTGGGCCTGGTTAGTACTTGGATGGAAGATGACCTGGGAATACCGGGTGCTGTAGGCTTTTAAAAAAAAAATTCTTTCCTAGGATCTGGGGAGAGATGGCTTAGTGGGTAGTAGTATTTGCTTTGCAAGTGTGAATACCTGAGTTCAAATCCCTGACACTCAAATAAAAATTGGGATGTGGCAAAATGTACCTGTAACCCTACTGTTGTTAAGGATGAATACACAAGGGTCACTAGGACTAGGTGGCTGATAACCAAGTCAGCCTAGCTCCAAGTTCTATAAGAGACTCTCTTAGGAAATCAGGAGAAGAGTGATCTAACAGGAGACCTGGCATCCTTCTCCAATTTCCATATATGCCCAGATATGTAATGTACAAACAAATAATTAAATATACATATAACATGCACACAAACACACACATACATTTATTCTAAGTGCTTTTACATTTTCTTGTCTTTGAATTGTTTATTTATTTCTGAGTCTGTGAATTTAGGTCAGGACAATACAGAGCAAATTCTGATTTTTATCAGACATTGAGAAAAAAGGATAAGGTTGATGTCCAGTGAGTCCTGGGGAAGAGTGATTGAGGGCTTGGAATATCTTTGCATATACCCTACCTCATGTGTTTGAGACAGTCTCATTATGTAGTCCTGGCTGGCCTAGAACTCTCTGTGTGGACTAGTGTGGTCTAACTCACAGAGATCAGAATGCCTCTGCCTTCTGAATGTTGGGATTAAAGACATATGCTACCATGCCCTCAAAAGTTTCTTTAAAAAATCCTACAGGGCATGGTGGTCCATGTCACAGAGCCAGGTGAATCTCTTGAGTTTGAGGCCAGGCTTGTCTACAGAGTTAGTTTCAGGATAGCCAGGGCTACATAGAGAAATCCTGTCTCAAAAATCCCAAAAGGAAAAAAATTATTTTGTATGTAATTATTTTGCCTGTATGTATGTCTCTGTATCATGAGCATGCTTGGAGGCCAGAAAAAGCCACTGGAGCCCCTGGGATTGAACCTTCTCTCTGCCTCTCTGTCTGTCTCTGTCTCTGTCTCTCTGTCTCCCTCTCTCTCTGTCTCTATCTCTCTCTGTCTCACTGTCTCTGTCTCTCTGTCTCTCTCTGTCTCTGACTCACTCTCTCTCTCTCTCTCTGTCTCTCTCTGTCTCTCTGCCTCTCTGTCTGTCTCTGTCTCTGTCTTTCTGTCTTTCTGTCTGTCTGTCTCTCTGTCTCTGTCTGTCTGTCTCTCTCTCTCTCTCTCTCTCTCTCTCTCTTTCCACAGTTACTTACTGAGTCATCCCTCAGGTCTAGAGAGTCTTATTCCATGGGATCAGCGCAGACACTCTGTAAGGCAGGCTGGTCAGAGATTTGGCTCTTGTTACTGGACTTGAAGACACAGTGGTGTATCTCAGAGCAGATAACACTGCTTAACCTTTCCCCACTGACCGGGTGCCTGTGCTCTGATTTCAGGCAGGAGACACATCTGGTAACTTCTACATCTTTAGGATTCCCGACTTAAACCAAATTTCCAAACTCAAAGTATTCCCATATGCTATTGATGAACTCCACTGCTCTCCTCAGAATAAATGGATATTTTTGAGTAACAGTATGATAAATATTTTGCCAAAGGTAGGTGTGTTCTAGCAACTCCAGTGTGAAGGTGGGAAGCTGTGGGAAGGTTGATTCTTCAAGAAGGTCCCGAAAGACCACTCCTGCTCTCCTGCTCTCC
>NW_022196906.1:103174252-103175413 GCF_008632895.1 Mastomys coucha | reverse complement strand
GAGGGACTCCACACTGTCTCTGAGTGTGATGGGAGGGGCAGGAAGAGGGTGAGTTATTCTGACCCTGAATCGGAGCAATGACTGCTCTGCCCTGTCCTGAATGAAGAACAGATGCTGCCACTCCTGTGTTTCTTAGAAAGCCCCTTGTCTGGAGTGTGCATGTGTCAGGCTGCAGAGATTTACTCTTCGTTGACTCCATTGGGCAATAATCTCTGCAGGTGTTTTACATGAGGAGCCTTCTGAGGACATCAGAATTCTCTGCCCCTGTGTCTACTGTTCTCAAATTTTCCTTCTGCCGAAGAGCCTTCTGGACCCCAAGAAGGGAAGACAGGATAACCCTGATGTCCCAAAGTAGTTATTCCCATATCATAGTGTTTGGCACATTTGATATGAAGCTGGAAGAGAATGGGAACCAAATAATTGTTGCAGGTAAACCTTAGAAATTCTCAAGGCAGACATGGGGGCACATGCCCAAAATCAGGCGAGTGAGTCAGAAAAGCTTCATAGAGGATGCTGACTCAGAAACAAAAAGATGGAGATGGCAAGATGGTTTAGCATGTGGACAAGCATACATGTACCCACAAATACGTGTGCATACACCCCCCCACCCCACCCCACCCCCACACACAGATGAAGTTACAAAAATAAAAGCCCAAGCATGGTAGCGCACAACTTCAGTGACAGGATTCAGGAGGAGACGCGGTCTGATCTCCTCGGGTTCCAGGGCAGCCTGATGTATATATACAGTGAGCACCCTGTTAGCCAGGGATGCATACTGAGACCTTGTCTCAGGAAAAAAACATGCCAAATGACAAGCAATAAAGAACTATATTATGGCCGGGTGGTGGTGGCGCACACCTTTAATCCCAGCACTTGGGAGGCAGAGGCAGGCAGATTTCTGAGTTCAATGCCAACCTGGTCTACAGAGTGAGTTCCAGGACAGCCAGAGCTACACAGAAGAAACCCCCCAAAAAAGAACTATATTATGGTGTGGCAAAATGGCTTAGGCCCAGTGGTTTTCTACTTATGGGTTGTGACCCCTATGATCAACTTCTATCTTCAAAAATACTTGAATCATGATTGATAACAGTAGCAATATTTCCGTTATGAAGTAGCAATGAAAGTAACTTTATGGCTGGGCAGACCCCACTCCCCACTGCC
>NW_022196906.1:103167634-103173467 GCF_008632895.1 Mastomys coucha | reverse complement strand
TTAATGATGGCTCTTTGGAAGTGTATTCGTGGGAGGAGAGAAGCCAGCTGCTCAGGAGGTGTTATCGGTTACAAAACAGGAAACCTCTGCCACCATATGGGTAAGCTCTGCTTCTTGACTTAAACCTGCCATTAATTTTAAAACATTTCTGTGGCTGGAGAGATGGCTCAAAAGTTAAGAGCACTGGCTGCTCCTCCAGAGGACTTGGGTTCAATCCCCAGCATCCACATGGCAGCTCACACCTGTCTGTAACTCCAGTTCCAGGGGATCTGACTGACACCTTCACACCAATGCATTGAAAGTAAAGTTAAACATTAAAAAGTTCTATGTAAAAGTGCATTTTTAAAAGAGAAATGAACTTCCTATAAAAATATATGACTAAATTTATGGTCTCTAGCATCATACAGAATAGACATTGTGCTGTGTATGTGTAATATTTAATAAGTAGATGCAGGAGGACCCAAAAGTTCAGGTCACCTTTTACTCTTTGGGAAGTTTGGCAGCCTGATTGTGTTCATTGCAAAACTGTTACTAACAAACAAAAATAGGAACTGGCTAAACAAATCACATGCCTTTAATCCCAGCTCTTGGGAAGTAGAGTCAAGTGGCTATATTGACAGTTTGAGGCCAGCCTGGTCTACATAGTGAGTCCCAGGAGAGCCAGAGCTATAAAGATTATGTATTAAGAATGAAGGGAGAGAGGGAAAAGAAAGAATTGGTAGTTATTGGGAACTCAGCATATACAGTTACATAAACATTCTCAGGCCCACATTAAAAGTGGGGTTATTGCACCCTCAGTTTGTCTGTAATGGCAGGATGGGTTCTACTGAGTGAGGCCCCCACTTGGCTTGATTCATCAGTGAGCTGACATTATCTCCATTTGGCTAATTTCCCCTTGAGTTTTACTTGCCTTCATCCAATTTATTTTCAGTGATCTTGGTGTTGTGGTACAGGCCCCAACCCTGTGCTCCCAGGATGCTGAAGCAAATGTTGATTTCCAGTTAGCTAGACACCCAGAGGGCTGAGACTACAGGTGTTCACCCAGAATCCCTTTTTAGCAAGGGTCAACAGTACATGACGATTTAGCAAGACTATTTAAATTCCATGTATGACTTAAAGATATTTCTTCCTCTGAACATAGTGGCACACAGCTAGAATTCCAGCATTCAGGAGAAACTAAGGCAGAAGAATTATGTCAAGTTTGAGGCTAGCCTATGCTACATTCAAATTCAATGCTAATCTGGGCTGTACAAAGAAACCTTATTTCAATTTTTCCCCACACTCTGTGGGGTTCTCTTAGTTCTCCTGATTGTTCTTGTTGTTTGGTAGGTTTTGGTTGTGGGGAGCCGCAGCTGCCACCCTATATACATATATATTGAACACCTGGTCTCCGGCCAGAGCAGAGAGCATTGAGATAAACAAGCCTTAGTTGGAAAAGCTGTGTGCCTCTAGTTTGTGATGCAAGCTGGCATGATTTCCCGCAGTCTATTATGCTTTGCCATGTAGCTGATGCTGATTGGGACCAGGGAAAGTATTTAACCCACAAGGGCTGGGGGCTGGAGAGAGACTGGAGAGAGAGTAAGTATGTGGAGATAGGAGTAAGTATGTAGAATTAGGGCTGGTGATGGGATAGAAGAGTAAGTATGGGATATAGAAGAGTACGTATGATAGATAGGAGTAAGTATGTAAGGATAGAAGTAAGATGTAGGAATAGAACTAAGAATAGGAATAGGAGTAAGAAGAAATAGTAATAAGTAAGATGTAAGAAGCAAGATGTAACTAATAAAAAGTAAGTAGAAATAAGTAAGATGTAACAAACAAGATTACAAGGAAGAGCTCGGTGTTTGCCTCCTAACTTCCACTGGGCTGGTAAGGTGGCTTACATTTGGTCTTTTGTTTGTCTGTTTCCTCCACTCTGCTGTGGAGAGACTTTGTAGTTTGACTCAGTCCCTTTTGTCAATTCCTGCTTTGCATGCTGGTACTCGGGGGTTCCTAGGCAAGAACTCCTGCCTAGATCGAGTCAAGGAGCTTTTTCTAAAGATTCTCTCTTAGCCATTTTCCAGTCTCAGATCTAGTCTTTCCTTCAATGTGTTATGAGTTGATTATTGAATTAATGAGTAGCATATTGTATAAAAATGTGGTTGCCTTTGAATCTTCCTAACACCATTTATTGGATACACTATTCCTCCTTCTTAAAAAAAAAATCAACAAATGATAAAAGTGCAGGCTCTTTTCCTAGGCTCTGATGCATCTGTTTAATGGCATGATCATTCATTCTGCTTTGGTAACAACAGCTTGCTGTGATATATTTTAAAATCTGATACTGTAATAGCTTCAGTTTTGTTGTTTTGCTGAAGAAGGCCTTGGCTATGTAAATGTGTGTGTGTGTGTGTGTGTGTGTGTGTGTGTGTGTGTGTGTGTGTGACTGAGTATGTGCATGAATGTTGTTCTTTGAGACATCTTGTATACCTCCAGACTGGTCTCAATCTTGCTATGTAGTTAAGGCTAGCCTTAAACTTTATGCATCAAAGTCTTGCCTTCACTTCCTGAAATATTTCCCTCTCACTCAGCCTTGGTTGTTTAAATTGGTAGTAGTTTCTCCTCCTTCAGGAAGGACTCTACCATGTCCTTCTGGCTTCTATGATATGTTAAAAGATCTATTGTCATTGGAGTCTGGCATTATATAGATGAGCAGGTGTAATGTCCCTGTGATTTTAAGGTTTTTGCTTAATTTTAGAAACTTGTTCTTGGTGAATCTAGTGTAAATGTTTGGAGCTTAATGTATTTTGTCTTAATCTGCTTTTGACTCTCTGTAGACTTAACAATTTGGGGAAAGTATTTTGTTTTTGTGCTGGTGGGAGTGAATCCAGGGTCTTGTACATGTACAGGAGGAACTCTGATAATGAACTTTACCTTAAAATGTCAGAGAATTTTGTGTGTCCTCCACATGCCAGGTGGAGGGAGCTATGGGGTCCCAGCTCAGCACTAAGGAGAACAAGGGTGTGGATGACAGATTTCTGCCGGAGTATGCAAGGCCACCGGCTGGAGACTGTGTACTTGACTAGGGCAGCTCCTGAGTGATCCAGTAGAGGTTTCCCTCAGTAGTAAAGAACAGAATGATTGACATGTGTCCCACCATCTCCACGCCACCCAGAGGGAAGGGGATGCATTGGTTTTTTATGATCTCCATTCTGAGTGGACTAAGTTAGACTAATGGAACAAAATCCAACTTTAAAATAAATTTATAAATTAATATCTTTTTTTTTTCATAGAAAAGGTCTCACTGTATAGCCTAGAATACTAACCTCAAACTGACTCAAAGTCTTTCAGTTCTCTGGCCTCAGCTTCCTCAGTTGAAGTGATTTATAGGTATGTTACATTATACCCATTTCTCTCTCTTTTCTAAACTAGGTAATGTACTGAACAACTGAGAATTCTGAAATGTGGCAGAGGTCTATTGCAGAAGGCTGGGACTGGAACTCATGCTATGAATGATAGTCCTCCTTTGTCAATGTGCACAGTTCCTCAAAATTACCCTGAGATGGCTCAGCACTTTAGGCAATTGCCACCAAGCCAGACACTTCAGTCTCTGGAACCTGGTTGGTGAAAGGAGAGAAACAAGTTATTATCTAACCACTTCATGCATAGGAGCATACACATGCATGTGGGGGGGCATACTTACATGTATACATAGGCCTACATACACCCATGCGTGTAGGTGCACACACACACACACACATGTATGCTGTCACATATGCACACACATTGGCATTCCACATAGGCAAGTACCCACTGAGCTACATACAGGCACACATATTCTTGAGCACATACACATACACATAGGACAAATAAGTATTATTATTGGTTCACTTTGTGTATATGAGTATACTGTAGATGTCTTCAGATGCACCAGAAGACTGCTTAGGAATCCATTACAGATGGTTGTCAGCAAACATGTGGTTGCAAAGAAATAAACTCAGGAACCCTGGAGTCAGTCAGTGCTCTAAACCACTGAGCCATCTCTCCAGCCCCTGACAAATAAGTATTTACAAGTTTTAAACAGATTCAAGACTGTGAAGAAAAAAGAGCCCTTTAATTGTAAGTTGATAAACATTACTCCCATTTGAGTACTGACATCTCGGTTTGTTTTCTTTGGCAGCTTCATTTACAAAACGCTATGTGACGATATGAGCATAGTTCAGTTGATGATGGATGGTCACGGCCCCTGCTGTGTGATGGCATATGTCTTGAATTCTGCTCTTGAAAACTGAGTGTGTTGTGTGCCCTCTTCCTCAATGATAATAAAGATCTTTTTGCAATCACAGGAAAAGCCATCTTTATTTACCACTCATATACGTGTGTTCAAAACATATTGGGACAAATCTGGACCTGCTCTCAACACACTGAGGAGTGAACTGCAGTCCTCTTTCCCTAGGCACAGATTTGCTTCTGTTATTTCAGTTGTTGTTCAGTTCAATCTGATATTACATATAAAATTAAGGAAATAGGCTGAGAAGATATATATCCTTGTGGTAATGTGCTTGTCTAGCATACCCAACACTCTGCAATTGATTTATGTATACACACCTATTCACAATGTAAGTTTTACAATCTTTATACTGGGGTCTCCAGTTTCAAAGGATCCAATCCAATGCTGTTTCTGGCCACTGTGGGTACTGCATGCATGCAGTGCACAAACACGCATGCAGGCAAAAACATTCTTATGTAAAATAAAAACAAATCTTTAACATGTTAGGCATAGTGGCACACACCTTTAATTTCAGTATTCAGGAGGTAGAGGTGTCTTGAGCCTTTTGAGTCTCTTTACGGAACCTCAGAGTAGCCAAATGTTGATTGTGATGGCCAGTTTCCCAAACCAACTTGATAATGCACTGAAGCCTGTTATTAAGACCTATAGACTGACTCAATCAGAGAAGATTCACCTAAGCCTCAAGAGATTTGGAACCCCAGGGAGTTGGGAGATCTGGTGGGGTTGAGTGTAGTGACATCTTCTTGGAGGTAGAGGAGAGGTGAGGGATGTGGAAGAGTGGGAGGGTGTGCCTGGAGGGGTTAAAGTCTGGACTGTAAAAAATATTAAACAATAAATAAAAAATGAAAGAAAAAAGAGCTACAGACATCTTGCCATATCCAGCAAGGTCCCAACTGTTTGCAGCAGACACTGGTTAAGAACATGGGTGCACTCTTGCTCCATCCCCCGTTAATGTTACTATAGGATTTCCAACCAACATGAATGTGCAAATATGTCTTTATTCAATAACTGCAGTGGCCAGTCATGGTGGCGTCTTCTAAAAGATACATCTATGTCCCAATCTCTGGACTTGTATTGCCTTCATTGACAAAGGTGTGAATGTCATTTAATATGATAAAATATATGACTAGATGGGACTGCAAACATGGCTCATCAGTGAAGAGCACAAAGGGACTCTTCAGAAGACTCAGGTGCTGTCCCAGAACCTCCTAGGGCAGCTCACAATGGCCTGCACCTCTAGCACCAGGAAGATCTGACACCTCGACATTTGTAGCTACCTGGGCTCAAGTTCACAAACACACAGGGATTCACATATTAAAAAAAAAAAGTCAAAGATGTGAGTGGGTTATCAATCTCAAATGAGGAGCTTTTCTTAATTTACCCAGATGTGCTCTGACAATATTTACAGGTGTCCTAAAAAAGAAATTCATCCCAGCTGGATGATGGTGGTGGTGTTCACCTTTAATTCCACCCTCAGGAGGCAGAAGCAGGCTGATATTGTAAGGAAAAATTAAAGCTTTAAACCTGTGCTGACTAGGAAGAAAAGTTATGGGCCTAAGAATC
>NW_022196906.1:103166245-103167228 GCF_008632895.1 Mastomys coucha | reverse complement strand
TCCCCCAGGGGTCTTTCATGTGGTGCATTGGCCGGGAAACACGTGACACCCAGGAACCCCGAAGACCCTTTGGAGGTATGTTTGTGTAAGTGTGGTGTGTGTCTGAGGTGTGCGGGCGCCGCTGTGCTGCATTTGTGGTTTTGTGTTTTGTGTTTTGTGTTTTGTGGTTTTTGGTTTCGGTTTTTGGCCCAGCGGCTGCAGGCAGCTGCTATCGGGAAACCTTGGATGTTGTACCTGGGGTATCGGGAGACAACTTGACTGACTTGACTGTTAGTTTTTTGAACAAGGGAGACGGAGTCCTTCTCCTTCCACACAGGAGGAGGAGGGGTCCTGCTCCGTCAGAGGTGGCTTTTGGCTGGTTGTTTAGAACGAAGGTAGGATGACAGTATTTAGATTTATTAGTTTCTTTTGTTTATGTAGTGTTTTTGCTTTTATTTCTCTAGATCTTTGTCATGGGCAGCCATGTACGTGGCCGGTACACGGGCTGAGCAACTCTGTGATTTGGCTGTGATTATCTGTGTATTTAATGTTTGTTACTGGGCCCAGTTGTCTATCTCTGTGTATAAGTTGTCTTTTTCTGTGTTTCTGGACCTGGCAAGGTCAAAACTGTCTGTGTGATAATTGTTTTTCTCTGTGTTTCTTGGTATCTTGTTCTATACAATTTGTCTGTTGAAGTTAAAAGAAAAAATGGCAGGCTCTGTGCGCCTTGGAGTGGTAGTCCTTACAGGCCATCTGTGGGTTGTTGTCTGAGAGAATTTGGTTCTTCGTCCCCTTTGTGGGTTCATCCTTTTGCTTCAATTTCAGGTTCAGGTCCCAGTACTACTGCTCTCAGTAGCGGGAGGGGCACCTGCCTGCGGCTCTGCTGGCGTGGGGAGGCTCCTCAAGGTCAGGTACGGCTGGAGAGTGAGACCCAGCAGCTGGGACAAAGAGTAAATGGGCAGGGACTCCTGAATAACCAAGTAGGTTTTTGCAAAATAAATTAA
>NW_022196906.1:103163002-103165581 GCF_008632895.1 Mastomys coucha | reverse complement strand
GTTATGGTTAAGGGTTGCAAGAAAAATTATTGAGAGATTTACTGTAAGTTGCTGAGAGATTTAGTGCACGTTGTAGAGGGACAGAGAAGCAGAGAAAAAAGCAAAAGAGAGATAAAGAGACAGAGAGACAAGAGGCTATACTGGCCACCGTAGTGAGAAAGACCAGTGCGTGTATGCACTGAGAATGGAGAACTTGAGGGAAAACGCATGTCACAGAAGGACTGTGGATGTGTAAATGTGGGAAAGGTATAGTGAAGGGATAAAATGTTTGGAAGAGGGTCTTAGAAAATGGAGTCTAGTAAAGTGAGGACAAGAGATGAACAGTCTGGAGACAAATGAGAAAAAGAGTTAGTTTGCCTTAGAAATAGAAAGTAAATAAGAAGATAATCCAAATTCTATCAAAACATAATAGTAATAGAAAACCTGAAATAACTGTGATTGTTGCCAGGAAGAGGTTGTTTTGCACGTACGATTGTCTGCTATCATTAAGCCAGTGAGAGATGCCTGCTGGTCCTTGGTCAAATACAGCTAAAATATCAGAGATGGTGATTTACTTATTTAGAGATTTTAAGCCACTGAGAACCCAAATATCATCCAGATAAATTTCTTTGTATTTATAATTAAAGGTTTTGTTTCTGTGTTTTGAGAAAAGATAATTAAAGTATTTACATCTTCCAGAAATCTAGACTCCAGAGAATCAAACAAAAAATTATATCTTAATAATACTGAAAGTTTATTTTGAGATTTATATGTTACAGAAATATACAGCCTTGGTGGATTTCCTCATCTAAACTGCCTGCTTGAACTCCTGGTATCCTGAACTTCAGTCTGACCCAGTTAAGACATGGACATCAGAAGATTAAATTAATTAATTAATTGGATTAATTCTGTTTTTCCTTCCCCACCTCCTTATATCTCTACGCCCCTGATCAGCTTGAAGAAGCTCTGATGAGTCGTCTACCCCGTTCCCTGGGCTTTGGGGCTAGAGAGGGTTATTATTGTTATGTTTCTAAAATGTTTAAAATAAGAGAAAATAGCCAGATTTAACTGTATAGCTATAAAAAGCCTTATAGTTTGTTATTGAGTTAAATATTTACCCTGTACTGAAAGTGATTTAATTAGTGTATAAGACAATTTAAACTAGAAACATTGTGTGATTAGAATTTAGCCAGGTATTTGAGTATTTTTTCAGATACATAGCTTATTCTCAGAAAGTTTGCTTTGGTGTTTATATTATTAGTTTTGAGTTTTATATCCTATATTTAGAATAGTAATTGGTAAAAGTTGAGGCTTGGGTTATAAACCATTTATATCTTAAACTAGTGTGCAAGAAAAAAGTAAGAGCTCTTAAATTGAGAATTTGTTGTTAAGATTGAGTGCATAATGATATTTTTATTGACTGTGAGGTATATGTAATATAGTTCTGTTGTACATACTTAAAAATCAAAAGATAAAGTTTTCTATATTTAGTTAAGAAAATTCTGGTTTCAGTAAAAGTTATAAATAGGCTTATAAATAGTTCTTTTATTTTTTCAGAAGAGAGGGCTTCGATCTAGTCCACCTTTGCTGAATTTGAAATGTGCTATATAGACAGATCTGAGATATTTAGACCTGTGAATTTAGGGCCAAATTAACAAATTTATGGCTCTGAGTTAATTATTAGAGTAATTTTAAGAAAAGAATTGAGAGTAGTTTATAGATAATAGTCCAGATTATTTTACATAGATAGTTGGTTTTCAAAAACATCAGAAATCCACAGAATATGGCATTTAATATTATTTATTCATCTGGCTAGAGACCTGTCTGTGCCTGACAGTACCACTTTCTCAGACTCAAAGAAGAAACTGAGCATCATTTGAACTGCTCCAGCTGTGGCAAGACAGCCACTAGGCAAAAGTTGCCTCTTCATCTACAGACGACACTGTCCAAAAAGGACACACAGGTCTAGGACAGCTTATATCTGCCAAGACAGAGTAGGCGAGTCCTTCCTGTTTTTCTTGTCTGTCAGACATCCACGGGCCAGAAGGCTGAAGATTGATGCTCCAACGTTTTAAAGTAAGGGCTATCCAAGTGTCCAGCTGTCTCTATTATATTTCTGGAAGCTGGGTTAAGCTTCCCCGTATGTTCTTTATTATTCAGTCATTCCTGGATTTCTGGTGGAGTTGAAAGACTATGAAAGTTAAAAGAGATGCAAGATAAGTCATTAAGAAAACTAGTACAGGTAGCTAAAAAAGTGTTTTTAACAAAAGAAAAAAAAAGAGTTGCAGAAAGGCTGTAAAAGGACATAGTAAAGAGATAAAATATTTAAAAAAAGTTTTTAAAGATAAAGTCTAGTATAAAAGTCAGAAAAAAATAAGAGGCTAGAGAGCTAGAAATAAGAAAAAGAAGAAGAAACTAAGAAGCTTGTGAACCAGTAAGGTAGTCCCTGACAATAAAAAAGAGAGTTGAGAGTTCCCCAGACAGTTATGTTAAAACTGCTTAGAGACTGCAGAGACAGCTACAAGAACATCTGTTATGACTTTACAACATAAGGGTATAGAGAACTAAGAGAGGCCATTGACTTAGATACAGAAAGAATA
>NW_022196906.1:103158539-103161615 GCF_008632895.1 Mastomys coucha | reverse complement strand
TTACATCAAGATGTGGTCTCTCGTGATTCCTTGGGTGTATGTCCTCCCGAGATTTGAGTGGGGGTCTCTCCCAGGGGTCTTTCAATATCTGAGTTGGAGGTCAGCCTGGCCTACAGAGTGAGTCCCAGGACAGCCAGGGCTACACAGAGTAACATCTGTGTCTCAAAAAAAAAAAAAAAAAAAAAAAAGTAATCTCAACATGATGGTACACACCTTTAATCCCAGCACTCAGCAGCAGGCAGAGGCAGGTGGAACCCTGTGAGTTCAAGTCTAGCCTTGTCTACATAGTGAGCCTAGGTCACCAGAGCTATGTAGTGAGACAACAAAGCAGAGAAGAATGGATACCGGGATAAGAACCTGACTGGTGGCAGGGACGGAGAACGGTGTGATGCTTCTCAAGTTCAGGGATGCCAGGGCAGGGGCTGGGAACTGGCAGCGACAAGGGGTAAGCTGTCTTCTAGTGCCTCTGCAGGGGGCAGAGCCCTGCCAATGTTAGATAAGCAATGTCTAAACCTGGGACAGAGTATTTTTCCCACCTATCCCATCTCAGTTACACTCACTTGTTAATGGGCCTCAGGAAGCTACTGCAACAACCATCTTCAGCTCACACTGTGTGGTGAGTATCAGAGCCTCAGAAAATGTTTCTCAGCTCATCTCTCTACTGGTCACCTGATGGTCCCCTTCCCAGATGGCCATTGTTGAAATAATGTCTTAAATACAAGGAGAAGAAGCATCTGTTTAGGGCTGGAGAGATGGCTCCGTGCACTGTCTGCTTTCTCAGGGACCTGGGTTTGGTTTTCAGTACCCACATGGAGGCTCACAACTGTCTGTAACCTCAGTACCAGAGGTCACATGGTCTCTTCTGGCTTCTGCAGGCAAGAGATTTCATGTTTGAGGCCAATCTAAACTCCACCGTGAATTCTAGGCCAGCCTGGATCATAGGATGATAACCTCTCTTATTCAGTCACACACACACACACACACACACACACACACATTTGAAACAATTACACATTGTTAAAATAATCAGATCTGCATCATGAATGGAAACTATCCATTGCTTAGGTGTCTGGGGTAGCCACCCCTCATGTCTGTTATAAGGAGTTACAATGCTCTGTATTTGAACATCTAAATCCGTCACTCAGGGAAAGAAGCCAGGGCTGTCCTCTGGCTCAGCAAACATGCAAACAGAAAGTTCAAAGCACAAGGAGGCCTCTGGCTCCTTTCAGGGCCTGTGCTGTGTCCTGTAGTCCCCTCTTCAGGCTGCCTTGGTTTTGCTGGGCACTTCACATTCTATCCTGCAACTCTGTGTCAGAAAAGCCAATGGTGGGGTCTGCAGTCCTCAAAACGTTTTTCAATCTAAATCAGTAGAGAATACAGTTAAAGTGTGTCTCAGTTTTTGTGTGTGTGTGTGTGTGTGTGTGTGTGTGTGTGTATATATATATATATATGCATTTTATATGTGTGTGCATGTATGCATACATGCATATGTCCATGGTGTATGTCTGTGTGCACTCTATTGTAGTGCTAGGTTCTTTGGTCATTGCCTTAACGGGCAAAGAACTACAATTGCCAAGGGTCCAGAACATAAGCTCTACCCTGTGGATGCACAGGAGAAAGTAACTGTAGAATACATTCTGATTTCTAATTAGTAATATAATGAGCATGGATAAAATTAGCATGAAGCTTTTACTTTTCTCTTTTTAAAAGAAAATCACATTCTATAGCCTAGGCTGGCCTGGAATCATGTGCAGTACATGTAAAAGTGCCTATGTGCACATGCACACATGAGTGTATGGCCAGAGACCAGCAGTAGATATCAGGTGTCTTCTTTGAACACCCCTTTCTACTAGAGAGCTAAGTACACGAGCACATGATCTCACAGGCTGTGCTGGGGGACAGGTGGGCCCTGCTGATGTAGTTCAGTTTTCAAGGTAGACATGAACACGGAAACCAGATTCCCTAATCCAGTAATTTGGAGCATCCTAATGGGCTTCACATAAGCAATGGAACCTGTTGAAAATTAGTGTGTTTTCACTAGGGTGGTTAGTGAATGAAGAAAACTTGGTGTTTTCTAGAAAGTTCTGACACTTGCATCATCAATCAGGGCTGCTCTAGATCATGTGCTTTTGGTCTCCACAGTGCTAGTAAGGGGTTGTTGAGCTCATCTATACAATGAAAATCAGTGTGGAGTGAGTTTAGGTGTGAACACTCTCAGCTGAGTGTAACTGGCTCCAGTGAGTGGGAGCAGGGGGTCAGGCTGAGAGTCTACCCAGCTGCAGCTTGCTCCAATCAAAGCCTGATGAGCTGAGGGTGGCAATCCTGCTAAATCCTTGGCCAAGCCTTTAAAATCTGAACAAGCTGGGGAGGAGAAAGAAGAGTCAATGTGGACTTAGGCCACATAAGATGGAGATCGATTTGCCTAGTCTGGCAATGATGAAAATCTTCTCCTATCTGGATGCCTTCAGTTTGCTACAGGTTGCCCAAGTGAACAAGGTAAAAGCTCCTTGTCCTAACTCCTGCATTCAGTGCATCCTACATGAGGCCCACTTGGCATTTCTTACTTAGTCTTGGAGACTCTGTTGCTCCAGGCTTACACTCACACAGCCTAGCTTCCTTCCTTCCTTCTTTCCTTCCTTCCTTCCTTCCTTAAAATTACCTTAATCAGACCTATCTACTAAGCTCTGACACATTAACATCTCGGGAGCTTAGCTGCTTCTCTTGACCAATAGGAGTGCCAACCTACAGAATAGCAAATGAATATCTATGGCTCATGGGATATCAAAATCCACTCTGAAGACCTCAAATCTGATTAAATGAGGCAGGAGTGGTGGTGCACGCACGTAATTGAAGCACTTGGGATGTGGAAACAAGATGATCAGGATTTTAGGTCAGACTCGAGGACATGAATTTAAAACCAGGCCAGGCTACTAGACATCCTATCTCAGAACAGTTACAGTGATAACAAAATTCTGCTCAATGAAAAGAATAAGCTCTGTGCAGGTGTGTGCTGATACGTGGTACCCTTGAGACTCATGTCAGACCTTTGGAGACTGGCCCTCTTTCCCCTGAGCCC